>NC_136264.1:126490745-126750745 GCF_964187855.1 Myxine glutinosa | reverse complement strand
CGAGCGCTCTCTGACGGCAGCGCGTACGAATTACAAGCTCCGGCAAATAGTTTCAAGCAAAACGTTTGCCACGAGTGCCCTCCGTAGGCTGCCCGAACGACCGGCATGGCAGTTACGACGACGCACAAAACGACCGAAATGCGCCTTCCCAGCGAAGTGCGCAGAATCTCCCGACCTGCAGCACAGCGCGCAGAGGATCGGAGAAGATCGGCTTTACCGGCTACCGGCTACCGAGAGAACGTCCCGGATGGATTGTCCATCCATGGCCCGTTCGGCCGTACCGGCTACCGAGAGACGTCCCGGATGGATTGTATCCATGGCCCGTCCTATTGACTACGCGGCGATACCAGCTATACCGGCTACCGTCACGGAGGGATTGTCCCGGAGAGAAAACGTCGAGATCGAGAAATGGAAAACGTCCCGGATGGATCGACATCCAAGAGAATGGCCCGGATGGATGGATCGACATCCAAGAGGATGGCCCAGATGGATTTTTTTTTTTTTTTTTTTTTTTTTTTTTTGTATACAAGGTCGAGGCTCGTGAAAGAGCGAACATTAATCACACAGAAAGACAAACCGACACATAAAACATATAACATAGGGAGCGGTAGACAAGATGGGGAGAGAGGGGGAAGGACACAAACACAACATTTGAGAGCAGGGACCGAGAGACATGGAGACATCGAGAGATCTGAGAGAGGGCGAGGGCTTTGGGGGGGGGCGTGGGAAGGGGGCGGTGGGAGAGGAATAAAACATATGGACACTGCCAGGACTTCCAGGAAAGAAGTTGGAATTTCAAACAAGGTGGATCTGGGGTGAATTAGCGGGGGTAGAAAAGATCAAGGTTTTGGATGGGGGAATGGATCGACATCCAAGAGGATGGCCCAGATGGATCGACCATCATCTCACCCCCTCACTCATCCATCCCCCCCCCCCCCCCCCCCCCCGTCGTGAAGTGTGAGATAACAGCCGCGCACCGCGCACCGAAGTCTAGCGACCTTCACAGTCTGGGTCAGGGAACGCAATCAGGCAGCGGCCGGGCGAGGTGTCTCGCAGTCTCGAAATGTGTGGAGGCGAGCCAGGAGAACCTGTCCTAGAAGCAACAAGCCCAAAGTCAAGGGCGATCCGGCGGGCCGGTGCCCACGTGGCTTGCTCAGGAGACGAGGGAGTCGGGCACAACGCTCAATGTCACCGTGTCATGGGGTCACCGTGCACCCCCAAATGCCCCGTGCCTTATCGATTAACGGCATAAGTCCTCGATGTTGGCTAGTCGCCCTCGAAGGCCGCCACGTTATGACACGCACTTTCGGGCAGGGGTGGTCAGATTGAGTATTTCTGCTATCTGTAGAGGTACCCAGGTAGACGAACTCTGATGACGCAAGCGTGGGAAACAGTTAAATGGCGCTGTAAAGCAAACGCGTGATTTAGTCGATGACGTCATCAATTGGTTCGGGCGCGTGCGGGCGGGTTTGACGGCGAGTTCCAGCTGAGCGGTATCCCCAGACGGAGTAAAGTAGCACTCCGAAATCTAAAGTCTCGCGTCCATTGGGCAGCAGCATTCGAGCGGGCTCGAGATCGGTGTACGGAATACGAACCTGGCCGACGAGCGAAAAGTATTATCTGGGGCGCACCGCGTACGAGGGAAACCGAAAGTTGAGCTCGGCCCGTTGAACCAGTTCGGCTTCGCCGAGTCGAGAGGGCGAGCACGCCGAGTCGAGAGGGCGAGCATGCTTGGCAGCGATAGACTGCACGACCTGAAGTAGCGTCTTGTTTGTTAGCTTTCGGGTCAGAGGATCGAATACATATCACGCCCTGAAGTAGCGTCTCGTTTGTTAGCTTTCGGGTCAAAGGATCGAATACATATCACGCCCTGAAGTAGCGTCTCGTTTGTTAGCTTTCGGGTCAAAGGATTGAATACATATCACGACCTGAAGTAGCGTCTCGTTTGTTAGCTTTCGGGTCAAAGGATCGAATACATATCACGACCTGAAGTAGCGTCTCGTTTGTTTAGCTTTCGGGCCGTGTTTTGTCCGGAGTTTTAGACATAGTTAGTCATATAGAATACACATGGTATACGATCATCTATCATAAGCATAAGCCCGAGTGTCGTGAAAGGCTATGAAGGTCCCGCTCGACGTCCTTAGAAACTCATCCGTGCTGCGGCGAGTCCTCGAATGGTGCCAAGCGAGCCTCCATTGAGGCGATTCCGGGCAGCGGAGTTCGCCGGTCTCGTTGAGTAGCCACATGTAGGTGGGATTTCGACGAGCCGCGATCAGAATCGCCGGCCTCGCAGAGTGGTGCCCGCGAAGGGCGCAGTGCGCGATTTGCGCGTAGGAGGTGATTCCACCGAGCAGCGATTGATCGGGTTGTGCCCGCGATGGGCAGCGCGCGATTCGCGCGTAGGTGGGATTTCGACGAGCCGCGATCAGAATCGCCGGCCTCGCAGAGTGGTGCCCGCGAAGGGCGCAGTGCGCGATTTGTGCGTAGGAGGTGATTCCACCGAGCAGCGATTGATCGGGTTGTGCCCGCGATGGGGCAGCGCGCGATTCGCGCGTAGGAGGTGATTCCGACGGGCAGCGATTGGAATCGCCGGCCTCGCAGAGTGGTGCCCGCGTTGGGCGCAGCGTGGCTTCGCGTGGGAGGAGGTGATTCCGACGTGCAGCGATTGGAATCGCCGGCCTCGCAGAGTGGTGCCCACGTTGGGCGCAGCGTGGCTGCGTGTAGGAGGAGGTGATTCCGAGCAGCGATCGGAATCGTAGGCCTCTCGTAGGCCTCACAGAGTAGTGCACGCAACGGGTGCAGCGCGCGCGATTCGCGCGGGGAGGTGCTTCCGAGCAGCGATCGGTCGGGCACAGAGTAGTGCACGCGACGGGTGCAGCGTGCGGCATCGCGTAGGAGGAGGTGATTCCGAGCAGCGATCCGAATCATAGGCCTCACAGAGCGGTGCACGCGACGGGTGCCGCGCGCGATTCGCGCGTGGAGGTGCTTCCGAGCGCGGCATGACAGTCAAGGGAGTCGTGAACACTCGCGTGGTCATCTCATCTCGGGCCGAGGCACGCAAATCAGTTGGTCGGGCCGTCGGCTCCAAGCGGGGCCGTCGTTCCGACGGGGTTTCGGCTGCAGGACGTTGCCCAGTAGCATCATTCTCCAGGCGTCTTGCCGGAGTCCGTCATGCCTGCTCCGGAGTTCGGGCCTCAGGAGAGCAGTTCGCGTTTTGACGACGCGGTCCCGCAAAAGGCTTGCGAGGTCCCCATCGCATCCGGTCCTTTTGAGGCAGACCGGCGGCGAGAGTAGTCGGAGCTCCGTAGCTGGAGCTAGCTCGACGGGTCCTCCGCCGGTCATTCTTCTCCGAGGTGGGCCTCGCAGGAGCGCGGAGAATGTCGGGAACGCTCGTCTGTGATCTGCGTTCATCCGGCCATCGCAAGACTCGTGTCCCGCCATTTCCGAAGATCATAATTGAAATTAAGTGTTGTGAAAATCAACCAAATCCACAACTCGTCCCATAGATAGGTTTAATTTCAATTAGATCGTAACATCATCCTGTAAAATACACCATGCAACATATATGTCAGGATCAAGGCATCATATGAGAAAGATTGGATATATCAGTCAATGCAAGCAAGCCTAGAATATAAGTGGGTACGTACCATTCAATTCTACATGTCATTGTATAAAGTCGCAGGAGTGGCCTCGAGTCGCGGACGTCCCGAGGTCTTATAGACACCGCCCAGTGGTTTAAGTGAGCGTCACACCTGGGTTCAACTTACATTTTCACCACAATATGTATATATATATGGATATATATATATATATATATGTATATATATATATATATATATATATGTATATATATATATATGTATATATATATATATATGTATATATATATATATATATATATATATATATATATATATATATATATATATATATATATGTGGGGCTTTGATGTCCCCCTCCCCCCCCCTGTGTTTTCAATGTTTACCAATTACCAAGTATAAACAAGTATATGTTCTGTTTTTGATTGATTTCTGTATACTCATAATACTTTCATGTTCTTTGGAAACCTGTTATCCCAGTATTAGGCTGAAGATGTTGCTCAATTACCAAAAATAACTAATTTGTATATGTTGCTTTGTAAACCTTATCCATTATATTTCCTGTTAAAGAATTAAGTTACTGTGATGGCATGTTCTCTTACTGTCGAAATATTCCTTTGGAAACTTGTTATAAGAAGTTATATGTCTTGTGAAAACCAGGCCCTGATAGTATAATCCTTCACTCTGTGAAGACCAAACCATATCTTCCCAGTCCCCCTTAAGGGACTGCGTTAGATCACTCATGTTTGACATTTTTTACGACCTGCTGAACTTTCCCCCCAAAAACCAGGACTCTGGAAAGTCGTCAACATGTTGTTTGACTCTTGAATTACCTCGGCCGAATCAAGGAGACCACTGGGTCGTTCTCTTTGTCTTGAGAGCTAAAACCACACCCCAATATTCCCTTTATAAAGTGAGAGCTTGACCGAATTATTTTAGAGCATCTTGTTGGAACGTTGGTCATTGATGTGGGCTTCTGTCCGACGTGTTTTGCTCTCCACCAAGCTTGTGTGTTTGACGAATCAAATAAATATATCAGTTGTTCTTTCTCTCTGTCATGAGTCTTGAGTCCTAAGTCAACGGATCCGTCAAATGGCGAGCCAGGCAGGAGTCACCTCGGGCAGACTCGGGACGCGGCTCCAGGCGAGAGTGAGTGGGAAAAAACACCAGCTGGTTTGATCGGTCTGGGTGAGGTGAGCCTTGGGTTTATTTTGTTATAGACTGGGATTTTAGGCTAAATTGGAACTCACTCTGTCGCTCGGTGCCGTTTGCCCGTTCCCTGCTCGAGCCTGATCCTCGAACAAAATTTAAGAACGAGCCGTTTTTGGGCTCCGGAGCAACTGGCTGTTTATAGGATTCGTCGGGTAACGTTACGGGACGGGAGTAAGGTGCCCCAGCAGGGGGCATGAGGTAAGGAATAAATTGGTTTCGTAAGTGAGGTTAGAAGCGTCATCAGGACGCCGGCAGAGTAAGGTACGGTTAGCATATAAAGGGAGCATATATGCGGGAGAGATCTCTGATTAGGCAGCTATATGCGGAGAGATCTCTCGGGAATAAGGAGTAAGGTTGCCTGGTTACCTGGCGGTTACCTGGACAAGTAAGATACGGTTAGCACACAGAAAGCTGAGATGAGGCGGGCGAACCTCTTTCGGAGTTAGGTTAGAATCTGTGAAGGCAGGGTGAGCCTCGCAGAAATATCCCAGCATTTTATGTTTAAAAGGCATGGCTATGCGCTGCGAGACCAAGAGAAGGCCGGCGAGCCTCTCGGCTCTCGATGGCCTGTGGAAGCAGGCAAACTAATTGCAGGTGCAGGATAAGGCGGAATAAGGAGTAAGGAATAAGATAGATAGGTAAGCCAACGCGCGACTAATGCCGCTCGTTGAAGATCAAGACCCCGTGGAAGGGTTAGGTAGATCGATCCCCTATCCTACCCTCCAAGCCCTAATCTCTGTCCCGGGGCTTCAGGCAACACCCCCCCTGCGCAGCGAGCCCCCCCCTGACTCCCCCTTCCCCTGCCCTCACCCTTCTCACCCCTTTCCTCCCTTGTCCCAAAAATCCCTCTTTTTCCTTTGAATGAAGTGAGATATATAAATGAATGTGGATTGTTGCACAAGATGCTCTGAATGTACGTGGTTAGTGTCAAGTTGGTCGGATATAAGGAAACGCATGAAAATGCGAGCCGGTTTGTCAGTCACGTGGTATGATTCAAATACGTTGCATCGGGAGACATGGGAGTTTTGTCTGGGAGTTTCAGTTGGGAGGTGCATGGTTGGAGTCGATCCGGTGTTCGCGCGACGTCTGGGAGACTCACACACTGGTATATGAATGAATGAATGAGTAGATGTATTTGCGGATGTCTGTCATAGAAGGGTGCATTCATGTTCATTGTGTGTGTCATTGGGTAAGGATGTGCCCCGCACGGTGGAAGGACCGTGAATGGTTGATGCAATTAACGATTATATTGTGTATTGTATGTGTGGAGTATACTCCTGAGGCAGCTCACCTTTAGGATGATGTTATGTCACGTTTTGATGATTGATGATGATGAGGTCATTCAGTGCATTTTGGGTCTGGGGGTCTGATATCCTGTCAGAGGTCAAGGGTCAGATATCCTGTTTTTGCGATGATTACGAGCTAGGGATGAGTTAATGACCAGATTCTGTGTTATGGAATGACGTAAAGAAAAAACTCAGATGGTGGCAGCGTCAGGTTTGACAGCGGACTATTTTGAAAGCTGTCAAACTCATTGAAAAAACTCACCTCCCGACGACGCGAGGTGAACCCCGCCATGAACGCGAATAGAGCGGCATGCAGGCTGGTTGCCGCGGCAACGGCCCTCGCAGGAAACCGTGAGGCGGGAGTGTTTGGATTCATGTGGAGGCACGAGGGAGTGCGCGCCGCGACGGGGGGGGGGGGGGGGGGGGTGGCGTGGCGTCGCCGCGTTGAGTTGGTTGTGCCAGGTCGATCGGCGATCTCTGAATTTAAATCGGATTTTTGTCGTGTGTATTGTGTATTCGTCATTGACGTGTGTATGTCGATTTTAGCGTCTATCCGAGGATCCTGGCGATGTTCGTTTAATTAAAGTGTGGTACGAACCTGCGGTTTCTGCCGTGCGTTCCGAAGCAGTCGAGTCCAAGTGAGAAGTCCAGCAGTTGAGTCCGAGAGATAAGTCAGCAGTTGAGACAAGGAGGGAGGAGACAAGAGCTGGGGCGTCAGAGCTGATCTGTGTGCTTGAGCCACCGAAACTGCATCTACAGCAGCTGGAGCCACTGAAACTGCATCTACAGCAGCTGGAGCCACCGAAACTGCATCTACAGCAGCTCGAGCCACCGAAACTGCAGCCACAGCAGCGTGAGGCCTGGACGGCAGTTTGGAGCAGGGCCGCGAAGGAACGGCGGCTGCCCAACGAGCCGATCGTGCTGCAGGACCAGTTGGACCTCCTATCCCACCAGCCATCCACCTGCCATCCCTATCATCATTCCCCCATGTAAGTGTGTTCGTAGTCTGTCTTTTGTCTTGTCCCTGGGAATAAGTTAAGCCTGTTAGATAAGCTAAAGATTTCACTGTGTCACCTGCGTCTCATGTCCCTGTAAATAAACGTGACTGCTTTCTTTTTGCTTATATGTGTGAATCATAATAAACCCAGTTACTCTTCTGTACGTCTTCTTCCTCTTTGCATTCGGTCGCTTTAGAGTTTTCCAGATTGAGCAGCTGCGGTGCGATACGGCCAACGTTTGGGTTGAATCGGGAGTTAGTCGGGGAATAACTGTTCGGTCGCGGAGCCTCCGCTCGGCAAATATAACATCTTTAACCGCGTCCGTAACAATATATTGTAACGGTTTTGAGAAGTGTGTAACGAATTTGAGAAGTGTAACGGTTTTTTTTGAGAAGTGTAACAATTTTGGAGGAAGTGTAACGAATGTGAAACACGTTACAATGTGAACGTTACAAAAGTATGTAACACCCTGTTAATGTAAATAATGGTCGCAGCCGTCCTCCTAGTTAATTCCATGAAACTTACACGCAGGTCACGATATATCTTTTTAAATAGTGTATTTCCTTATTCTATGTAGGCTAAATATGTGTTTCCCACTAGATTGACTTTGCATTGTATCAAACAAAATAGCATAGGCCCTTGCAATTTCCCCAAACATCTCCGCTCTCCAAAGTTCCTTTAAAAAGGGTGCGAGTTGTGTTCAATCCCGCAAGCCGCCATTGCCCATGTGCTAACCTCGGAGAAGAAAGGCGTGTCTCCACCTCGTCATAGAGGGGAGGAGTGAGCCAGCCCTAACAGCCAATCAGCACCGCGGTGAGCGACCCGGTAGGCGTGCCCTCGGAGCCGGCGGCTTGATTCCGCCCCGAGTGATAAAAGCGACTGAAAGGGACTGCTTTACCAGATGACCTGGGAGAGGAGCGAAGAGGCGGCACCAAGAGGAGCGGTGAGATGCGAAACGCTCCAAGCCAAAGAGGAGAGGTACTCGGAAAGGAAACCAGCTTTGGAGAGAACGCGCTGAAAGGAGGGAGACGGCTCCACCAGAAGGAGAGGAGCAGGTGTGCCCGAGCCAGCGCGTGATGTCTAAAGCATCGGCAGCGGATACGCGACGAAGGGTTTTCCCGCCAAAAACCGCGAGGAATTGAGAGCTGCTGCCTCCGACCCTCCTCCCTCTCCAGCAATCCACCTCAAGCCCTACTGCCTGCAATATCCCCCGAGTAAGTGTGAACGTCGTCTGTCCTACTCGTTGTCTTGGGGTTAAGTAAAATGAATAATGTAAGTTAACGATTCGCTGTGTGACTGCTTCTTCCATCCATTGCTTGTGTGTGTATAATAAATCTGTTCTTCCTCCGTACTCTGTCTTCTTCTCTTTTCATTCTCTTTCGGTCGCTTTAGAGGTTTCCCGATTGAATATCTGCGGTGCGATCTGGTCAACCTCAGGTGGAATCGGGTTCTAATCGGGGAGTAACTGTTCGGACGCGGTAATACCAACCGCTCGGTAAAAATAACATCAAACCGCGTCTGTAACAATATATATATATAATATATATATATATCTATCTATATATATGTATATATATATATATATATATATATATATATATATATATATATATATATATATATATATATATATATATATATATATATATATAAAGTAGAGTTGGCCTCTGTGTCTGTATCCTGATCTATCTACGATCTCTAAGATCTCGAGAACCCGTGGACGGATTTGCGAGCGGAAAGTACTGTTCGACTCGGGATGGTCCCAGGAATGTCACGGAGACATAACATTTAAAAACATTTCGGGTTTTAAAATTAGCGTATTATTAGCACTAGCAGAAGAGAGAGGGATTCGAAGGGAGGGAGCGCAGCGCTTCTAGCGCTTCTGACTACAGCACACCTTAAAATTAAAAAAACTTCGGGTTTTAAAATTAGTGTGTTACGCGTAATTAGCGCTAGCAGAAGAGGGAGGGAATCTAAGGGAGGGAGCGCAGTGCTCCCTCCAGCGCTTCTGTTAGCGTAATTAGCGTATTTCGGAACGTTAATTTTTCAACTTCATTATTCGGAATCAGTACGTCCCAGAGAACCTTCGTAACGTTAATTTTTCAACTTCATCCGATTGACATGGGACCAACGGCATGTGACAAAGAGTGAAACATACAGGCTACATTTATTTGACGACAATGAGTTCCGACTTCCGACCTCGGTGGGATGACAGGCTGAGTCAACCCCCCTGGTGTGAAGGGGGAGGAGGAGGGGAGGGGGATGAGAAGGGGAGGGGAACGAGGGGGAAGGGGATGGGAGGGGGGAGGGGGAGGGGGAAGGGGGAGGGGGAGGGGGGAAGGGGGAAGGGGGAGGGGGGGGAGGGGAAAAGGGGGGGGAGGGGGAGGGAGGGGCCCTTCTTCCCCTGGGCACCCCCGCACCCTTCCCTCCCCCCTTCCCCTCCCCCCCTCCCCCCCTTCCCCCTCCCCCCCATTCCCCTCCACTCCTCTTCCCCCTCCCCTCCTCCTCCCCCGCTCCTCCCCCCTCCCCCCTCCCCCCCCCGTTCCCCCTCCCCTCTCTTCCCCCTCCCCTCCTCCTCCACTCCCGTGCAAAGCCGGGTACCTCTGCTAGTATATATATATATATATATATATATATATATATATATATATATATAATAATATATATTTGCCCGACCTCATATATATTTAACCACCCAACCACCTCCTCCCACCGACAAGGCAATCTCAGATGGAGCGGGTGTTTGTAGCTCATTAAAAGAGGGCAATTTTTTTTGTCTTTTTGTGGCTGTTGCGAATTTTCTCAAAGATAGACAAACAGATCTTCATCAAATTTCCAGAAGTTCATCAGTGAGAGCCAGGGAGTGTTTTAGACTTTGTGTTTTATATATATATATATAGTATATATATATATATATATATATATATATATATATTTATATATATATATATATATATATATATATATAAATATATATATATATATATATATATATATGTATATATATATATATATATATATATATATACAGTGGTACCTCGGCTTACGAGTTTAATCCGTTCCGTGACGGAGCTCGTAAGCCAAATCGCTCGTAAGTCAAAGCAAATTTTCCCATTCAAATGCATTGAAATGCTATTAATCCGTTCCAGCCTCAAAAAAAAAACACCAATTTTTTTTGTTAGGTGCTTTTAAATAACAAAAATGTACTTTATAAATAACAAATAATGTATAAACAAGCACGACCTCGTATATACTGTACATAATACAAGAGAATGTAAAGAAATAAACTGGTTTTATTAAGCAGAGGAGAAGAGCATGCCAGGTGAGGTGTGCGTGTTGTCGACTTGGCGAGGCAGTACGATCGTACTCCTTCTACGATATGTACGATTTTGAAGCAGAAGGAGTCCATAAAGGCTATAACGCCAGCCAAGGGCGTTACGATTATTTCAAAGCTCCGGACCTCTATCCATGAAGATATGGAGAAGTTGTTGTTTGTGTGGTTGAAGGAGAAGCAGCTCGCAGGAGATACCGTGACCGAGAGCATCATGTGTTTGAAAAGATTGAAACTCGGATATCGAGCACGGACCACGAGGTGTTTTTTCTTTTTTCTTAATCTCGGTTTCAGTGAACTTTTGCTCTGTGCTCACGTGTACTGTACCTGTACCTGTAATGGTACGTCAGAGGATGGCACCTGTTGTCATCATATTAAGTGCAAGATGTTCTGCATCGTAAGTTGGTACACCGTGGTCTTTCGGCGGTGTTTAAGCCGGCCGTCTTGGCTTCTGTCACCATTGGCATTGAGTCTTTCGATGTAGGTAGGTCGTTGTGTGCCGGTGCCTTGGCCGAATTCCTTCATTGCTGCATTGTTAGCTCACCTGGTTTTTTATACCACATCTTTGGTTATCGGACCAGCGAATGACGTCATCTCCAAAGTATGGCTTATTCTCACTTGTCTTGGACGATCTTCTACTTCTAGCCTTCCACCGTGCATTTGGTGTCCACTGTACTTACTGTACAGTGCCTGGTAAAATTGATGTAATGGGTTTTTGACCGTCAACGCCATGAACCGTCATGAACCGTCATGAACCGTCATGAACCGTCAACGCCATGAACCGCTAACACTCAAAAGCCCATTTATCGCGCCTTATAAAGCAAAACGCAAACCGAAAGCCATGCCTCTCAAGCGAGGCGTGCTTCCGTGGTCACGTGATCCACAGGTGTAGCTCATTATACCCGCACGCGCGACACGCTTTGGCGGTCACGTGACCAGCCACTCTGGAGGCGGGGATCCCCGCCGATGACGTCACCGGCTGGAGCAAGGAGATTCCTCGCTCATGTATTTCGACGATTGCGTGTTTTATATCCAAGCAGAGATGCTTTCACGGCAAGATAACCACGTGACCGGAACCGGAAGCCACAACCGGAAAATTCAAAAAAAAAATTTTTTTGAGCTCGTACATCGGATCTCGGCTCGTATCCCAAAGCAACAAACCGCCCGAGCGACGGCTCATATCCCGAAAAACTCGTACGTTGGGGCACTCGTAAGCCGAGGTACCACTGTATATATATATATATATATATATATTGTTGCGGATATGAGGACTGTATT
Organism: Myxine glutinosa; assembly: GCF_964187855.1. Classification (NCBI taxonomy): domain Eukaryota; kingdom Metazoa; phylum Chordata; class Myxini; order Myxiniformes; family Myxinidae; genus Myxine; species Myxine glutinosa. Next base: position 126,739,041 of record NC_136264.1, on the reverse strand, counting down.
TTTTTATTGTGTGCTTTATTATTATTATTGGTTATTCTGCGCCTCCTGCCTCCGGAGCTGTGTAAAGGTCAAAAGGGCGTCCCATAATTAGTCCACAAGCATACATGTCAGCCAATCATAGAATACCCCTGTTCGATAGTTATATCTTATTCTGTGTTTTAGGGTAAGGCTGTGTCTCCCATTAATAGAAGTACTCCATTGCACCAAGTGAAAGAGATAGATTCCCTTCATTCCCATTCCCAAAACCTCCATTCCCCCTTTTCGTCGATTGGAAACTACCTCCGCTCCAATTGCCGCCATTGACCGCGAGGCAGGGTTGGGGAAGAAAGGCGGGTCCCCACCTCGTCATAGAGGGGAGGAGTGAGACAGCCCCACTCAACCAACCACGAACAAGGGGTTGGACTTGGAGAGGGTGTGGAAAGAAACATCGAGGAGGTTCGCGAAGGTTGAGGGGTGGGGCCTATATAACCCATGGCAGGGCGTTCCCAGGAGCAGAGACGGGAGAAGAGCTTTGACGACAGAGAGACGAGAAGAAGTCCAGGGTTGAACTGCAGCTCGAGCCACCGAAACTGCACTCACTGCAGCTCGAGCCACCGAAACTGCACTTGCTGCAGCTCGAGCCACTGAAACTGCATTTGCTGCAGCTGGAGCCACCGAAACTGCAGCCACAGCAGCGTGAGGTCTGGACGGCAGTTTGGAGCAGGGCCGCGAAGGAGCGGCGGCTGCCCACGAGTCGATCAGCTGCAGAACTAGTTGGACCTCCCTATCCCGCCAGCCATCCATCCACCTGCCATCCCTATCATCATTCCCCGTGTAAGTGTGCTCATAGTCTGTCTTTTGTCTTGTCCCTGGGTAGTAACAATAAGTCTGTATAAGCTAGTATTTTCACTGTGTCACCTGCGTCTCATATGCTTGGAAATAAACGTGACTGCTGTCTTTTTGCTTATGTGTGTGAATAGTAAATAAATTTAGTAGTATTTCCAAACCTTTCTTTGCCTTCGTTTTCCTCTTTGCATTCGGTCGCTTTAGAGTTTTCCCGATTGAATAGCGGTGGCGCGATCCGGCCAAAGTTTGGGGCAAATCGGGTATTAGTCGGGGAATAACTGTTCGGTCGCGGAGCCTCCGCTCGGCAAATATAACATCTTTAACCGCGTCCGCAACAATTGGTGTCTGGGAGTGAGATACGGACCCGAAGCGCGCTTAACGCGCTCAAAATTACAAGCTGCTGGAAATTTGTGTTGTTTTACAAAAACCCGAATTTTGAAATCGTGCCATGGCTGGTCAAGGCGATCGGATGCCGGTGGGTGAGCTAGAGGAGGGGTTAGGAGTAACCCAGGATCAGAGGGACGAAGTAGAGGAGAACATTGGCAATGTGGTTGAGGGGGTATCAGACACGCAAAATGGCGCTCTTGCGCACGAGGTATCAGGCGCGCAAAATGGCGCCTTTGCGCACGCGGTTACAGCGGCACCAACTCTAGCCGCGCCCGTGACCGTAGCAGTGCCGCTGGGGGATTCGGACCTTTTTATGATGATACAAATGAGGGCCCTTATGAACAGGCTAGAAGCAAAAATGGATGCTCATGGTGAGCGAATGGGACAAATGGGGAACCGGATGGATGCTCAGAGTGAGCAAATGAGGGCTCAGAGTGAGCAATTGGGGGTAATGAGGGACGGAGCGAGGGCTAACAGTGAGCGATTGGGAAACCAAATTGAAGCAATAACGAACGGAATGAGGGCCGATATGGAGCGAATCGACAAGATTGGGGCCAGAATGGGTGACCGCATGCAAAAATGTGGGGAGACCATGGATCGCATGGTGGGCGAAAGGGTCCCAGGGGTGCACGAGGAGGTAACGCGGGTCGAAAAGCGCTGGTTGAGCGAAGCGGAGGAAAGCGCGGGTACAATGACGGGGGTAGAAATCGCGACACGGGGTTTGGAAAAGCCGGCGACCGATGAGGTTGAGGAGGGTGTTTTATTAAAGCCAGCGGTCGTCGAGGGGAACAAAGACAAAGCAGTGCTGGAATTAAAATTGAAGAGATGACGGAGGTAGCCCGGGAATTGCAGGGAGAAATGGAAAATGTGCAAAGTCCCTGCTCACATCACGATGCTGTGCTTAACCCGAATGGAAGTTTGCAGGTTTTGGTGCAGGGAGGAAGAAGAACCCCGAAGGTGAGACGTGCTGTGTATTGTGCGGGGAGATTTTGTAAGAGGATGTTTGGCGACAAAAGAATTTTCGCGCGCTTGGGATCGAGGAGGCATCCGGGCGTTGGTGAAGGGTCCCGTGTGAGTGGAAATGGCACGCGTCGGAGGAAAAAGTGTGCGTCGGCGAGTGGGTGTGTTATAAAATGTGGGAGTGAAACCGAGTGCGAGCGAGAATGCACGTCGGGGTGTACGGAGTGTGACACGGAGAGTAAGGTGGTGGTGGAACGTGTGCGAGGAAGCACACCTGAGTTGGTGGTAGCGCGAGTGTGGGAGAGCCCATGTGAGCGCGTTAGTGGGTGGATGCAAGAGTGCACGCCCATGGTGAGTGGTACGGAGTACGTACCAAGGGAGAGTGCGCAAGACAGTGCGCGAGGTGTGTTAAGGGAGTGTGCGAACAGCGAGTGTGCGCGAGAGGTGTGGTGTGTAACAGGGAGTACGTTGGTGGAATGTACGGACGGCGTTGGAACGCCGGGTTTGGTGAGGGTGAAAGGGGTAGCGTATGCGTGTGAGCATGCAGGTGAAGCATCGACGGTAACCGGGTTAGCGGTTAGGGCGACGGATAGCCGATGCGAGCACTCGGGGCGCGGTGTGCTTTGTTGGGTGCGAGGCCCAGCGCGGGTCGATGCTGCGTCGCTTCTCTTCGAAGCGTCGTTGTCGATTCGGGCTTGGCCCCGCCCTGCACGATCGAGTCCGGGCCTTGGCGGGCGAGGCGACCGGTCCGGTTCAAGGGCGAGTGGGAGGAAGCAGAACGGTGCCCCCTCGTGGGGGCGGGGTTCCGACCGGGGGAGATTGAGCCATCGGGCCCGGGACCGCAAGGTGCCGCGCCGAGATGGTGCGTGGAATCTCGGCCCGACCAAACCACCTCCCTTGAACCGAAAGCCGGACGGATTCAACCTGCAGGTGACCAAACCACCCGAATTCATTGCTCGGCTTTGCGAAGCCGAGTTTAATGATGTCATGACGCACCGAGGCTAGGATGTAGCGGCCTGTGATGATGGTGATACTGATAGTGTTTTTGGATTCGAAATTTTGGGATAGAAAGTTTTTGATTTGTTGAATTTGGACGAGCAAAATTTATAGTGAGAGACCCCCGATGTGGTGGGATGGCAAATCCACCATCCCTCACAGGCGGGGGGCAAAGGAGCACTAGGTTATGGGGTTGATGGCAGTGAAAACTAGCCCGGGTGGGTTAGGATATTGTGTGTAGGGCCCTAGAAGATGACATTAGGTAACGTTAAGATTAGTTAGTGACAATGACACCTGTAGTGGGGACGCAGGTAGAGTAGAGTGGATGATAATGACGTGGGAGCGCAATAGTTTAAAGGGGCGACTGGGAAGCGCAAGTTTCAGAGGGGAGTAGTTAGCTGAGATGATGCCGTGTGTGTGAGGATTGAACAGGTGTGATTGAACAGGTGTGATTGCACAGGTGTGCAACTGAACAGGTGTGTGGAGCAGTGTATGAGGGAGAGAAGGTGATGTGTATTGTGATGACCAAATGGTCCAGGAAGTAAGTAGGGTGCAGGTGGCACCAGGTGATTGCACAGGTGTGCAACAACAGGTGTATGTGGCTATGTGGAATAAATGGTAGTGTGGAATATCTGGAGTATTGGAATGGATGGTTGTGGAGTGAGTATGGTGGAAGTGGTGGAGTGGAGTGGATGGTGCGAAGGTGTGAATGGGGGAAGGATGGACCCCCATCACGAATGCCCGGGGCGGGTAGTGTAAGTGTTAGGTAGAGGGTATAGGTAAATTGTGGTTGGATATTGGCATCTGTGGTGCGGGTGGAAGAATGGTGATTGGATGGGTGCATTAGTGTTGTGGAAATGGCTGGGCGTGTAGCCTGTTAGTGTGTGTAGTTGGTTTGGGCACTCCACCACTCTGAGGATGTCGGCCAGGTGAGGCCGCAGGTGGGCTCTGGGAGCCGGTAGTAGTTGTGGATGGGGCCTGAGGATCCGGAGGACGGACCCGGGTAGCCCAGTGCCAGAGGGCACCAGGGGGTGACAGAGCCAGGAGGGGCCTTCCCCAGTAGATAGGTTAGGTTAAGGAGCTAGGTAAGCTCGGGTGGCAACTGCAGTGGTGGAGGTGTGCAGGTGGGTAGACCTGCTGGGAGAGCTACACGTCACAGCCCAGAAATTGTGCAAGGGCACCGGGAGATGAATCGGGGGAGTGAGACCCCAAATTGAGAAGCACCACAGTTTGGTCAATGGGAATTTGGTTTTTAGAACCCATAGTGTAAGTTGGCCAATGGATTGGCAGGGAGAGACCCCGGGTAGTGTAAAGTGTGTTAATGTCATTTAGAGGATAGTTAGGATTGGAGTCTCCTCGCACCATCTGCATCCACTCACCTGAGGTGACAGGTACTCCACACCATGCCATGTTTTGATTATTTTTTACTGTGCAAATGTTTGGAATGTGAGACGCATCATGACGTGGGTGTGACATTGTGCTTTGTTGTTCCATCTCTTCCTCCTTATGAGGATTGATGACGAATTGGGTGATGGCAAATTTTGGATAGTGGGGGAGTGAAGACGAATTTGGTATAAGGGAAATAAGGGGAAGACGTGACGGTAGCGACGGATTGGTAATGTGTAGATTTTTGTAAATATGGGGTAAGGGCAAGGGTAGTGTAGGTGACAGGGGGGGTGACGTACGGTAGGGACGAGCTTTCTCACTTCGCCCTCCGTACACATTTCGCCTTGCATTGCCTTGTTTGATGTGTACCCTTGTGACCTTACCCCTCGCTCATTTATCTCTTTTTGTCTCCCACATGACCTGTGCGCCATTGGGCGCCGAGGGGAGCGTGCGTGAGTCCTCCATTGTGCGCCCGGAATTCCCAGAACCAGCTGTCTGCATCGATGCACCACATTATGGACCACATGCCTGTGGCCGAGCACCACTGATGGACCCCATGGGTTGGGGCATGGCCCCTCTGCTGGAACCGGCCATGAGGGCCCGAAATCTTGCTGGCGGACCTTGGCCACAGGGCACCGATGCCCCACAGGTGAACCACACGTAGTCGGCCCTGTGGGCCATAAATAAAGAAAATAAAATGGACACGTTGGGCACACTTTATTGCAAATAGGCCGCCAGTAAGAAAATGAGAGAGAATGACAACTGGAAGACATAATAATAGCCAGCAGAGGGAGCCGAAGAGCAAGAGACCACCTGCAGGGTTAGGGGTTGTTGGTTTTATTTTCTTGAACAATGGTGACTGTACCGATTGGTGCTTGGGTGTGTATTGGTGCGTTTTTGGGTGCTTTAATGGTGCATTGATGCAGAGCAGACTGTCTCCCCCCCCAGAAAGAACAATTACAGGTCCTGGGTTAGTCTTGTAAATAAAAGCAGAGTCATTGTAAATAATGCTCCCCACCGTCAATGTATAGTTTGAAGACCATTCCGCAATTCGGTTAACTGTGGGCGTAAGTCTGTTAGGCAGGGTGCAATGGAGCAGCGGGACACATTTATTTATGTTTTAAAAACTGTCGCACTCAGGGTCAGGTTAAAAGTAGAGGGAACTACACCTACGTGTCACACTAAATAAAAGTTGTAGGCCCGGGCCGTGCCTAAGAGGAGGAGGGTGCAGTGTTGCGGATATGAGGACTGTATTTTTTTATTGTGTGCTTTATTATTATTATTGGTTATTCTGCGCCTCCTGCCTCCGGAGCTGTGTAAAGGTCAAAAGGGCGTCCCATAATTAGTCCACAAGCATACACGTCAGCCAATCATAGAATACCCCTGTTCGATAGTTATATCTTATTCTGTGTTTTAGGGTAAGGCTGTGTCTCCCATTAATATAAGTACTCCATTGCACCAAGTGAAAGAGATAGATTCCCTTCATTCCCATTCCCAAAACCTCCATTCCCCCTTTTCGTCGATTGGAAACTACCTCCGCTCCAATTGCCGCCATTGACCACGAGGCAGGGTTGGGGAAGAAAGGCGGGTCCCCACCTCGTCATAGAGGGGAGGAGTGAGTCAGCCCCACTCAACCAACCATGAACAAGGGGTTGGACTTGGAGAGGGTGTGGAAAGAAACATCGAGGAGGTTCGCGAAGGTTGAGGGGTGGGGCCTATATAACCCACGGCAGGGCGTTCCCAGGAGCAGAGACGGGAGAAGAGCTTTGACGACAGAGAGACGAGAAGAAGTCCAGGGTTGAACTGCAGCTCGAGCCACCGAAACTGCACTTGCTGCAGCTCGAGCCACTGAAACTGCAGCCACAGCAGCGTGAGGCCTGGACGGCAGTTTGGAGCAGGGCCGCGAAGGAGCGGCGGCTGCCCACGAGTCGATCAGCTGCAGAACTAGTTGGACCTCCCTATCCCGCCAGCCATCCATCCACCTGCCATCCCTATCATCATTCCCCGTGTAAGTGTGCTCGTAGTCTGTCTTTTGTCTTGTCCCTGGGTAGTAACAATAAGTCTGTATAAGCTAGTATTTTCACTGTGTCACCTGTGTCTCATGTGCTTGTAAATAAACGTGACTGCTGTCTTTTTGCCTATGTGTGTGAATAGTAAATATATTTAGTAGTATTTCCAAACCTTTCTTTGCCTTCGTTTTCCTCTTTGCATTCGGTCGCTTTAGAGTTTTCCCGATTGAATAGCGGTGGCGCGATCCGGCCAAAGTTTGGGGCAAATCGGGTATTAGTCGGGGAATAACTGTTCGGTTCGCGGAGCCTCCGCTCAGCAAATATAACATCTTTAACCGCGTCCGTAACAATATATATATATATATATATATATATATATATATATATATATATATATATATATATATGTATATATATATATATATATATATATATATATATATATATATATATATATATATATATATATATATATATATATATATATATATATATATGTATAATTTTATTTAATTTTGAAAAAAAAGTTGGATTTTTTGTAAATTGGTCTATCGTGCCTAAGCCTTTGTGAAAGGTAATATTAAATGATCCTCGACCCCATTTCTTAGTGGGTGTAGATAGGTGTTTTGGCATCCATAAAAAAATATGAAAAAAAACAAAAGTAAATTTCTTCAAAATGCCCAGCAACGCAGGGTACCCCTTGCTAATTATCTATACTAGCAAGATGCCTATGCCCGCATGGCATTCCAAATGGGATAGGAATGAAGATGGCAAAAATGCAAATGGCGCTTTCTGTCATCGAGCCGAAAAGCTTGGAGCAACAATTCACATTTATTGCCCCATTAAATGCTCTAATGGTGGCGAGGTCATCCATTTGAAACTGTTCGATACATGTAGCTTTTAAATTCCTCGGGTCCACAATAAAAAAATTGCATTGGTGTCAAAGCCAGTGACCAATTGCAAATGAATAGTAGGAGAGTATAAATTGAGCCCAGTTTCTCCATCTATAATGCTCGATTCTGAAGGGTTTCTGCGGTTGTGGAATAATACAAATGGGACCGATGAAAATATAATCGATTTACTTGGGTGGAAAGCTAAATCATCGAATTGGAACAAAAAATTGTTTGTTTAATCACAAACCTGCTTCCCAAGCCAATGTTTAAAGGATTGATGAAGAATAAGCAGGACCTCGAGCTTTAATGTCATGGTTCCAATTGTTCTAGACAGCACAAATCCTTTAGAAGGACATGGGAGGAGCACACAAAAGGAAATGTAGTAATATTTCTCGAAGTAATAATAGAAACTACAACAGCACTCTTTGACGTTGCGATGTCGACCGATTATGCCTCCGCCCACATTATAACATCATTATACATATTTGGTGATTTAAATCCCTTCAAGTGTTTTCAAGTATCACATTTATACCTGACATGACCTCTGACCTTTAATGCCAAAATCGAATCAGTTCATCTTTGCATAATAATATATACTTATACCAAGTTTGGTCAACATTCCATCACTGGTTCACAAGTTAGCACAGTAATATAATATTTATCAAATGGAAACTCTGACCTTTGACCTCTTGACCTTGTAATCAATTCCGTTTATCTGTACATCATTGTACATACTTGTACCAAGTTTGACTTGGATCCTTTCAGCCATTCTTAAGTTATCACGGCAGTGAAAACCTATCGAGGACGCACGGACGGACGGACGGACAACCTGAAAACATAACACCTGCAGCATAACGCCCCAGAAACACACCTGTTGTAAGTCCATTCAGATCACAAGGCAATTGTTACTTTGCATCAACAAGTCTCCAATCCTGTCATCAATCAAAATTGTGACGTCGCCAAGAGCCTAAGAATCTGAGCCCAATCAAGAGCCGTATCCACACTTGTTTCTGCCATTGTAAACATTTTATTGCTTTACTTATTTTTGGGAGCATCGGTAAACACCTCAAACTCACATGGGTTTTTGGCATGCAGCTTCCGGTTTTTATTTTAATTTTTGGGGAGTTGCGAGATGCAACTTCCGGTTTACATATAAACGGAAATATCTCTTCACTGGTAACATCATGGTCATTGAGTTCAGAACCATGCAATTAAAGACCTAACAAACTTAGTAATATGTATTAATTGTACCAAGATATTATATAGTAAACGTAAGGACATAATTCTGATACTAGGCCAAATGTTTTTTTCTTTGGAGTTTTGTTATGTTGAAATAATGGCTGAATACCTCTTTTGAATGGGAAGGGGAGCAATGTGGGTCTGAGAGTCCAGTGAGAGTGGGTGAAAATGCACCATTAAAAGGTAACAGTTTGCTTGTGGGTGTAATGGAAGTAAACCAATCATAAGTGAGGAGGACCCTCAGTGCCTCAAACAAAAATGTCCAGGCACCAAAAGCACTCAAGAGACGTTAAGCTGGAAAATGCTGCAGAACGTCTCAAAGCAATTTCTCACGGACTACATTTGGAGTTATTTGTCACATGTCTAACCTTGGACCAGTTTAGTTTTGGAGTGCTTTTCCTTCATGTTTTTCAGCATTATTCAAATCTCATGACCTTTAATTAGTCTTGCCCCAATGGTTGTGAAACTATTGCAATGCCCTTGTTTGTCTGTCTGTTTGTATGTGTGTTTGCATCTATATATCTTCGCTTTAAGGTTTTCTCTGCATCCTTTTGTCTGATCGATGCGAAACGTTAAACATAGGAGGGAATCCCCATGGAGAACATTTTGTTTCTAACTCAGGTGTCATAGGTCACATGGTATGGCAGCCATATTAGATTGAAGGAAAACATTTTGACATAATTTTCTCCAAAATGGCTTAACGAAAAAAAATAAACTTGGCATATGTCTGTAATGCCCCGTGGGGTATATAGGGTGATAATGATGATGTCATCGGTGAAGTGGTATTCCAGCCATAATTGGCTGAATTGAAATCCTTATCCAAAAACCTGAAACTTCATACATCTGATCGATGCTACGATTAAATTTATGATGTTCATAACCCATACCAGGAAACTATGTGATATTGGTGTATGGATGATATGGGTATGTGGGCCATAAGAGAAGTGAGCCATTATAGAAGCATGTTCAGTTCACGATGGTATTTTTGTTCATAATGAACGTGCAAGGAGAGAATATGCGCCCGACGAGCACCGTTTAGTTTCTTATTTTATTTTTGCAAAACCTATATATGTAAGCATTGAATTAAAGTTGATGAGTTCTTCGAAACTAGAGATGAAAAATAACGAAGCAGTGTAGTGCATCAATTTGCACACGCATGCATACGCATTCCCCAAGTACACCTGAGCTATAATGTACCTCAAGCATCATTACAAACACTTTCTATAAAACATAAATATTGTCCAGTATCACTCATACAACTATAGAACAAAATAACATGTAATGTTCAGAGATGACTGCATCAAAAACAAGAAAGAGCAATCAGAGATTGCAGACCATCGACAGGACATGTTTTTGGTGTTTTTTAAGGCTTTTGTGTTAAAACAAATATGGCGGACGAACCACGTGACTGATGACGTCATTATTTTTTATCCACCAATCTATTGATAGATGACGCTCAAGAAATTTCATCTTGATCGGATGAAGTTTTGTACTTGTCGAATTATGACGTCATAATGGAGGCACCTTTGACATCATAATTAACATATTTTATTCCCCATGGAGAGTTCTTTACAATGAGCCATGTCTCATTTATTTCTATGTAGCGCTTTCGGAGAGGTGCAAAGTTTTTCGTTTTTTCCAAGATGGCACCCATACCACGTGACTTATGACATCATAATTATCATTCAAAAATGCTACAGGAGGATGTGTACTTATGGTGAAAATTTACTGCCAATCGGACAAACGGTTGCAGAAAAAATCATATTTTTTCAATGCGGACAAACAAACAAACAGACAGACAGAAACAAACAGACAAACAAATGGACTCAAATGCAACATCCTCTCCTCTGGCGAGGGTAACTAGTCTTGACCTAGAGAGTTCAGAGAACACAACACCCCGCACAGTTTTAAATTCTATTTTAATAAAATAGTGATTGTAAAGATTGTTTTTAAAAATCCGTAAGTTTAGCGCTATTGAAGCAGTGTTAATAGTTTATACACCACCATATAGAACATGTTCAAGTACCTCAAAACTGGAGGTTCTTGGAAATTTTACGATGACAATTTGTGTTCCACACAGAGTTCAAATATATAACTCAATTTAAATAAAATAAAAATTAAAAAAAGTCGTGACTTTTTTGTCGTGACGTGAAAAAGTTAATGACCACATTTCCTGGGAAAACCACATTTCCAAGCTGGCCACCAAAGCCAGTCGCCGACTGGGCATCCTCCGTCATGCGAAGTCCTTCCTTGGCACACCTGAGCTCCTCACCACATACAAGGCTTTCATCCGCAGCTCAATGGAATACTGTTCCCCTCTCTGGGCTGGTGCTCCTACCTCACACCTAGCTCGTCTTCACGCTGTTGAAACCAAAGCTTCACAATGCCAAAATCTAGACTCTCTGCTCACCTTCATTCCTCTTTTCTCCCGCCTCTGGAACAAACTCCCTCACTCTCTTCAATCCCACTCCTCCCTCCAGGTCTTTAAAAGAGCTGTTCACCACCATCTCTTATCTTCCCTGATCCAAAACCTTGATCTTTTCTACCCCCCGCTAATTCACCCCAGATCCACTTTTTTGAAATTCCAACTTCTTTCCTGGAAGTCCTTGCAGTGTCCATATGTTTTATACTTCTCCCACCTCCCCCCAAACACTCTCCCTCCCACAGATCTCTCGATGCCCCTGCTCTCAAATGTTGTGTTTGTGTCCTTCCTCCTCTCTCCCCATATTGTCTACCGCTCCCCTTATTTTGTGTTTTATGTGTCAGTTTGACTTTTTGTGTGATTAATGTTAGCACTTTCACGAGCCTCGATCTTGTATACAAAAAAAAAGAAGAAGTCTAATAAAGAAATTTATTCTGCGTTTCACTGCTGTTTTACGCAGTGTCTATTACACCACCTTATCTAATATGTTACATTAGTTCTTTGTGCATGGTGTTTGTGTATAACATCCTTAAAAACAGTAAGGTTCCTGTTTGGAATGATTTTCAATTTTGTTGGAATGCCAGGCATGCAGATCGACTAAAATTATTATCTCACTCTTCCCTGCGCATGTGTGATCAGGACAAATTCAGAGCCAAAGTACTGTAAAACAACAAACTTGTCTTCCTATTCATGTTCCGATTTGTGTTCAAAATGCAACATTTAATTTAAATACGTTGGTCTCGATCAAAAACAGACAATCATAAACTGATGACAGACGGACGGACGGGCGTTAATCGCTTAACCACGTGTTTCGCTTCACGTGTGTGGGGTAATAAAAACAAGTCCATCAAAAATAAAACTAAACCAACATCTACACTGTACCATAAATGGTAATCAAAGTGCAAACACATCTGTTGTGAATCATACTTTAATATAATGAATATAATGAACTTGTCAAGAACAAAACGATCACTTTTTTTTTTTTTTTTAATACAATAGGCCAGAGCATGGAGAATAAATGACACAATGGTGAGAACGCTGACTATACTAAACGTATAGATGTGAACAATGAGAAGGTAAACAATGTTACAAGAGGGAGGAGAAGTAGGGAAAGGAAGAAGCTAGGAGACCATCCTTATAAACCAGTTGGCTGGAACACCACAATTGATCAGATACTGGTGCGCAAACTCCACGGTGTTCACCATCCCATTATGACATCACAGAATATTGTGAAGATCTTTTTTCATCCCAGCAATGTTTGTGAACTGCCACTTGCGAAAGTTTTTTTCATTTTTTTATTTTCCCTGAAGACACAAAAGGACACATTTTAGAGCTTTCATGAAGTTAACAAGAATGAATGCACTGTGGTCACAACCTCGGACAAAATACGGTAACGGGCCGATTGGGAAATGCATTTTTAAAGCACTCTTAAAAGATGAACAGCGTGATTGGGAAACACACATTTAATAAACTCTTAAAAGATTAACAGCGTGATTGGGAAACACACATTTAATGAACGCTTAAAAGATGAACAGCATGATTGGGAAACACATTTAATGAACTCTTAAAAGATGAACAGTGTGATTGGGAAACACATTTAATGAACTCTTAAAAGAAGAACAGCATGATTGGGAATCACACATTTAATAAACTCTTAAAAGATGAACAGCGTGATTGGGTAACACATTTAATAAACTCTTAAAAGATGAACAGCGTGATTGAGAAACACACATTTAATAAACTCTTAAAAGATGAACAGCATGATTGGGAAACACACATTTAATAAACTCTTAAAAGAAGAACAGCATGATTGGGAATCACACATTTAATAAACTCTTAAAAGATGAACAGCGTGATTGAGAAACACACATTTAATAAACTCTTAAAAGATGAACAGCATGATTGGGAAACACACATTTAATGTACTCTTAAAAGATGAACAGCATGATTGGGAAACACACACTTAATGAACTCTTAAAAGATGAACAGCATGATTGGGAAACACACATTTAAAAAACTCTTAAAGGATGAACAGTGTGATTGGGAAACACACATTTAATAAACTCTTAAAAGATGAACAGCATGATTGGGAAACACACATTTAATGAACTCTTAAAAGATGAACAGTGTGATTGGGAAACACACATTTAATGAACTCTTAAAAGATGAACAGCATGATTGAGAAACACACATTTAATAAACTCTTAAAAGAAGAACAGCATGATTGGGAAACACACATTTAATAAACTCTTAAAAGATGAACAGCATGATTGGGAAACACACATTTAATGAACTCTTAAAAGATGAACAGCGTGATTGAAAAACACACACTTAATGAACTCTTAAAAGATGAACAGCATGATTGGGAAAGACACATTTAAAGAACTCTTAAAAGATGAACAGCATGATTGGGAAACACACATTTAATAAACTCTTAAAAGATGAACAGCGCAATTGAGAAACACACATTTAATAAACTCGTAAATGATGAACAGCATGATTGGGAAACACACATTTAATAAACTCTTCGAAGATGAACATCATTATTGGGAAACACATTTAATGAACACTTAAATGATGAACAGCGTGAATGGGAAACACACATTTAATAAACTCTTAAAAGATGAACAGCGTGATTGGGAAACACACATTTAATGAACTCTTAAAAGATGAACAGCATGATTGGGAAACACATTTAATGCACTATGAAAAGATTGACTCAACACGTCTCACCATGTCTCCACTATGGTTATATCAGAACTAGCTGATTCATCATGGATTGTTTAACCCCAATGTGGGGCCGTTCAACAATTACGTAATGCTATTTAATATGACACCCAATCTCCCCTCCCCCATCCTGCTTTATATCGTTTTTGGCCCTGTCTCTCAATGGTGAAGAATCACAAATTGTTCTATCTCGATCCAGATCTTCACCAAAATTTTATCGATTCTTCCTTGTCACACACACAACAGGCCTGCGGATTTCACGGAAACGATCATTACCGGTAGCGTGTCGGTATGGTGATAGCAAAAACACGGAACCAAAGTACGTTTCCCATCGCAGACAGGCAGTGTAAGGCAAAAAGATGTAGTATTTACCTTCATGTGTGATTTGCAGCTAACTATTTTAGAAGTTGAGTTTTATTTCCAACAAAATTAGGCCGGCAAAGCAGATAGCATGTAGTTTCCCACATTCAGGTTCGCGATATGACTTCCGCTTTGACGGACATGCGCATTGATCTAAATCACAGACTTCCTTTTCAAAATGGCATCCGTTGCAAAGCGAAAAAATAACGAAAATGTCGCCTTAAAAACATTACGAAAATGGTCATTCAGCGTCGATTTTGAAGCGGAATGCGATGGGGAAGGCTTGGTCACATTGCTTCGCTGCAAAGTATGTGCTACTCATTACACAGACAGCGTGTCGGTAACGTGTTAGCAAAAAACATGGAACCGAAAGTACGTTTCCCATCGGTTCCCATAAACCTGAATCACGGAACCGAAAAACGGTTACCGATGAGATCTGAAATCCCCAGGCCTGCACAACCGATCCACCAAGTTTCGTCCAAATCCGTCCACAACTTTTTGAGATTTCATGTTCACTTCACAATTTCCCTTCCCCCACAATTTCCCTTCCCCCACAATTTCCCTTCCCCCACAATTTCCATCGGGTATAAACATAAAGGTGTCTTGTTGGCGGGGACTGTGGATTAGCATTTTAGAGGTTGTGGGTTCCTTCGAACGCTGAATTCCTTCGCCAATGATTTCCTTGAAGTTGAGGAAGTCGTTAGGAGCCGTTGCCATGCCAGACAACCAATCAGATTAGATATAGGCACTGGTCCAAAAGCAAGAACACTTGATGAACACGTGATTTTAAAATGACGATTGGTATATGTCAGATAAACATTTGTTATGACTTTGAAGTGTATCACGCGAAGGCCAGTCCAGTAAAGGCAAAATGTGTCATCATTGTTCAATGCTCGTTCAATGCATCGTTCAATGCTGCTTATGCATCTTCATAAGCAGAAGGGAGTATAGAAGAGGCTTAACTCGATTGAAACCATTCAAGTAAGTAGGCTTTACTCAGCAAAAACTGAACAACCAGTAAGAACAGATGTAAAGCAAGGCCCATCGCATTTGACAAGCATAATAATGCAACAAGCATAATAATTAATAGGCCTACCGTAATTATCACACATGTCTCCAGTAGCCATCTTGAAAAATCGTAATGATTATGGGTAATGGATTCTCCCCCTCTTAAAAGAGGAAACTAGTAAGTCCTACAAATCCAGGCGATCAGGTTGTTTTCTATAACGCCCCGATCTGCGCGGTACAGGTGCATGAGGGACATTCTTCGGAGTGCTTTCAACCTCTGAGAAACCGGCCGCATCTTCATTTCCAGTCATGAGCTGAGTGGTGACGGAACCCCCCATATTGCATCCATGACTAGTTCAGGCAGTGTATGTACAGGAGGATCTATGCCACCAGAGTTTTGGACCTCACCACATGGTGCCAGGTCACGCAAAGCCACAGTTGTCTCTTTACCACCAGGGTAACGCACATGGGCATACTGAGGGTTTGCCTCAAGCAGTTCCACCTCCTCAATGAGTGGGTCATACTTTGATTGTCACACATAACGTTTCAAGAGAACAGGTCCAGGTGAGGAAAGCCATGTCGGAATTGAACAGCCACTTGTAGGCCGACGTTGATTAATTGAATAAACGCTCGTGTGGAGTAACATTGGTAACAGTCGAGAGTAGTGAACGTATAGAATGTAAGGCGTCTAACAGAACGTCCTCCCATTGAGGGCTTGATAGGCCTCGTGATTTGAGAGCCAGAGTAATATTCTTCCAAATCACACCGTTGTAACATTCACACTTACCGTTCCCTTTGGGATTGTACGGGGTAGTACGACTGGTCGAGACACTACGAGAGTGTAGGAAGTGCTTCAATTCTGTTGACATAAAGGAACTCCCCCTGTCAGAATGTATGTAAGCCAGCATTCAAATATAGCAAAGATTTGACCAAGACATTTGATCACGGTGCAAGTTGTCATGTCAGGACAAGGAAAGGTGAATGGGAAATGAGAGAACTCAGCTATCACAGTAAGCAAGTAGTGGTTAGCCGTAGATGATGGTAAGGGCCCCTTGAAATCTATACTGAGTCTTCAAAGGGTTGTGTCGTGTAGAATTATAAAGGTGCATTAAAATAAATTGTAAATTTTAATATATAATGGGTGAAGTGCAGCTCCTACAGTAGCTTTTATCAAATGTGATGGAATCATGGTTTGCACTCGACACACACTGACAGGAGGCCGTTACCTTCTTCACATCCTCAACAAAGAAGGAAAGATTCTGAGTTCTTACGAAATGTACCATCCTTGTGACGCCCGGGTGACAGAGAATTGTGTAGTTTGATCAATGTGTTTGTGCTGATTGCTGAGCAGTATGCTCTGGATAATGTGTCTGCGACTATGTTCTTGCTCCCGGGTCGGAACTGTATGTCGAAGTTGTAACAGGCAAGCTTGATCCTCCATCTTTGTATTTTATCATTCTTGATCTTGCATCATTCTTGATCCAGTGTGTGCCGATTGTTTGGAGTCGAACATGAAGGCTACGGACCTCTGATCGGTGATTAGGGTGAAGTGGCGCCCAGTCAGATAGTGTCGTCACTTGTGCAATGATTCACCAAAAGCATAGGCCTCTTTCTCCACTGAAGAATGTTTGCGTTCATTCCTATTCAGTGTCCTAGAGAAAAATGCCACGGGTCTTCCGGCTTTATTAAGGGTGGCAGCGATCGCATTGTCTGAAGCATCCGTCTCGACACCAAACGGGACAGATTCACCGATAGAATGAACCACTGATTTCTCCACCTCTGCTTTTAGATATTTGAAAGCTTGTTGCCTGTTGGGCTGCATTCGACATAGGAAAATAACGAACCTGAACAAAGGGCCTGACCTTCTCTGAGTAGTTAACAATCCACTAAGTAGTATGAAAACATGCCCAGTGCTCGAAGCAGAGACCCCATATCCACTGGAAGGGGGAGGTCCCGGAGTGGTCGAAGTCTCTCTGGGTCAGGCGTATTTAACCCATTTGAGATTGTATATCCCAGGAGATCAACTGTGGCTACAAAGAATGAGTATTTATCAGGGTTGAAGGTTAAGTTGAATTTCATTAGCATCATGCATCATGCTGTTCCTTACTTTTTACAATTGGTTTCTGGGACCTCTTCTTTCTACAAGCCTTGGCAATATGCCCCACACGGTGACAGTAATTGCACTCATCATCCTTAAACATACATTCATCGGGCGAATGAAATGTGCTGGAACTTCGGGTGAAATTTCCCTTTGAACTTTGGCCCCTGCTCTCATGTTGGGTGACCAGGTTACCCATGCTGGTCATACTCCTGAACTGATTGTACTGGTGGTTGTAGGCCTGAACTTTATGTACTTTTCCTTCCCACCCTTGGGGAAAAACAGAGGCATTGAATTGAAACAGAGGCCTGAATATCCTTGAGCTAAGTCCATTGCTTTTCTGAAATCTAAATCCCTCTCTGACAGAAACCTCAGTTGAACTCGCTTATCTTGGACCCCGGACACCACTCTATCCCTGAGCATTTCCTCCAGTGTTGGCCCAAACTCACAGAACTCCGACACAAGCCTCAGATCAGCAACAAAGGCTGTGATTGACTGTCCCGGTTTCCGAAACATCGAATTGAATTTGAATCTTTGTCCAATCAGAGACGGTTTGAGATGAAGGTGTTTTTGGATTAGCTCACAGAGTTCTTTGAAGGTTTTATCAGACGGTTTCGCAGGCGACACATGACTACACATGAGGCCATATGTTGGAGATCCACAAACACTGAGTAAAATAGCCCCTCGTTTGCCAGCATCTTTCATATCATTAGCGATGAAGTACTGGCCGAGCCGCTCCGTATATTGGGTCCAGTCATCAGTATCCGCGTTGAATTCATTTATCTTGCCAAACTGCACCATGATTCACCCCAAAATAATTCACAGAAAGTTATTGTACTTGCCGATTTATCCTCGTCACCAACTGAAGTGTATCACGCCAAGGCCAGTCCAATAAAGGCAAAATGTTAAATCAGCGTTCAATGCTCGAGCTACAAGCCAAACGCCACCGCTCCAGCTCGCCCCACCCCTTCCCCGGAAGCCCAACCTTGCTCCCGATCAGGGATGTCTGCCCGATTACCGTAAAGCCCAATATGTTACATGTTGTATGTGGGACATGTGCTTCCAGGTGAAGGAGGAATAAAATGTTTCTTGTGTAAAATTAATTCCATTTTCATTCAGCATTTTATTACTTCTGCAACTAAAGGTGGGCGAAGCTTATGGCCTGGTTGTATAAATCATCCTTAAGGGAAAATTTGAGGATCTCCTTAAGTATTTCCTGAAAGGACATCCTTAAGTTGAGGAAAGTTGTTCAAAGAATCCTATAGTATTTCCTTTAAACCTTCCTTAAACAAAATGGGAGCATTCCTCCCCCCTCCCTTCGCCCCTTCCCCATCCACAAAGCCATGAACCGTTGAGTTTCCAAAATGTCGCTCTTCATGGAAATTGGTCACAAAGAGGACGATTGTCGCAGCATGACGTCAAAGGATGTTAGAATACAAAGAGGCGCCAATTTGATTCATACAGATGCATGAGGAAGTACAGTCACGTGAAAAAGTAAGTACACCCCATGTAAAGTTTTGACTTTTTCAACATATTTCAACATACAGCTATTTGATCTTCATTTCAACAATATTGATAGATAAAGGTGATATAATATAACAAATATCATGAAACATTTACATTTTGTAGTCCATTGTGTAATTTAAATAAACATAAATGTAAATTTCACATGTGGAAAAAGTAAGTATACCCTTGGCTCTAATAGGTGGTATTGCCCCCTTTGGCAGAAACAACCTCAAGTAGGCGTTTCTTATAACTGTCTACCAGTCTCTAACATCGACTGGGAGAAATTTTTGCCCACTCCAGTAGTGTATATATGTTGCTTCTGGGACACTCTCATTTTCCCATTGACTTACATGTTAATTTTTCCCCTCCCTCATTGCCCCTAAACACCTCTATTTCTCTCACCCTGTTCTTTACGAACCTTCTAACCTTTTGACATGTTATCCTTATTCATTAGACCACTTAAACAATGGTCCTTCTGTGTGAACCTGTGATCCTTCTGACCTTATGGACCTTTTAACCTTTTACTCTTAATATCATCTGGTGAATCATCTTTGGCCCACTCAAACAACGACCCTACAAATATTTGTTTATGCGTGGGAAATAATTTAATTCTCTTGCCACTCTCTTCACCATCTAATATATTAACAAAAAAGATGTTTGAGTTTGGTTCTTTATTAAGATATTTTAACTGAGCTAAGATAAAATGGTAAACCTCCCTCAATGTTCTTGTTTGAGCGCCTCCAGTGCCACATACCATTTTTAAATTAAAGTATATATTTTCCTGACAACCATCAAAGTTTTCCGTCCACTCAAAAATATTTCCATCTTTTTTACCCAATTCACCGGTATTTAAATTAATTCTCTTATTTGTTTTGTAAATTTTTTTACCAGTTGTCTTTTCAATTATACCTATTTGATATTTTTCACATTCGTTATGTTTACCATTTATATACCAAGGTTGATTACACCTCCACTCTTTAGTCTGGTTGGTACTTGGTTCTATCATTTATATAATAGTAAAAAGGTGGCGGCAGCCCGTTAAAATCCCTAACCCCCCCTTTTTAACTTATCACTTATATACTTATATAACCATAAGGGAGACTATCAATTCCATTTTCTAAAATAAACCTCTTATCATCATAAGCCCCCAATGCTTTCTTATTCACCTCTTCTGAATATAATTTATGTTAATAACTTCTTATTCCATTAATCTTTCTAAACTCTTCTTTCTTTGTTGTTAAACAGTTATAATAATCCTTAAAGTTTATTGTTTCTTTAATAACATTTTTCTTTACACCTTTTAACTTCTTATCAGTCTTTTCAACGTTATTCACAATGTATTTATAAGCACAAGCCTTTGACCTCAATCCCACAAATTCACTCATGACATTTCCCCCTAATTCATCCTTAAACTTTCCAATCACCTTTTTATTTTTAGAAGAGAACAACTCACTTTCTGGACTGTAATTACTAGTGTCATAGATATTAATGTCCTTTTTCATGTCTGAATAAACATCATCAGTATTAATTTGCAAAATAAAACTATCTGTATCCATATAAAGTAGATTAACATCATTTTGATATTTCTTCCTCAAGTTATTATAAAAGTAATCATACATTAATGACTTTGATAAATCAAGAATTGATGTTCCAATATAAATAGGTTTGTCCATTTCACTACTCTCTTTAATCAAATGGATCGCACAAAAGTTCTCAGTAAAGACCTCAGCTCTAGTAAAACTCGGTCTATTAATTAATTTTGATGCTTGTTTCCAAGATGTTGATAGTCTGATATTTTGTCTTTTTCTCACATTTTCCATGGTCTTACCAAAGACCGCATTATTCATCAATTTATAAAAGTCTTTCTCAAAATCTGTTTTTGACTCTGTTCTTCTTTGTGTATTAAAATAAATGTACCCCTTTAACCAATGACTTTGATTGAACTTTAGAACCCTATGGATCTTCTCTATTCTTAGACCTTTTGATAAATATTGTCGCAAATTTCTTTGGTGTAGAACATAATTTTTCTTGTTATATAATGTAGTAAGTAATTTTTCTGTTGATTCACCTATATTAAATGATTGTTGATAATCACTTAACCACTCCTTCTTTGGACTTTCCTTTTCACAAGCAAATGGGAGATCTTTGTGTAGGTTATGAAGTTCCTCTGGATATTTCAAATCGACCTCAAAATAATAACCAACCTTTGAATCATCCAATTATTTTTGTGTAGAGATACATACATCTTGTAAAACCTTTTTGTAATCTTTTTCCTTTACCCATCTAAGTTTTCCATAAGGAAGAGCCTGAGACATTGTCCAGCCATACAGGTTGTTCGCATCATAATACATCAAGTAGGAGCTCTCTACCGATGGATCATAATTTGGAATGTACTTGTTATTTGCTTTAGCATATCTCTTTGAACAGACTTGTGAAATTCCTCCTCTCTTTGCCTTTTCAATCATCAAAAGCATATCAACATCGGTTATTAAATCCAAAGCTTGTTTTGTCATTTTTAACATCGCGCTCCAAGCCAATCCAGGAGCAGTGTAATAGTGAGCAGGATCCAATCCATATCCAGAATGACAGATTGTTCTGAAAGCCTCAAACACATCAGCCAACAAAAGCACATCAGTTTTGAGGTACAAATCGTGATACTCACCAAGCTTCTTAATGTTATATTTTTTCCAAACATTTTGTGCGTGTACATAATCTTTATCAGATATATGACTATTATTTAATTTGTTATAGAAATTTTCTTTTAAAGGAAGTTGTGTTTCATTGAATCTCTCAAATGAGTCCATATAGTCATAGGGGTAAATTCCCTTTTGTGTTAGAAAATCTTTATCTAAAAAATACTCTGAAAGACATGGAAACTCTTTTAGATTTTGAACCAAGTTAGCCAATGGACTTGCCATGAATTTAAATGTATCAAGAAATCTGATATGAGTAATAGGAGATGTGTGAATTGTTTTTGTGAATGAAATGTATTTCTGATCCGTGTTTGGAATTGCTGAGATACTTCCAGAAGTCTTTGAGAGTTCCTTGATAAATAGATGTGTATCACAATGAGCGTTGTTATGAAGAAAGACAGGAATGAAAGAGGGGAGTTGATAATTAATATTACAACTTTGATGAGCCGGACCTCTATATTTACCAGTGAGATGACAATGGTCTCTAACCTTTAGACCTTTACCAATTTTCTCCTCACAAATATGACAGACATTGTTTTTTATAAATTCCCTTTTTTCTTTACTTGTTAATAGTGGGGCGGCTTAGCCCAAATATTCAAAAGAATTGTGCATTTTGTGATACAAGCACCAAATTTGGCACAAATGTACATTAATATGTTGCGAACATTTTCAGATATTGGGCCACTTGAAAATCCGTAATTTTTTTTCTTCAAATTTTTTCAAATTTCGTAATTTCAAATTTTTCGGGTGACACCGTCACAATTTCGGTCTTCGAGGCCGGCCGATAGGCAAAGTGTGACCGGAAGGGACGAGGTTCTCCTGACCACGTGGCCCTCGATCTGGGAAGCGAGAGGCGTTCCATTAGTGGACGCGCCCCTCACGCCCGACTTTTGGGCGGCCCCGGCAGGCCGTTTGTTTTGACGTTCCGTGACAGGCCCCGCACCCCCACCTCTGGGCCGACCGGAAGCTTGTGCTGAGTACATCATACCTGAACAACTCAGTGAGGCAGAACACAGCAGTGCACACCAGGGTGACCCCTTCAGTGCATAAACCAATTAACCTGTCCACTGCAGGGCATATAGAAATGAAGTTATTTTCTGCATATAATAATAATATAAGTTCAGTTCTATATAACAATTTCTGTTATCACCACTACCACTACAACTACCACTACTACAAGCTTTGTCTGGAATTTTGTGGACTAACAGACAAACAGACATACAGACAAGCTGGGATCAAAACATTACCTCCTTCCACCATTGAGTGTAGAGGTAAACATCATGGAAATTATATCATGCCCTAGATTTAATTCATGCTTACCCGTGTATTTGCTTCACTGGTTCACAAGGTCTTTTGCATACATGTAATTCAGACTCTCGTCTTCATTGCTGACCACACAATGTTCGCAACATATTAATGTACATTTGTGCCAAATTTGGTGCTTGTATCACAAAATGCACAATTCTTTTGAATATTTGGGCTAAGCCGCCCCACTATATCGGCCGGCCTCGAAGACCGAAATTGTGACGGTGTCACCCGAAAAATTTGAAATTACGAAATTTGAAAAAATATGAAAAAAAAAATTACGGAATTTCAAGTGGCCCAATATCTGAAAATGTTCGCAACATATTAATGTACATTTGTGCCAAATTTGGTGCTTGTATCACAAAATGCACAACAGGTTTGCTATGCTGCTACACTATAAGGACATTGGTTTATTGGTTTCTCTCATTATCTTGGTTAATCGAACACAGTCTTTTTCTAGTCGTTTCACAAACTCCTCTGGGGTATTTGAGCCTCTATACATCTCTAACTTGTTATATTTACCACCAACGGATGATTTGATATAATAACAAAAACCACAAGGAGTATGTTTTTGATATTTATTTGTGTATGATTCTTTTGGATCTGGAGAAGCAGTATCAATTTTTTCTAAAATACTTTCAAAATCAGCATATATAAAAAATGGATGTTTTATTGTTTTCTTTTCATCTTTGAATGTGATCTTTGAGCCTTTTTTAGGCATGTTGATTACCGTTGATTTATGTTCACCACAATAATTTGAATGTTTATCTAATCTTTCTTGTGTATGGAAGAAGTTAAGACAACGCATACAAATATATATTTTATTTGTTCTTTTACATACTTGTGGTTTTATTAATTTTGTAATATCTTTGATGTATGTATAATGTGAATTTTCGTCTGAATTAAAATATAGAAGATTAATATGAGTTTGTTTACAATTGTCAGAAAGCTTTAAAACCTGAATGTTGTTTGTTTCTGTTAGACCATAAACATTAACTGATAAATTATTCAACTTTTCAAATTTAGGAATATCATTTAAAGTCATCGGAAACTTTAGATCTTTCGTATTTAATGTATTCTCATATTTTTTACAATGAGATACTCTTTCATCATGAAAATGTGGAGGATGTAAGTGTGCTAGAATAGACCAGAGAAAACATTTATTGTCTTTATTTTTGATATTGATAACTGCTTTTCTATTTTTGATAACACTGGGTAAATCAATGTAAGAAGAAGCTTTTAGAGGATCTGATTTAAGAATATGAATGTCTATGTAAATAATTTTTCCTATATTGAATCCACTTCCTACGATTGAATTATCCACATCTTGCTCTTGTTTAATAAGTTCATCATAGACTCCTGATGTTTTAAAATCTTGACATGAAGATATAAAGTGTGGCTCAGTTCTCATGTATGGTGTATCTATAACTCCTTCGTCCTTTGTCATTTCTAATTTTACTCCCATATAAAATTTAAGTGGTTTCATTTCTTTTAGTGTTTTTTCAATCAACGTTTGAACAGCAGGTTTAACTATTTCTACAGCATCAACTATAGACTCTGGTTCAGGAGGTTTGAAGTTAAAGACTCTTATTTTTATATGTCCTTTGAATGCACCATCAGAGTTTTTAGTTGTGATAAAATTTGATAAATGTTGATTTGTTTTAAGATGTATTTTGAAGCCTTTCTTGAGGATATTTTTATTACAGGCAGAACAGTGTTTTGTTTCCTTCTGAATAGGAGTTAGTAGGTGAAGTACATTAAATGTGTGTTTTTTTAGTTTTAAGGTGTCTTTTGTATTGTTTATATTCTTGTTCACAAACGTCACAATACGTTGCTTTGATCATATTTATATAGCAAAATTATACTTAAAGTAAAACACCTTTTTAGAGGCTTTTAAAAAGATGAAACTGTGCTTAAAGTAAAACACTTATCGAAGAAAGTGCCTTTTTACAGGCTTTTTAGTATGAAACTACACTTAAACTAAAACACTTTTTCACTCAGAATCATCTGAGTCATAACTATCACATGAATACTCAGAATCATACTCAGAGTCATCAATAAAGCTACTCTCATAACTATCATTTGAGCACAAACTATTTGTATCATAACTATCATCTGAGTTCAATGAAATACTATCATCACCATCGTCCGAGTTCAATGAAATACTATCATCACTATCGTCCGAGTTCAATAAAATAGTAAAATCTTCACTGCTGTAATGACTCGTATTTAATTAGCAGGAAAAATATTCCCATCAATATCTATATACTTTCTTTCATTAACAGATTCAATCTCTACATTTTTAATATCAAAAGTTAACTTTAAATAATCTCTAACTATCATAGAACGAAATGACATTTCACCAGAAATATTAACATCATTCATTTTACTTAGATCTACACCCTTTGGATTATTAAAGTAAATACAAATTTCTCCACGAGTATTGTTGATGGTCTTATCATTCTTTTTCAAAGTATCACGATCGATCACTTTTTCAAGCTTTGAATAAATTGCCAGGAGTAGAGGAGAAACTTTTTTAGATTTACTTTAATGGATGTCTTTCCAGGTATAGTTAGAGCTCTTCCTTTAAATGAAATAGAGGGGCTCATGTTATTTTCCATAACTGGTTTAACCCAAAAATGTCCATATTTATCTTTGTTCAATTTAACATCTTTGACATATTTTTCTATATCTTCCACCGAAGTAGAGATTGATTGAAATTTGTCTTTTGTGCTTTGAAACATTGTATTTAATAATGAATAAACTTGCGTTTAGTTTAAGTAAAAATTTACCATATAAATATGATAAGTTCTGAAGGATATTTAGAATTTCCAGACTCTCCATATGATAAATTAGAGAATTGTCCGGCTTGTGATAGAGTGGGGCTTAATGATGAGGATTCATATAAACAATGTTTATTCTGTGATTATATTCTAATTAATGATAATAAGAAATATAAAACAACATATAACTCTTTTAAATTAGAACCAAAAATGAATTACTTAACAAGATTAATAAGAGAGATGAATGTTAAGCATTATGGTGATAATACACCATTTCTTACAAGGAAAGAGACTTTGTATTGAGGAAATGTATAAGGGTTTAATGATATTTATTATTCAAAATAATTTTAATGGAAATGTTAATACAAGATACTACATAAATAAAATAATGAATTATTTTGAAATTAAACCCGAACTCAGGATAAAATATAGAGTTTCTAAAATAGCTCAAAAAAAGTTAGATGACTTGTTTTCCAAATATATAAATGAATGATTTTTTACCCGTTTGGGAAAATAAGATAAAATTTAATAACCATAAAAACATTCCAAATTCATTGAGATGTCTAATAGTTGGTTCAAGCGGATGTGGAAAAACCTGTTTGCTTTTAAAGATGCTCCTTACCCCCAACTTTTTAGATTATGAGAATTTAATAATTTTTACGAAATCAAGTTTTCAACCCGAGTATCCTCTCACAGGGTTTTAATGCAGGTCTTAAAAAGGAAGACATTATCGGTTTATTTAAACTTCAAAACAAACTAAATGATTATAACATTGAGGATATAATACAACTATTTTGTGATACACAGAAACCTAAACCAAAACCCATAACTTGTATTGTCAGTGATAATACGGATGATATACCTTCACCTCAAGATTTAGATAAATCAAAAAAGAACCTCGTCATCTTTGATGATTGTGTTAATGAGAGAAACCAAACAGTAATGGATAGCTACTATACAAGAGGGAGACATTTTTCTTGTAATTGTATTTATCTTAGTCAGTCATATTTTCAACTCCCTCGACGCTCAATAAGAAACAATGCTAATACTTTTATTTTATTTAAGTTAAATTCAATAGATGTAAATAATTTTTGGAGAGATAATTGCTCTACGTTATGTAGTAAAAAAGAATTTGAAAATTATATGAAACACACGATTGGAAAATATAAATATATTGTTGTGAAACAAGATGAGATATTAAAGGATGTATTTTTATTTTAAACATAATTACATATATAAATGACAACAATTATTATTAACCTTGTGGGTAAATCTGCTTCTGGAAAGAACTTTCATAAATCTAAACTCTTGAATAGTAAAAATGAAAAGATTGTAAGTTTTTAAAAAAAACACCCTATGATTCGTTTTGTGAGTACTACAACCAGAGCAAAGCGACCAGGAGAAGTAGAAGGGAAAGATTATTACTACATTTCAATGGAGGAACATATGCGATTGAGGAACGAAGGTCAAATATTTGAGGAGGTCTCTCTTGGTTCTACAAAATATTCACATTGTAAGAGTGAGTTAAATAAAGTAAAATCTAATGGTCTTGGGATTTTAGAAACTAATCCTGAAGGAATGAGACAAATTATTAAACAATTGTGTGGTGATGGAGTTAAGATTTTATCATTCGGTTTTGATATCGATGAGGAGACTCAACGCAAACGCATGAAAAGCAGAGATACAAGT
Organism: Myxine glutinosa; assembly: GCF_964187855.1. Lineage (NCBI taxonomy): Eukaryota > Metazoa > Chordata > Myxini > Myxiniformes > Myxinidae > Myxine > Myxine glutinosa. The sequence goes on along the minus strand of NC_136264.1, from coordinate 126,711,755 downwards.
ATTAGTGAAGAAGAAATAACAACTCGTATTAATACCAATAAAGAATTTGATGAAATATTTGAAGAAAAAGATTTATTTCAACACATTTACTATAATGATGAAGAAAAGGAAAATTTTCCCATTGACCTTTACAATTCATTAAATGATATTTTTCAATACTAAATGAATGCCGAAGAAAGAGCAAGAAAGTTTAAGGAACATCAAGAGTTGGTTTCAAAAGTTGTAAAGCAACAGGAAGAGATAAAGAAGAAACGGAGACAGAAACTAACTGGTGAAGAAGCCTTTGAAAGAAAACAAGAGAAATTTTTTAAACCACTTTTGAAAACTCAACACTCACCTACAGTCCCCACGGTAGAATTTACTCCAAAAAAACTTCAAATGATCAAAGATTTTAGTCAAATGACAGAGCAAGAACTTGGAGAATTAGAATATGATGATGAAGGATTATTTCGGCATCTTGAGAAGGTAAATAAACTTTCCAATTATATTGTAGAAGCTCTTCAAAACAATGAATATTTGAAGGGTTCAAAAACCAGAGCAGGTCTCATTCCAACAGAAGAACCAGCACAGTTCCATCTTGTGAAAGAAAAGTTATTGATATTTAATGATAAATTGGTGTTCTTAAGTTCTGACCAACCAAATGTTGAATTAACCCCAAGATTTATGTTTCTTCTAACAAAAGATGGACATGCTAATTCACCTTATTTTGATGAACCGCTTGATATGGAAAGAGAGGAAGATAAAGGGTATATTGAGTTGCTAAATGCACTTGATTATGGAGTTTCTGTTGCTGGTAAAAGTAAGAAGAATGAGAAGGAGAAACATATTATTGATGCTTTAAGTAAGCTTGGTTCAGGTGTTAGTTTTCTTCCAAATGACCCATCACAATTAGTTAATAGGCTATTATTGTTGTTAGGTAGTAAGAAGGCTGGAAACAACAATTGTTTTAATGAATCCTCAGCCATTTTAGATCAGTTGATGAATATGAAAATAATTAATAAATGTCAATACAAAGATATTTTATTAGATATTAAATAAGATGAGAAGCACATTTCTTAGTTTTAATTTCACAACGAGCGATTACACAGCTTCATTCCCTTACCCACTACAACTTGACCCCCTTACCTCATATGAGGCTTCTTTATTGTCGATGGAAACTTATAATACCTTGTTTAATATCACAGAGAAAAACAACAAGTTTAGTTATAATCCAGGAAGTGGATATAAAACTATAACCGTTTCACCCGGAGCTTACGAGATTTCTCAAATATCTTCTGAAGTCTCTCGCCTTATGAAAGAACAAGGTGATGAACCAAAAAATATTGTAATAGATATTCAAAAACACACTTCAAAATCAACGATTAAACTTAAAAATAATTATAAAGTTGATTTCACGATTGAAAATTCGTTCAGAGAGCTATTGGGTTTCTCTTCAAAAAAGATTGAAACTAACGGGACGTCTTACAGTGATAATGTCATTCAAATATCCTCCGGTATAAATTCAGTATTAATTCATTGTGATTTGATTGATGGTGCTTATAACGATGGAATAAGAACAAATACAATATTTTCATTCAGTGCATACTCAACCCCGATTGGTTATAAATTTAATATGGAACCAAAAAATCTTGTCTATTTACCTGTGTCAGGAAAAACCATATGCAGAGTAAATTTTAGGATAACCGACCAAGATAATCGTATGATATCCTTTAATGATGAAATTATATCCATCAGAATTCACATACGTGAAGTTATTCAATAAATAAATAATGGTTATTGTGAGAAAACACGAGTTGGGAAAATATAAAATAATTACAGGGGAGGGCATGTACCTTTCACCATACTATAAGGGTGAAGGTATGTTTCTTGGGAGAGGATACTATAAACCTAAGAGACAACGAGGTGTAGGTCATCAATTTCGAAATAAAGGAGATGGGATAATTGATACTCTAATGGGTATTGGTTCAACCATCCTTAAACATAAAGACCTAATTGGTTCAACTGCTTCTGCCGTGGGTTCAGTTGCGGGTGCTATAAAGAGTATAAAAGATGCTCAAAAGGAGTCTCATAAATTACAAGCAATCAAAGAAATAAAAAAAGGTAAAACTCAACTATCTTCACAAGAACGACAAAAAATCATTAAAATACTTGGGTCAGGGTTTCAACAATTTTAATGCTATATAAATACAAGTATGGAAGCGATTGATAGTATCTATGATTTGGATGATACGATTATCATTTCAAACTCCACTAAAAAGGAAGACTATTTTAAGGTAAATGCTATAACAGGAACAGACTGGAATTCAAACGGAACAAAAAGTTTTGAAATAAATAATCAACAAACTTACTTGAATATAGCTGATAGTTTCTTGCTGTGTAAATTTAAATTCACTAAGGCTGCGAATAATACTAATGCTACACTCGTAAATGATTTCTTCTGGAAAATGTTTGACAGTGTCCGCCTGTATATTGGAACACAAGAGGTTGAAGCGGTTGATTATGTCTCTGCTACATCTGAAATGATGAAATTTACACTATATTCGTTTAGTGATAGAATGGGTAAGGGAGCTGTTGAAGGTTTTATTCCTGATATGTCAACGGGAACAAATGCTGACCCCGGTTATAGTCAAAGGAAGTCAATGTATAATGATGAAACAAAAGCAGAGAATAGTTTTACCGTAGCAGTACCTCTTAAAGGTATATTTGGATTTTGTGATTATGATAAAGTTTTGTATGGGCTTAAAATTAGATTTCAACTACAAAGGAATGATAATGTAAATAGATTGCTTTTTGGGGCTCAAAATGCTTTTGGTGATAATAATAAATTTGTTATTAATGATTTGTGTTGGTATATTAGTGAATATACTCCTAATCTTAAAATGGAGGAGATGTTAAATAGAAGACTTAACTCAAAGAAACCACTAAATGTATCATACCTTAAAAGAAGATGTCAACACGTTAAACTGGAACACACTACCTACACTTGGAATTTAGGTGTTCTTCAAGGAAAGCCACGATACCTATGGCTCATTTTTAAGAAACCAGATGGAGATGAAGGCACTGATAAGAATAATGCGCTGAGTGATAATGCTAAGGTGAAACAACTTCGGGTTTCTCTTGATGGCACATTTTATCCGCGAGATAGATTGGAAATTGATTGGGAAAAAAATGATTATGCGGAAGCCTACAAGTCCTACCAAAAGGTGTGTGAAAGTAATGGGAATAATGATCCTATTTTGGATATGGTTGCGTTTCAAAAACTTTATACAATCTAAGCAATTGACCTGAGTTCTCAAAAGGAAACTATAAAGTCTAATCGAGTTGATACTTCTCTATACATTGAAAGAGGGGAGAGTGAATAGGTTAATGCATATTGTTTGCTTTTGGAGGAAACAGAATTACAGATTAATACAGATAATGGTGTTATGATTAATATCACATAGGCTTTTTCTCATAAATAAATGGTTGGGGTATATGTTAATCAAATCAATCTTAATAAATTAACATCTTGTATTCAAAATCAAAAGCCTTGTATTATTAATGTTAATACAATTCAAAGAAAAGGAGCTGTAAGAATTGATGTTTTACTCACACACACACAAGTAAAAACACTAAATGATACTGGTTCACTTAAAATTAAAATGACGAAACCTATGTTAAAGAAATATTCAATAGACGAGTCAAGAGGAGGATTTCTCCCGTTTCTAATTCCTTTATTTGCTGGTTTAAGTGCGGCGGGAGCATTGACTGGTGGTATTTCAGCAGCGGTAAAAACTGCTAACGAAAGGAAGGCACAACTAAAAGCTCAAAAAGAATTGGAAAGACATAACAAGGAGTTGGAGAAACAAATTAGTGGAAGTGGTGTAATTGTAGATTTTGCTCAAAAACTTGAAAGTCTACCTGATAAAGCTAGATTGTTGGTTAGAGATATGCTTTCCTCTATCGCTCAAGCGGGTGTTAAACTAACTAAACGGGGTAATGGATTGTATCTTTCTCATAAATAAATGGATAAATGGTTTAAACAATTTGGAAAGAATACAACGTCAAATATAGAACTAGCTAAGTATTGTAAAACACTAAAAATTGATAATGTGGTTATTTGTATGAGAGATGAATTAATACATATAAATAAGAATACAAAGAATATTATTATGAATTTAGACACACAGAATGGTTCTCATTGGGTTTGTATTCATAATAGTCAGGATAAATATTATTTTGATAGTTATGGTATGCCACCACCTGTTGAAGTAATACAATTCTTACAGAATGGTGTTTATCAAACATTTCAAGTTCAAGAAATTAATTCTAAATGTTGTGGTCAATTATGTTTATATGTATTATTTCAACTCAACAATAATGAACATTTTTATGATATCATTTTAAATCTAATATAAATGACTTATGTTGGAAAAGATGGTTCTATCTTTGGAAAATCCTCTCAGGATATTGATTTATCAAATTATTATACAAAGGCACAGGCTGAACGACAAAAATATAGTGTAAGTAAAAATATTAATATGAAGAATACTTATAAATTAATCAATTATCCAAACCCTACAGATGCGAATGACTTAATTAGATTAAGTGATTTATCACAATATATATTTTTAAAGAAAACAGCACGTTTTGTTAAACAAGTATAATTTACAACCACAACACCTGGTTATACTGACCATACACCTTTCCTCATTGAATTTAACTACCTGCTTACAATTGAATTTTATAAAGAAGGACATATAGTTAATATGCGAATTAATAAATTGGGGTATGATATGCCTGATTTAGGGTATAATTGGTCTTTTTCAATAAACATAGAAGACCTACATGATTTTAATCAGTCTCGTAAAGAAGAATATTATCCACTTGGTGAGGATAAGGATTTATGTGGAAGTACAATTAATAAACAACAAATACATGGTTTTAAGAAAAGAAAAATATATGATAGTATAGCGATGGTTAGCATGACAAAGAAGGAAGGTAATGAGATAAGGATAGAAAGCCGAGGAATACAAACCAATTTGGTAGTGGGAAGATGGGGTGGTATTACCTGTCATAATATTAATCTCACATATATTTCTGATACATAAATGGCAGGAAGAAGACTACAAGAGAATTATAATTTTTGTATTCAGGGATACCTACAAGAAAAGGGTGCTCGGTATTACATACCTTATGATTTGGAGCATATACATGGGAATTTTGTCATTAAAAACTGGCCTTATACTGATATTGTTAAACCCACAAATAGAGACTTGTTTAAAATATTAAATAAAAATGAACTTCTCAAAGTTATGAAATATAAAACTCTTTTAGAAATCGTCAACAAATCTTATTGGTATCCTATTATGAGAAAAATAATTATAGATACAAGAATATCTCAAAATCCAGATGAGTATATGTATAATATTCTTTGGGGCTCAAGCTCAAGGGTAGCAAGGGATGAGGAAGGAGTTGAAGAAGAGAAGGAGGAAAGAGAGAAGGAGGAGAAGGAGGAAAGGGAGAAAAAGAAGGAGGAAAGGGAGAAAAAGGAGAAGGAGGAAAGGGAGAAAAAGGAGAGGGAGGAGAGGGAGAAAAAGGAGAAGGAGGAGAGGGAGAAAAAGGAGAGGGAGGAAAGGGAGAAAAGAGAGAGGGAGGAAAGGGAGAAAAAGGAGAAGGAGGAAAGGGAGAAAAGAGAGAAGGAAGAGAGGGAGGAAAGGGAGCAAAGAGAGAGGGAGGAAAAATATAAAAAGATGGAAATCAGTGAGATTCATAAAAGATTGAAGGTATTACAGCAAATAAATCAAACTCAACGCACTGAGGAGGAAAATAAAGAAATGAAAAGTCTAATGAAAATATTATTTTCAAGAATAACGACGTCAATGTCTTCACTTTCAGGGAGGAGATTTAAACGAGAAAGTGGTGAAGAAGAAGAAGAAGGAAAAGATTATGTGGTTGATGATGTTGGTGTTATTGACTTTAGTTAGTTTTATTTGTAAATAAATGGAGGAGAGAGTGAAGGCATTCCTTAGGATTCTTTATGTTTTAAAAATTAAGATAGAAATGTATATGTTGAAAACCAAAAAGGTTTTGATCCTCTGTCGGAATTTTTCTGATAAATAAATATGAGTTATTGTCTCAAATGTAAAAAGAAAACTAAATCTAAAAATATCTCTTATGTTAAAGCTAAAAATAATAGAGTTTATCAAAAAGGAATATGTCAAGTGTGTGGCTCTAAAAAGTGCCAATTCATCTCTCCTAAAAGAGTAGGAGACATACAAAGGTTTCTGTCAGGAAGTAAATTTACAACAACTGGAATTCCTGGGGAACTACATCTACCTGGATATTCGTTCTGTGGTCCTGGAACAAACTTAGATAAAAGATTAGATGAGGCTGACAATCCTAAACCTTGGTCTAAACCTATAAATAGGGTTGATGAAGTGTGTATGAAGCATGATATTGCTTATGGGAAAACCACTACGTTGACTGAAAAACATAAAGCCGACAGCGAAATGTTGTATAATTTGTCTTTGATACAAAATCCTACATTGAGAGAGAAAGTTGATCGGTTTATTGTTAAAAAAATGATAAGTGTCAAATTGAAACTTGGTCTTGGTTATTCACCCTCAAAAAACTATTAGACTCCAATGATGTCATCAAGACTGAGGAGCTTTTGGCTAATGAATTACACAAACCTATAATCACAAAGTTTAAAAGAAGGAAAGTTTATTCTAAATACACCGACCACATATGGTCCGCTGATTTAATTGAATTGAATAATGACAGGGGATACAGGTATGCTTTAACCGTTATTGATTTGAGGAGTAGATTTGCCTGGGTTGTTCCGTTGAAAAGCAAGAGAGGTAATACTTTAATGTTAGCCTTTAAGCTAATATTTGATAGGGATAAAAGGAAACCAAAAAAGTTATGGACCGATGAGGGAACAGAGTTCTATAACAAAATATTTATGAAATTTCTTAAAGGGGAGGGTATTAAATTATACAGCACCTTTAATGAAGGAAAAGCAGTTGTTATTGAGCGTTTTAATCGTACTTTGAAAGAGAGACTATATAAAAAATTCACACAACTCGGTTCTCAAAAATGGGTGTATTTAATTCAGGATATTGTAGATAATTACAATAATACAGTTCATTCATCAACAAAATCAAAACCATCGGAAACATTTACAAAATTAGAATATGAAAAGGAGATTAATTTGAGAAAGCCCAAGTTTAAAGTTGGTGATATTGTAAGAATATACAAATGGAAAAGTCATTTTGAGAAAGGTTATACACAAAAATGGACTCGTGAATTATTTTAAATCATTGATGTAATGGATACAGTCCCTTGGACCTACAAATTATATAATTTAAATGGAGAAGAAATCTTGGGTTCATTTTACTCGCAAGAATTACAAAAAACACAAGTAAGCAGTTAATACCCTTGAAAATAATAAATAAATAAATAAAATGTAATGGGGATACGTTTTTAAATCTGTGAACCCCAAACACAGAATCCCACAACTTTTTAGTTGGGGCTTAACTTTTGTGTGTGTATAATGGGGATACGTTTTTAAATCTGTGAACCCCAAACACAGAATCCCACAACTTTTTAGTTGGGGCTTAACTTTTGTGTGTGTATAATGGGGATACGTTTTTAAATCTGTGAACCCCAAACACAGAATCCCACAACTTTTCAGTTGGGGCTTAACTTTTGTGTGTGTATAATGGGGATACGTTTTTAAATCTGTGAACCCCAAACACAGAATCCCTCAACTTTCCAGTTGGGGCTTAACTTTTGTGTGTGTGTGTATGTGTGAGTGAGTCATAATAATATACAAACCCTAACCCAACCCCATCCCTAACCCAACCCCATCCCTAACCCAACCCCATCCCTAACCCAAACCCATCCCTAACCCAAACCCATCCCTAACCCAACCCCATCCCTAACCCAACCCATCCCTAACCCAACCCCATCCCTAACCCAACCCCATCCCTAACCCAACCCCATCCCTAACCCAACCCCATCCCTAACCCAACCCCATCCCTAACCCAACCCCATCCCTAACCCAACCCCATCCCTAACCCAACCCTAACCCAACCCCATCCCTAACCCAACCCATCCCTAACCCTCACATTCAAAATCCCAACCCTAACCCAATCCCATCCCTAACCCAACCCCAACCCTAACCCTCACATTCAAAATACCAACCCTAACCCAACCCCATCCCTAACCCAACCCCATCCCTAACCCAACCCCATCCCTAACCCTCACATTCAAAATCCCACCCAAACCCTAACATAATCTTTCTTTTCTTCTTTTTTTAAAATACGTATTTCTTTTTTTTTTTTTCCTCTTCCCGCCAATTCTGTCTTTCAAGGCTTTCAAGTTTGAAGAAGTAGAAATGGGAAGAAAGAATTTTCCAGCATTTTCTTCCTCGAACTTTCTTGATATTGCTTAAATCAAGTGTCATTAAATAAAGAACATTGTTCATTGCTTTAGAATCCAAAGAGTCTCCAAGAGGAACCCCACAGGTAGAGTCTCCAAAATAAAACCAACTTTCCAAGTTCCCAAGGTATAACCACATTCCTGTTGAGCCTCCAAGATAGGTATCACATTCCGAGTCATCAAAACAAAACCCCCATTCCGAGTCTCCAAAAATATAACCATCTTTCCAAGTCCCCAAGGTAGAACCACAATTTTCAGAAATATTGGGGGTTTCCGTGATAAGTCTCACATAGTATAACTGTGGACCATCAGGGAAAACTTCCCTTTCCCAATTTTTTAGGGTTTCTATGATGTGTCTCACATAGTATAACTGCGGACCATCAGGGAGAATTCCCATTTCCCAATTTTTTAGGGTTTCTATGATGTGTCTCACATAGTATAACTGCGGACCATCAGGGAGAACTCTCCTTGCCCAATTTTTTAGGGTTTCTATGATGTGTCTCACATAGTATAACTGCGGACCATCAGGGAGAATTCCCATTTCACAATTTTTTAGGGTTTCTATGATGTGTCTCACATAGTATAACTGCGGACCATCAGGGAGAACTCCCCTTTCCCAATTTTCAGAAATTTGTGGGTCTCCAATGTATGACTTGTATTCTGGCTCATCAAGGTAGAACTTGTTCAGTGGGTTTTGTTTTGATAACTCACAACAAGTATCATCATGGTAAAACTCTTTTTCAGGATTTTGTGGATCTCCAAGGTATAACTCTTTGGCTGGGTCATCAAGGTAGAACTCGTTCTGGGGGTCTTGGTTGTTCAAAATGTCTTCAAACAAAAAAATAACTTCATCCCAAGTTGTGTTAAAAGCAGAATTTTCATTTCGTATCTCAGATACAATTTCCTGTGAAAGAAAATAACAATGTATTAATTTAATACAATATTTTTATTTGTATAAATCAAGCTCTATGAATATTAAAATAAACTTTGTTAACTCTTACACGAGTCTCATCTAAAAAAAACAAATTAAAATAAATAATTAAATAAATAAATAAATAAATAAATAAATAAACAAACTTACCTCCATTGAGAAGAGGTTCGAGTCCAGTTCATCAATCTGAAGGTTGAGTTCTACACAGGTAGTAGGACTCCAAGGAATAGCAAAGTTATCCCATTCCATTTCGGCATAGTAGTCCATTCTCAAGTGAAGCAGAAAGCGTGTTTGAAAAAGCCTGTGTGGTCGGTGCCTTTTATAAGGACTGGGTGTGTCATTTCCTGTGGAAATTCCCTGGGGTGTCTTAACTGGAAATGATGTGATGGGAATTCCCTGAAAATGATGTAATGTATTACCTGGAAATGATACAATGCTAAAGAGTTTATAAAGTGGGTGGGGCTTAGCAAAAGTGGGCGGGGCTTCGCAAAAAGTGGACGGGACAAAAAGTGGGCGGGGCTTAGCAAAAAGTGGGCGGGGCTTAATAAAAGGGGGGCGGGGCTTACCAAAAAGTGGACAGAGCTTAACAAAAGGTGGACAGAGCCTACCAAAAAGTGTGTGGCACTGGAGGCGCTCAAACAAGAACATTGAGGGAGGTTTACCATTTTATCTTAGCTCAGTTAAAATATCTTAATAAAGAATCAAACTCAAACATCTTTTTTGTTAATATATTAGATGGTGAAGAGAGTGGCAAGAGAATTAAATTATTTCCCACGCATAAACAAATATTTGTAGGGTCGTTGTTTGAGTGGGCCAAAGATGATTCACCAGATGATATTAAGAGTAAAAGGTTAAAAGGTCCATAAGGTCAGAAGGATCACAGGTTCACACAGAAGGACCATTGTTTAAGTGGTCTAATGAATAAGGATAACATGTCAAAAGGTTAGAAGGTTCGTAAAGAACAGGGTGAGAGAAATAGAGGTGTTTAGGGGCAATGAGGGAGGGGAAAAATTAACATGTAAGTCAATGGGAGAATGAGAGTGTCCCAGAAGCAACATATATACACTACTCACTCCTCCATGCAGAATTATTTCAGCTTGTGCGATGTTTGAGGGGTTTCTTGCATGCACAGCTCGTTTCAAATCCCCCCACAACATCTCGATGGGATTTAGATCTGGGCTTTGACTTGGCCATTCCAGAACCCTCCATTTCTTTCTTTTCAGCCATTCCTTGGTGGATTTACTGGTATGTTTAGGGTCATTGTCATGTTGCAAGGTCCACCTTCGGTTGAGCTTCAACTTTCCGATAGATGGTCTCACATTATCCTCAAGCACCCTCTGGTACAATGAAGAATTCACAGTGGATTATATGATGGTGAGCTGCCCAGGCCCTGATGCAGCAAAGCTGCCCCAAACCATAATATTTCCACCACCATGCTTTACAGTTGGTATCAGGTTATTGTGGTCAAACGCTGTCTTTGGCTTTTGCCAAACATGTCTTCTGGTACTGTGGCCAAATAGCTCTACCTTTGACTCATCTGTCCAGAGCACATTGTTCCAGAAGTGCTGGTCTTTGCCTCGGTGTTCAGTGGCAAAGTTTAGTCTTGCCCTGATGTTCTTTCTGGACAGCAAAGGTTTCTTCCTGGCACACCTCCCATGTAGATCAAATTTGTGCAGCCTCTTTCTAATGGTAGACTCGTGCACTTTGACATCAACAGTGGCAAGAGCTACCTGTAGGTCCCGTGATGACATTCTGGGGTTCTTAGAGACTTCTTTCAGCATCTTGCAGTCTGTTCTCGGGCTGATCTTGCTGGGGCGGCGTGGCCTGAACAAGTTGGCAGTTGTTTGGAATCTTCTCGACTTGTAAATGATCTTCCGGACAGTCGAATGATTGATTTCAAATTCTTTGGAGATCTTTTTAAATCCCTCCCCAGACTCGTAGGCATCTATAACCTTCTTTCTGAAGGCCTCAGAGAGCTCTTTTGATCTCGGCATGGTGACGCCACACACTTCAACAACAAAGAGCAAACCAAACTAAATGTCTGAGGTTTAAATAAGACAAGTTCCTCCAAGATCCTCTCTAACGATGTTCTAATCATTTGCACCTGAGCTGGTGCACCTGATTCTAATTTTAGGTATTTTAAGTAGTGATAAATGTAGGGATTGTAGGGGTGTACTTACTTTTTCTACATGCGAAATTTGCATTTATGTTTATTTAAATTATACAATGGACTACAAAATGAAAATGTTTCATGATATTTGTTATATTATATCACCTTTATCTATCAATATTGTTGAAATGAAGCTCAAATAACTGAATGTTGAAATATGTTGAAAAAGTCAAAACTTTACATGGGGTGTACTTACTTTTTCACATGACTGTAAGTGTATTTTATTTGCTAGATGTAGGGCACCCCTTTATATGAACTTTTTCTAGAGCAGTACTTGGTTCTTCCCAAGAACACAAGGGTAGTCCAGCATGCACACGAATATTTTTTGAATGTCCCTTATTTTCTATGTTTGGCATTTTATACAAGCTATGGAATGTCCCTTCTTTTCTATACTTTGCCACATGGCACATACTCTTATATAAAGTGGCATTTTCTATGCCCTTGGCATTTACCCAAATAATTCACTTTGTTTTACAACAAATACCCAAGCTTGTGCTGGTTGGTGACTTGTCTACCTCCACCAAATTACAGTTCTTGATCCTCCACAACTGTTGCTTCCTAACTCGTGGCAAATCCAGGACAGTTTTGTGCTGTCCACTTGCATAAATAATTTGTGGTTCTCCTGCTTCTCGAATGAATCTTCCCACATATTCCTCAAAATGGCTGCAGCGAACATCACTTAAAATTTCAATATGCAACATCCGGATTCAAGATGAAATAAAACATTTCTATCTATATAAATATTTTCAAGTGTTGTTTGTTTGGTTTTGGCTTTCTTTGTGCGTTTGTGTGTTTGCTTGTGGGTTTGTTTGTGCATTTGGGCGTTATATTTTCACGGCCGAACGGTAGCACCTAGAGGCCCCAAATTTTGTGTGTCGGTACAGTAGAGTGTGGGCAAGGCTTTAAGCTAACACGCGTTGGCCTTGGCATCCATTTTACGGCCACCAAAGGCCGCTATAAAGTGGATAGAGGGATGTGTGGTCAGGTAGTGCTACTGCTAGCCCACAGGTAAAAGGTAACCACCATGAGGCCATGCAATAACTCCATCGCTTTTCATGTTCCAACACATCTCAAAACTACCATTGGGATAAGGTCACCCAGCCGGGCAACATCAGGTATCCCCTGCCTTCACCCGGGCAGCACTGGTATCCACCCCTTTCCCCGGGCAGTGCTGGGTATCCTTCCACCGGTCAGCACTGGATATCCCTCCACCTTCCCCAGGCAGTGCTGGGTATCCCTTCCCCTTCCCCCTGGGCAGTGCTGGGTATCCTGCCTTCCCCTAGGCAGTGCTGGGTATCCCTCCCCCTTCCCCAGGGAAATGCTGGGTATCCCTCCCCCTTCCCCAGGGAAATGCTTGGTATCCCTCCCCCTTCCCCCGGGCAATACTGAGTATCCCTTCCCCCTTTCCCCGGACAGCACTGGGTATCCCTCCCCCTTCCCCCGGGCAATGCTAGATATCCCACCCTCTTCCCCCGGGCAATGCTGGGTATCCCTCCCCTTTCCCCGGGCAATACTGAGTATCCTTTCCCCGGACAGTGCTGGGTATCCCTCCCCCTTCCCCCGGGCAATGCTGGATATTCCTCCCCCTTCCCCCGGGCAATGATGGGTATCCCTCCCCCTTCCCCCGGGCAATACTGAGTATCCTTTCCCACCTTTCCCCGCGCAGCGCTGGGTATCCCTCCCCCTTCCCCTGGGCAATGCTGGGTATCCCTCCCCCTCCCCTGGGCAATGCTGGGTATCCCTCCCCCTTCCCTCGGGCAATGCTGGGTATCCCTCCCCCTTCCCCCGGGCAATGCTGGGTATCCCTCCCACTTCCCCCAGGCAATGCTGGGTATCCCTCCCCCATCCCCCAGGCAATACTGAGTATCCATTCCCCCTTTCCCTGGGCAGCACTGGGTATCCCTCCCCCTTCCCCTGGGCAATGCTGGGTAGCCCTCCCCCTTCCCTCCGGCAATGCTGGGTATCCCTCCCCCTTCCCCTGGGCAATGCTGGGTAGCCCTCCCCCTTCCCTCCGGCAATGCTGGGTATCCCTCCCCCTCCCCTGGGCAATGCTGGGTATCCCTCCCCCTTCCCTCGGGCAATGCTGGGTATCCCTCCCCCTCCCCTGGGCAATGCTGGGTATCCCTCCCCCCTTCCCCCGGCAATGCTGGGTATCCCTCCCACTTCCCCCAGACAATGCTTGGTATCCCTTCCTCCTCTCATGGGCAGCGCCCCTGCTAGTGTTGAATAAGTTCTTTACCGTACGGTACAATAACGATATATTTTAATCATATCATTATGATACAAAGTAGATGTGTCAAAACTGCATCAAGGTGTGTTTTAGAAAAACTTGATAGCTCACATTTTCAGTTATTACCCCAAACATGCGAAGTGAAAAGCGGTGTTAACTGTTAAGCAAATGGGTCAGGTCTGTCTGTCTGTCCATGTGTCTACAAACGTCAGTTTATGATGAAGGAACAGCTTAATTTCAATTGAATATCATATTTTGAACATGAATCAGAACACTAATCGGAAAACGAACCTGCAGTTTCGCAGAATTATGGCTCTGAATTCCTCCTGATCACACATGCGTAGAGACTAGCGAGATAATATTTTACTGTCTGCCCGTCTGGCATCAAACAAAACTGAAAATCATTCCAAACAGGAAAATTACTGTTTTAAGGATGTCATAAAGGACACAAACAACAGGCACGAAGAAATAACATAAAGTGTTAAATAAGGTGGTGTAAAAGACGCTGTATCAACGGCGGTAAACTTCTGGATTTTTTTTTTGTACGAAATAAAAAAAAAACTTTATGGAGATATAATTCAGTTGAAAAAAGGCAGCGTGTAAAAATTGAGGTGATGTGGTCACTTACTGAGTCGTTCACTGGATTTGGTTCCAGCTGAGGTTATACCACATAAATCTGTTTGAAGAATGACGACTAAATACTCCCAATTATTGGTCCATGCAGCCAAAACACACTCCATATTATCTACAGTATACAACATGGAGAACTGGGACATGGTGATTACTATATGTGCACTTTTGTGATTACATTGTAGGCAAATTATCACCGAACCAGTTGTGCCATGGCAATGGCCACATCCAAGATGGTGGATCCTTGTCATGCAGTACTACTGCTGGCATTAGAGTAACAAAAGTGAGAAATGACCCTTCGTTCACCCATCAACTCTCTCTCTCTCTGTTAGCTGCTCATGTATCTCTGGAGATTCACAAGCTATTAGTGACGCTTGTAAGCAACACAAGTCAAGGGCCATTTGCGACTTTCTATTTGCCTGTTTGTGTCCCTGTTTTCATGATGGTCCCAATGGGAAAGGAGTTTATTTGAAAAATAGGATCAGTGAGTGACCTGTGCACAATTACTCTATGGGCATGTAAGAAATGGAGTACCTGCAATACAAGAGCATTCGGTACTATAGGGTGTCTGTGTGGGGAAAAATAGGCCTGAGGTTTCATTTTGGCAAGACATTGCATCGTGAAACTCACAAACTGTACAGGCAAAGTTGAGCCGGGTTTGCCTGTAATTTGCATCCAGTTGACAATATAACTTAGGAAACTCTATACTGGTATCCGGGTGTTACAATAAATCCCACCTCCGGACTCTTCAATTAAGAAATAATAAGGAAGATTGAAGTTTGCAAAACATGTCGATCCAAGCAGGCCAAACAAATGGAAAAAAGACCTCAACAATCACAACAATAAGAGCAAGAACACCAAAGCCATGAATTAGGAATTAACCATGGAGATTAGGAATTTAAAAAAAAAGAAATAATAATAATACCAGGTGTGTGTGTGTGTGTGTGTGTGTGTGTGTGTGTGTGTGTGTGTGTGTGTGTGTGTGTGTTGTTGATTGTTATCTCCATATGCAGGTTTCAGAGGGTGGAGTGGAGTCCTCCCAGGTCTAAAAGTATCCACCTCCGTTTCAGTAAGGGATCACGATTCATGGACAAGTTTGTGAAGTTTTCGTATTCTCAAAGTGTTGTTCCGAGGGCTCTTTTGAGGATCGTCACCGAGAGTCAGACAGCTTCCAACTGCAGTTTGTTTGTTGTAATATTCCCAGCGATGGTTTTTAAGATCTCTGTAAGGTTTGTTTTTTTTATCATTCTCGTTGCTCCAATTAATCACTGGTACAACTTCAGCGTTCTTCAGCTTTCAGGATATTTTCACTTCATTTTTGAGGTCCTGGTATTTGATCATTTTCTTCATTTCTGCGATATTTAGGCCAAAAACGCAGGGGACTGACACCTGAATTAGCCTTTTTTTTTTCTTTTCTTTTTTTATACATAATCGAGGTTCGTGAAAGAGCTAACATTTATCACACAAACAAATGAAACAGACAAACAAACAAAGTATATAAAAAGGGGAGCGGTAGACAAGATGGGGAGAGAAGGGGAAGCACATAAACACAACATTTGAGAGCACGGACATCGGGAATGTGTGGGAGGGAGGGGGCCTGGGGGGAGGCGGCGTGGGAAGGGGGAAGGGGAGGGGGGGGGGAGAAGTATAAACACAAGGACACCAAGGACTTCCAGGAAAGAAGTTGGTATTTCAAAAAAGTGGATTTGGGGTGAAATTAGCGGGGGTAGAAAAGATCAAGGTTTTGGATGGGGGAAGATAAGAGATGGTGGTGAACAGCTGTTTTAAAGACCTGGAGGGAGGAGTGGGATTGAAGAGAGTGAGGATGTTTGTTCCAGAGGCGGGAGAAAAGAGGAATGAAGGAGTGAAGGTGAGCAGAGAGTCTTGATTTTGGCAGCCTTCCTTAAATGGAAGCCTTCTTATTTTTGTACCTCAGTACTATATCCAGATCCAGTCACAGTGATTTGTTTTCTTTGTTCACTCTTTATGAGATCATTATGTCGTACGTGAGCGTTACTTTCTTGTTTTCAGTGATTGCTTTTGGTTCATGTTTCTATGAGTTTTCTAGAATTTTGAGACTTTTGCTTTTGGGACTTTTTGAATATCTAGACTTTTGCAGGTGTGCCAGTGGATTACTCAACATACCTTGTTGTGCCTTCCTGTGTACAGCTGTTCTGACATGAGGTTTTTACATCCTGATAAGAGGTGGCATGTACTTTCTGTTTATACCTTGCAGAACCTACACTTGTCCGATTGACTCAGTCCCACGATTTTCTTAAAGCCATTCATGTAGTATCCATGGTCTTGGACATTTATAATGATTTGTTCTCCACCCCAGTTCAGCTGACCTCTTCTTGGCCATTCCAAAGAGCCTCTTTGTCTACACCCAATACGTCCAACTCTTTTTTATACCTTGCTGCTCTTTTATCATTTTCCCAGTTGTCAGGGTATATCTATTTTGTCGTTTTTCATCTTTGAGATGTTTCTACACCTTGATTGGAGTCCACCTGTGGTAAATTCGATTGATTGGACATGATTTGGAAAAGCACACACCTGTCGATATAAGGTCTCACAGCCGACAATGCATAGAGCAAAAACCAAGCCATGAGGTCGAAGGAACTGCCTGCAGAGCTCAGAGACAGGATTGTGTCGAGGCACAGATCTGGGGAAGACTACAAAAAAATCTCTGCTGCATTGAAGGTTCCCAAGAGCACAGTGGCCTCCATAATTCTTAAATGGAAGAAGTTTGGGACAACCAGGACTCTTCCGAGAACTGGCCACCCGGCCAAACTGAGCGATCGGGGGAGAAGGGCCTTGGTAAGAGAGGTGACCAAGAACCCGATGGTCACTCTGGCTGAGCTCCAGAGATCCTGTGTGGAGATGGGAGAAACTTCCAGAAGGACAACCATCACTGCAACACTCCACCGATCTGGGCTTTATGGCAGAGTGGCCAGACGGAAGCCTTTCCTCAGTGAAAGACACATCAAAGCCCACTTGGAGTTTGCAACAAAGCACCTAAAGGACTCTCAGACTGTGAGAAACAAGATTCTGTGGTCTGATCAAACCAAGATTGAACTGTTTGGCCTCAATTCTAAGCGTCATGTCTGGAGGAAACCAGGCACTGCTCATCACCTGCCCAATACCATCCCAACGGTGAAGCATGGTGGTGGCAGCATCATGCTGTGGGGGTGTTTTTCAGCAGCAGGGACTGGGGGACTGGTCAGGGTTGAGGGAACAATGAACGGAGCAAAGTACAGAGATATCCTTCATGAAAACCTGAAACAGAGCGCTCAGGACCTCAGACTGGGCCGAAGGTTCACCTTCCAACAGGACAATGACCCTAAGCACACAGCCAAGACAATGCAGGAGTGGCTTAGGGACAACTCTGTGGAGGTCTTTGAGTGGCCCAGCCAGAGCCCTGACTTGAACCTAATCAAACAACTCTGGAGAGACCTGAAAATGGCTGTCCACCGACGGTCCCAATCCAACCTGACAGAGCTTGAGAGGATCTGCAGAATATAATGGCAGAAAATCCCCAAATCCAGGTGTGCAAAGCTTGTCGCGTCATACCCAAGAAGACTCGAGGCTGTAATCGCTGAAAAAGGTGCTTCAACTAAGTACTGAGTTAAGGGTCTGAATACTTATGTCATTGTGATATTTCAGTTTTTTCTTTTTAATAAATTTGCAAAACTTTCTAAAATCCTGTTTTCCTCTTTGTCATTATGGGGTATTGAGTGTAGATTGATGAGGGAAAAAAATGAATTTAAACGATTTCAGCATAAGGCTGCACCATAACAAAATGTGTAAAAAGTGAAGGGGTCTGAATACTTTCTGAATGCGCACTGTACATACATACATACATACATACATACATTAGCTTGGCTTGGCTCGTGTTACAGAGGAATGGGCTTGTTTTAGCTGAGGATAATGACTGTACCTGAGTTGCTGTGTTGTCATGATTTACACAAATCATAATACAAACAATTTTTTTACACAAATTTATTTGTAGTGTTTGTGATATTACATTTTTATAAGCAATTTAGGTTGAAGATTTAGATTTAAAAAAAGGAAACAAATTCAAAGAAGAACCCCTCAGCACATACACATGGGAGGGGTCAGTGCAGACTGGAAGTTTGGGACAATTACACCTCACCACCAGATAATTCAAAACACCTCAGCACCACGTAATTCAAAACACCTAACCACCACATAATTCAAAACACCTCACCACCACGTAATTAAAACCACTTCACCACCACGTAATTCAAAACACCTCACCACCACGTAATTCAAAACACCTAACCACCACGTAATTCAAAACATCTCACCACCACGTAATTCAAAACACCTAACCACCACGTAATTCAAAACACCTAACCACCACGTAATTCAAAACACCTCACCACCACATAATTAAAACCACCTCACCACCACGTAATTCAAAACACCTCACCACCACATAATTAAACCACCTCACCACCACGTAATTCAAAACACCTAACCACCACATAATTCAAAACACCTCACCACCACGTAATACAAAACACCTAACCACCACGTAATTTAAAATACCTCACCACCATGTAATTTAAAACACCTCACCACCACGTAATTCCAAACACCTCACCACCACATAATTCAAAACACCTCACTATCACGTAATTCAAAACACCTCACCACAACGTAATTAAAAACACCTCACCACCACGTAATTCCAAACACCTCACCACCACGTAATTCAAAACACCTCACCACCAAGTAATTCAAAACACCTCACCACCAAGTAATTCAAAACACCTCACCACCACATGATTCAAAACATCTCACCACCATGTAATTCAAAACACCTCACCACCATGTAATTCAAAACATCTCACCACTACGTAATTCAAAACACCTCACCACCATGTAATTCAAAACACCTCACCACCACGTAATTCAAAACACCTCACCACCACATCATTCAAAACACCTCACCACCATGTAATTCAAAACACCTCACCACCACGTAATTCAAAACACCTCACCACCACGTAATTCAAAACACCTCACCACCACATAATTCAAAACACCTCACCACCATGTAATTCCAAACACCTCACCACCACAAAATTCAAAACACCTCACCACCATGTAATTCAAAACCCCTCACCACCATGTAATTCAAAACACCTCACCACCACGTAATTAAAAACACCTCACCACCACGTAATTCAAAACACCTCACCACCACGTAATTCAAAACACCTCACCACCACATAATTCAAAACACCTCACCACCATGTAATTCAAAACACCTCACCACTACATAATTCAAAACACCTCACCACAACATCATTCAAAACACCTCACCACCACGTAATTCAAAACGCCTCACCACCACGTAATGCAAAACCCCTCACCACCATGTAATTCAAAACACCTCACCACCACGTCATTAAAAACAGCTCACCACCACGTAATTCAAAACACCTCACCACCACGTAATTCAAAACACCTCACCACCACGTAATTCAAAACACCTCACCACCATGTAATTCAAAACACCTCACCACCACATAATTCAAAACACCACACCACCATGTAATTCAAAACACCTCACCACCACAAAATTCAAAACACCTCACCACCACATGATTCAAAAAACCTCACCACCACGTGATTGAAAAAACCTCACCACCACATGATTAAAAAAACCTCACCACCACGTGATTCAAAACACCTCACCACCACATGATTCAAAAAACCTCACCACCACGTTATTAAAAACACTTCAAAACCATGGAAACAAAACTTTGAGGGAGTAGTTCTGTGACAACACAGACACTGCACAGATATATTATATTATACTAGCTGAAATCACCCGGCGTTGCCCGGGTTATTTTTGAATGAATTTACTACTATAATTCAGCTTTTACTCGCGGCCGTAGAAGATTGACTACTATAATTCAGCTCAGCTTTTAATTGTGAAATGGGCCCAGCTCGGCCGATGTGGGCCTCGACCGGCCTCGCCACCTAGCCTATAACCTTCCCGGGGCCCGTCCAAACAATTATAGTTATTTTTGAATTAATTTACTACTATAATTCAGCTTTTACTCGCGGCCATAGACGATTGACTGCCATAATTCAGCTCAGCTTTTAATTGTGAAATGGGCCCGGCCCGGCTGAAGCGGCCTCAACCGGCCTCGCCACCTAGCCTATAACCTTCCCGGGGCCTGTCCTGACATTTTTGGTTCTTTTTGAATGAATTTACTACCATAATTCAGCTTTTACTCACGGCCGTAGAAGATTGACTACTATAATTCAGCTCAGCTTTCAATTGCGAAATGGGCCCAGCTCGGCCGAGGTGGGCCTGGACCGGCCTCACCACCTAGCCTAAAACCTTCCTGGGGCCCATCCCGACATTTTTTGTATTGGAGGTTTCCTCCTATCTTTCACGGTTCAGGAGATTAGCTTGCGCAGACAAACAAACAAAAACTTTCTTTTATAATATGGAGAGATTATATACAGACTTGGCATTTAATATGGAATTTTTTTTTTTCTTGACTTGGGTTTACTTTCTGAACTCGGTATATCAATCTGGTGAGTTTCTTTTACGCTTCGGTGATTTCTTTGTTAAAAGAACCATGTCACTGATTGTCTGTCGCATCAAGAAGTCAATAACAGGATTGTATCACAGGTGGCATGACAAAATGTACGGACAGGTACATTTGACGATTGGCTTCACAATCGGGTATATCAGGGTTGTTGCATTCTGTATTAGTGGAAAACAACTGCTGCACGTCTACAAAAGTTATTGCCGCTTCCCCTGGAGATGGTCCGTCAACTCGACAATGCTGTTTGTCATTTAGTGGTGACATTACGAAATTCCGGCATGAAACAGTGTGCTATTGCTCGGCAGTATGGCATCACTCAAGGTCAGGTGTCAAAGATCCTGAAACCAAATGCTCAGAGGGGTGTCCCTACTCCAATACCAAGGGCAGGACGTCCCCGCAGAACCACAAGGAGGTATGATCGCCAGCTGCATCGGTTAGTCCGCAATGGCCGTACCAAGTCAGCTAATCGGCTTAGGGCTGAGTGGCAGCAACTGACAAATGTGCCTGTATCCAGAAGGCTAGTCAACCAACGACTGGTTCATGCAGGCTATCGTGCCAGGCGTCCCCTGACAAAGCCACGTCTGACCAGACAACACCGCCAGCGCCGATTGCAGTGGGCCAGAGACCACCGTCAATGGCAGCCAGGACACTGGAATCACGTGATCTTCAGTGACAAGTCTAGATTTCTGGTCTATCGTCAATATGGCCGCGTCCGAGTGCGCAGACAAGTGCATGAAGCCTACAACGAAGATTGTATCGTGCCAGGAGTCCAAGCTGGAGGTGGTGGGGTGACCGTTTGGGCTGCTTTTCATGCAGGGGGCAAAACTGACCTGGTTGTTCTGAATGGAAACCTGAACCAGTTCAAGCACAGGGCCATTCTGGAAGAAACATTGCTTCCATTTGCTCGTGCAGCCTTTCGAGGAAACTTTGTCTTCCAAGATGACAATGCACGGCCTCATCGTGCTTGCATGATCCAACACTTTCTTGCTGACCGTGGTGTAGAGTATATGGAGTGGCCTGCCATGTCCCCGAATATGAATCCGATAGAGAACTTGTGGGCATAATTAACGCGTCAAATCGACAACTTGCACCAGCAGCCTGCCTCTGTGCGTGAATTGCAGCAGGCTATTGTAACTGCATGGCAAGCGATTCCTGTCCAAACCTTGGCAAATCTCGTGAACAGCATGCCTTAACGTGTACGTGCTCTCCTGAATGCTTGTGGGGGTTACACGAAGTACTGAACTGTAATTTTACTGTCCGTAATCCCAGTTGTAATTTAACTTTTGTTTTTGTTAAAAAAATTTTTGGCTAATGTGTAAAATAAAGAGATACTTCTGGAAAACGTACAGAAGTTTAACACAGTACTGTCCGTGAATTGAGTTCGATGTCAGTTTACATCACTTTCAAGGATCAATTTATTTGTTTCGAAATGTCAAATGTGGTTTTTGTTTCTTTTAAAGGTCACATTAACAAAATCTAGAATAATTTCAACATAATTCCAATGAACTTTTGGTTCTAAGTCATCTTGAAAAGTAAGTTCACCCCCACAAAAAAAAAATTCCATATTAAATGCCAAGTCTGTATATACACACACTCGTAATTTTGTTTTCCGCTGCATTTTGCGTTCGAAAATGTTCCAAAACAAGTTTTTTTGCCCAAACGGCTAATCCCTCCGCCTCCCCCATACGTCCCCAGCAATCCCTGCAATGTCCACACACCCTCCACTTCCCAAACCCTCTATTGCGCTGAGCGCGTCACGTGATGTCGTTCCAGCGCCAAAAACGTATCTGAACCGCCGCGCACGGGGAGCCCTCTTTTATATGTGTATATAAATATAGATATTCGTGGAAATCTTGGGAATATTCGCTCAGAGTTCGCCGAGAGAGCGTCTTCGTGCTACCTGCTTATTAACACAGGTAGCGCAATAGTCGTCACGAAGCAATGTAATTATCATCACAATCACCCGCAGGCCGAAAATCCTACCGATAATATAATTATGGGATATGTGCGCAAAAGCCTCAACGTCTACATAATACGTACATTTCGAGACGCCAGCGAGGTCATCAAAATGCAACGTTGTTGATGCGAAAAATACTTCGTGCACTTTGAGATTATAAATAAATAAACATCGCTTATTTATACGTTTTTAAAAATAGTTTCGAGTCAATTATATGCAAACACGTCCTCGCCCACACCGTGTCAACATAATTACGCAATTGACCTCATTTCGTTGAACAATTGGGTTTAATATAGTAGCGAATCCAACACTCATGGTCAAATCGCGCGTTATATACAATAACCCGTGGCAAAAACACGGACAAACACCGAGTGGAGCGTCAACGCAGTTCATGCCGCGAACGGAATTCGGAACGTGGCGTTGACGTCACGCTCCGTGACCTCGAGAGAATTCGACACACGCAGTATGACGTCACGGCCACGCAATTCCCGCCCTCCCCGCAAGCCCCGCCCACTCCCTGTCACCCCAGTATCTCCCACTCCATCAATTCTGTTTTCTATCCCTTTTGCCCACATTCTCCTTCATTTGCATATCCGCACTCATTTTCTCATTGTCCATACTAATTGTTTTGCGCTTCTTTATAATTATAAAACCCACTTAATAATCGCCATCCGATCAATCTCCTTCCCGGGGATACTCGGTAATGCGACCAAGCTAATCACAGCTTCGTGTGCTCCATTATGATTATTCAGCCTCGTGTTCGTCTCTACCAACACATCTCCGCCGTAGTGTGTCGGTCGAGCCAGTTCGGATTCGTCTTGTCCAACCCTTTCCCTAATTGGAGCTTTGATCTCGTCCCTTTTGCTAGAAAGTGTCACCACCCTTCTCCCCCACCCCCCGACGCCACCTCCTCTCCCCTCTCTATTTCTCCCTCTCTCCCTCCCCCCACCGTACACTCCCTCTGCCTTCCCCCTCCGCGCCTCTGCGCACACGCTCGGGACCGGCTCTCTCGCTGTGCCCAGACACGAACAGATGGGAAGAAGAGCAACAGTGATCGTGAGAGTGTGAGGGCGTGGAGCAGACTCAAGGTTTGCCGCCATTTATATATTTATATATACATACATAAATGTATATGTACAAGTGTATATACATCACGTGTCATGTGTACATATTTGGCAGCGAGTGTAATGACAAAACAACCGGTGGCTTCGTCTTGATCGGCCCTGCACGGAGGGACTTTGTGATGCTGGGCAAATGTGCCTTCATTTCCTGCCGCATCATTCATAAGATAAGGGCAAGAGCTGCACAGGCCAAGCACTCGTCCAGGTGCTGATTTACGAACAGGTGTTTGCTCCCCCTCTCCGATTCTGCACCTTGTATCTTCCCACTGAGCATACCATGTGTAAATAAGTGGATGAATAAGTAATCAAATAATTGCATGAAATAAATATAAAACTGGAACGGCACTCGGTCGAGAGCTTACCTCCACCTGGTTGGCCATATCACTCAATGGTGAAGAATCACTTTAAAAATTCTACTTGCTGGATCCGGATCCGGATCTTTACCAAAATCGAATCGATTCTTCCTTGTCAGACACCCAACTGGTCCACAAAGTTTCGTCCAAATCCATCCACAACTTTTTGAGATATCCTGCTATGTATCGTTTTTGGCCCGATCTCCAAATGGTGAAGAATCACTTGAAAAATTAAATAATACTCATATCCGAATCCATATTCAGATCTTCACCAAAATCGAATCGATTCTTCCTTGTCAGGCACCCAACTGGTCCAACAAGTTTCGTCCAAATCCATCCACAACTTTTTGAGATATCCTGCTATGTTATCGTTTTTGGCCCGATCTCCCAATGGTGAAGAATCACTTAAACAAGCGTTACGCCTAGGTCCCCCGTCGTTGAAGTGATGCGAGTTGACAAAGTGGAAGACGCAAGGCGGCCATCTTGGATTTTGACGTGGCGACCCAATTTTCAATAGCGTTCTTCCTTATGCGTAGATACACCCACACACCAGATTAGAAGTTGGTACTTCGCTTATTTTTCAAGATATTCCGCTCACAAGGTTCAGACATACATGGCGGCGGCCATCTTGGATTTTGACGTGGCGACCCAATTTTCAATAGCGTTTTTCCTTATGCCTGGATACACCCACACACCAGATTAGAAGTTGGTACTTCGCTTATTTTTCAAGATATTCTGCTCACAAGGTTCAGACATACATGGCAGCGGCCATCTTGGATTTTGACGTGGCGACCGAATTTTCAATAGCGTGCTTCCTTGTGCCTAGATACACCCACACACCAGATTAGAAGTTGGTACTTCACTTATTTTTCAAGATATTCCGCTCACAAGGTTCAGACATACATGGCGTCAGACATACATGGCGGCGGCCATCTTGGATTTTGACGTGGGTTGCACCCGCACACCAAATTAGAATTCGGTCCTTCGCTTACGCACGCACGCACAGACGCACGCACGGACGGAGGGGAAAACCATAGTCCCCCTTTCGCTCCGCGGTGCGACGGGGGACAAAAATTATAGTAGCCGGATCCGAATCCTGATCTTCAACAAAATCTAATCATTTCGTCCTTGTTGCATATGCTACATCTCTGCCAAATTTCGTCCGAATCCGTCCACAAGTTTTTGAGATATTTTGTTCACAAAAGGACAGACAGACAATGGTGAAAACATAACCTCCATCCACCTTGGGTGGCGGACGTAATACGTGGATGAATAAGTAATGAAATAAGTGCATAAATAATGATATAATAAATATATATATAATAAATAGATAATAAATATATAATACATATATGATAAATATATAAAATATATAATAAATAATAAACAAGTGCATCCGTCGTCCTCCCTCCATCTGGTCCACCATCAATTCCTTGAGCATAATTATTGATTAGCCCACCTTCATCATTCACCATCTTTTGTTGTTTTGTCAGCAATTGCATCAATCACCACCTTTTGTTGTTTTGTCAGCAATTTCATCAATCACCTTCCATCCGCATTCATTCATCTATTCAATGTCTCTCTGACCATTTCCATGTCTGCAGCGTGTCCAACGCCTAGTCCGACCCAGCACGAGACCCTCGTCGAGCTGAATCCAGTTACAGCCCTTAGCACGAGGTGCACCATCTATCTACCCATAGCAACAACAGAGGAAGCAGTCACAAGGCCCACTTGAGATCCAGCCATAAATTCAACCCTTGGCAGCGATGAGTGAGCGCCATGCTCCAGGGACAAGGTACGCATCTCAGACACCATCTTCGCAATACAATCTCTGCGGACAACACAGCACATTTGCCCGAAATCATAACTCGTGTAAATCATGCAAATAATTTTCTCTCGCACAATACCCCTTTGGGGTTGCTGTAGTTTATTCTATAGAGAGATGGCTTTAATTTTACTCCTCCCTCCGCCTTTGTTCCAAACAGGGTTTTTAAGAAATCCAGTCCCAATGGAAAGGTAAGATTCTGGTGGATGGATGTGGGTGGAGGAGTTGCCTCATT
The DNA here is from genome assembly GCF_964187855.1 of Myxine glutinosa. NCBI lineage: Eukaryota > Metazoa > Chordata > Myxini > Myxiniformes > Myxinidae > Myxine > Myxine glutinosa. Next base: position 126,685,280 of record NC_136264.1, on the reverse strand, counting down.
TTCTTTAATACCCAGTCTTTGTACCTCGTACATAAACATCTCTGTATATTTACATCCGTGTCTGTCTCTTTCATTCCTTTGCGTTAATGATTTGATAGGTTTACAGTTCCATTTGTCTTGAGTCATAAAGGAAAGGTTTATTGTGTTTACCCTTTTTGCCATATGGCTGATGCCATTGTGAAGTTGGACCAAGTGGATTCTTTGTTAGGTTGACTGAACCAAGAACCCTCTTGGTCTTGTGGATTCACATTGAGTAGATTCACAATGGGTAGAAATGTGCATCCACATTGGGTAGATTCACATTGTGTAGATTGCATCCACATTGCTTAGATTGTATACACATTGTGCAGATTGAATACTCATTGTGTAGATTGTATCGCCATTGCGTAGATTGTATCCACGTTGGGTGGATTGCATACACATTGTGCAGATTGTATCCATATTGCGTAGATTGTATCCATATTGCGTAGATTGTGTCCCAAACCCATCCCTCTCTGTACCCACGGGTACCCAGTCATACCCAGCTGCTCCTGGACTCTGTGTCCTTTCCTCCTGACAAGGTGGAAAAGTTTCTGTCAACCCTCGACTCGGATTCTGCAACTGGACCTGACGGCATCAGCCCACGGGTCCTAAAATCCTGTTCTTCCGCTCTTTCACTCCCTCTCTCTGTTCTCTTCACCCTCTCTTTTGCTCAAGGTCATCTTCCATCTGCTTGGAAATCTGCCAACATCACCGCTTTGCACAAAAAAGGTGCAAAAACAGATCCCAGCAACTACAGACCAATCAGCCTTCTCCCAATTATCAGCAAAGTCATGGAATCCATCATTGCTTCAGATATGAAATCTTTCCTCTTCTGCAATGGCTTGATCTCTGATCATCAATTTGGTTTCAGACCTGGACACTCTACTCTGGACATGCTGCTTCTGCTTTCTCAACAATGGATGGAGGTCCTCAATGCCAAACAGGAAATTAGAGCAGTCTCCCTTGACATATCACGTGCCTTCGATACGGTCTGGCACCCCGCTCTGCTCACCAAACTCTCCTCTTTTGGTATCCATGGAAATCTCCACGCATGGCTGGCGGACTTCCTCTCTAGTCGTAGTCAACGTGTGGCCCTGAATGGGTTTCTCTCATCTCCTCTTCCTGTTCAGGCTGGAGTTCCACAAGGCAGTGTTCTGGGCCCTGTGCTTTTTCTGGTCTTCATCAATGATCTCTCTGACTCTCTTGAAAATCCTCTGTATCTCTTTGCTGATGACTCTACTCTCTGTCGCTCCATTCTTCATCCCTCAGATCGGCAGTCTGCTGCCTCCTCACTCTCTGCAGACCTGGACAAAATCACAGACTGGGCAAACAAGTGGAACATGTCTTTCAATCCTGACAAATCTCACACTCTTACGATGTCTCTCCGAAAAGACCGACTGGACAACCCTCCCATCCACTTTCTGAATAATCCTCTCCAAGAAGTTCTGTCACTCAAGCTTTTGGGTCTCACTATCTGCCATGATCTTTCCTGGGAAAACCACATTTCAAATCTGGCCTCCAAAGCCAGTCGCCGACTGGACATCCTCCGTCGTGCGAAGTCCTTCCTTGGCACACCTGAGCTCCTCACCATAATACAAGGCTTTCATCCGCAGCTCAATGGAATACTGCTCTCCCCTCTGGGCTGGTGCTCCTGCCTCACACCTAGCTCGTCTTCACGCTGTTGAAACCAAAGCATTCAGAATCATTGGAATCTCCCACAATGAAGCTAACTCCAAGGGCCTCTCACTCACTCACCGCAGGCAGGTTGGTGGTCTTTCCATCTTCTACCGACTCCTCTCTGGCCTTGCCCCCCCAGCTCTCTCTGGGCTCTGTCCCGCAAATATTCCTACAGGTCGCACAAGATCTGCCTGCAACCCTCTTATGGTCAAACTGCCAAAATCAAGACTCTCTGCTCACCTTCACTCCTTCATTCCTCTTTTCTCCCGCCTCTGGAACAAACTCTCTCACTCTCTTCAATCCCACTCCACCCTCCAGGTCTTTAAAACAGCTGTTCACCACCATCTCTTATCTTCCCCCATCCAAAACCTTGATCTTTTCTACCCCCGCTAATTTCACCCCAATTCCACTTTTTTGAAATACCAACTTCTGTCCTGGAAGTCCTTGGTGTCCTTGTGTTTTATACTTCTCCCTCCACCCCCCCCCCCTTCCCACGCCTCCTCCCCCCAAGCCCTCTCCCTTCCACACATCTCCCTGCTCTCAAATGTTGTGTTTGTGTGCTTCCCCTTCTCTCCCCATCTTGTTTTCCGCTCCCTCTTTTTATATATTTTGTTTGTCTGGTTGATTTGTTTGTGAAGTAAATGTTAGCTCTTTCACGAGCCTCGATTCAGTATACAAAAAAAAGAAAAAAAGAAAATTGTATCCATATTGCGTAGATTGTATCCATATTGCATAAATTGTATCCATATTGCGTAGATTGTATCCATATTGCGTAGATTGTATCCATATTGCGTAGATTATATCCATGTTGCGTAGATTGTATCCATATTGCGTAGATTGTATCCATATTGCGTAGATTGTATCCATATTGCGTAGATTGTATCCATATTGCGTAGATTGCATTCACAATGGGTAGATTGCTTCCACATTGGGTAGATTGCATACACATTGGGTCGATTCACATTGGGTAGATTCTCATTGGATAGATTGTATCCGCATTGTATAGATTGTATCCACATTGTGTAGATTGCATTCACAATGGGTAGATTGCTTCCACATTGGGTAGATTGCATACACATTGGGTAGATTCACATTGGGTAGATGCATACACATTCGGTGGATTGCATCGACTTTGTGTCGATTCACATTGGGAAGATTGCATACACATTGTGTAGATTTCATCCACATTGGGTAGCATGTATCCACATTGGGTAGCATGCATCCACATTGGGTAGATTGCATCCACATTGGGTAGATTGTATCCACATTGGGTAGATTTTATCCACATTGTGGAGATTGTATCCACATTGGGTAGATTGTATCCACATTGTGTAGAATGCTTGTGTGCTTCCCTCTCTCTCCCCATCTTGTCTCCCGCTCCCTTTATTGTATGTTTTGCGTGTCAGTTTTTTTTGTGATTAATGTTAGCTCTTACACGAGCCTCGATCTTGTATACAAAAAAAAAAAAAAAAAAGCAGCCACATTGTGTAGATTGCCTCCACATTGGGTAGATTGCCTCCACATTGTGTAGATTGCCTCCACATTGTGTAGATTGCCTCCACATTGGGTAGATTGCCTCCACATTGGGTAGATTGCATACACATTGGGTAGATTGCATACACATTGGGTAGATTGCATACACATTGGGTAGGTTGCCTCTACATTGGGTAGGTTGCCTCCACATTGGGTAGGTTGCATTCACATTGGGTAGGTTGCATTCACATTTGGTAGATTGCATACACATTGGGTAGATTGCATACACATTGGGTAGATTGCATTCACATTGGGTAGATTGCATTCACATTGGGATAGATTGCATTCACATTGGGTAGCTTGCATTCACATGGGGTAGATTGCATTCACATGGGGTAGATTGCATACACATTGGGTAGATTGCGTTCACATTGGGTAGATTGCATACACATTGGGTAGATTGCATACACATTGGGTAGATTGCATACACATTGGGTAGATTGCATACACATTGGATAGATTGCATACACATTGGGTAGATTGCATTCACATGGGGTAGATTGCATTCACATGGGGTAGATTGCATACACATTGGGTAGATTGCGTTCACATTGGGTAGATTGCATTCACATTGGGTAGATTGCATTCACATTGGGTAGATTGCATTCACATTTGATAGATTGCATACACATTGGATAGATTGCATACACATTGGGTAGATTGCATACACATTGGGTAGATTGGATTCACATTGGGTAGATTGCATTCACATTGGGTAGATTGCATTCACATTGGGTAGATTGCATTCACATTGGGGAGATTGCATACACATTGGGTAGATTGCATACACATTGGGTAGATTGCATACACATTGGGTAGATTGCATACACATTGGGTAGATTTACATTGGGTGGGTTGCATACACATTGGGTAGATTCACATTGGGTAGATGCATACACATTGGGTAGATTCACATTGGGTAGATGCATACACATTGGGTAGATGCATACACATTGGGTAGATGCATACACATCGGGTAGATTTACATTGGGTGGATTTACATTGGGTAGAGCACATAGTCACTTACATTTTTGCAAAATGTGCAACTGTAGTCACCTTCGTCATCGAAGGTGGATGGGGGTTATGCTTTCACCCTTGTCTGTCTGTCTGTTTGTTTGTCTGTCTGTGACCAGGATATCTCAAAAGGTTGTGGGAAGATACGGACAAAATTTGGTGGACAGGTTGGATGTGTGACAAGAACGAGTTGATTCAATTTTGGTGAAGATCCGGATATGAGAATTTATTTTTATTTTTACAAGTGATTCTTCACCATGGAGAAATGGGGCAAAAAAGTATATTTAGCTTGGTCTTTGAAAACGTGGACGGATTATGACAAAACTTGGTGGACGAGTTCGTTAGATGACAAGAGATTTTGGTTCAGGTCCGGGTGTAGCCTTTGAATGGGATACAAAACGTAAACTGTTCAACCTTTGCGGAGGTATGCTCTCCACCGAGCGCCATTCTAGTTTTACATATTTTCACATTTGAACGACAGAATGTATTTGTAATTATACTGAGCTGTTTTGTGCTTGTTCTCATGGCCTTTGCAGGTTACTGTTTACCTAGGGAAGAGGGACTTTGTGGACCATTTGGATCGAGTGGACCCCATTGGTACAGCCCCTTTTCTTTGTTATTGGTCACGTTTACGCTACAATTTTGGTCCTGAGAGCCACAGGCAGCCCTCGGGTTTTTGATGCAAACAGCAAAAGATACCCCAAGAGCTCCGGCGTGCAATGTACCATTAATCACTTGAATCGTCATTCATCCTCGTGGGAAGCTTGATAACATCTGCTCCCAAGGCAGTTTGTAATATTAGCAGGCCAAAAATATAAACTGCATAGGTTTCAACTGAACATGAGGATGCAGTGATAGTATGGTTGTGTCTGCAGATGGTGTTGTGCTTGTGGACCCGGAGTATTTGAAGGAGCGAAAAGGTAAAGTCTTTGACCTGGCATTTCCATCAGTAATGTTTTTAGAACTTTCCTTCTCGACATAACAGTTTTTTTAATGCTTGAGTAAGCGCTTCCTAAGTATTTTAATGACCATGAAGTGGACGACCAATTCTGTGGTGACTTCGTTCAACCACAACATTTCCAGGACAGGAGAGGGAGAGAGACGAAGAACATTTGTCACTCATTATCTTTTTTTTCTTTCCGTCCACATCCGCAGTGTTTGTAAGCTTAACGTGTGCATTTCGTTATGGCCGCGAGGACTTGGACGTCCTTGGTCTGACCTTCAGAAAAGACCTGTATCAGAACACGCTGCAGGTGTACCCTCACCCAGAACCAAGCGAAGATACTTCCGCAATCAGAAAGGAAACGGCAGAACTCACGAGTGAAAACGAAGTATCACAAAATGAGACGTCACATCTGCAGGAGCGGCTCATCAAGAAGATTGGAGCAAATGCTTATCCGTTTCACTTCCAGGTGAGCCTTCAGAAGTTGGTGGATTAGAGTGTGGCCAACAAAGCTTGAGAGGTTTTCGTTGGAAGTTTGTGAAACAGAAACTGGACAGTTTGAGGGCAGCAAATGGGGAATTTGTACAACTTGTGAAGGAACTTGGTGACCATGGTTCTGAAAGGGTCAAAACCTCGTCCGTCAATAGAGCACAGTGGATGATCTGGATGGTAATTAATTAAATCAGTCAGTTAATAGGTCAGTCGTTAGATGATTAGAAGCTGAATTCATCAGATGTTCTCTCTGCTTGTCATCCTTCTTTATATATACACACCAACATGGACTCATTCAGCTTCCTGAGAACGTCCCTTGCTCTGTGACTCTTCAGCCTGGCCCAGAGGACACTGGGAAGGTGAGTTGTAAGTTTGAAAATTTGAGCCTGTTTTGATTATTGGAGATACCGGGAGATGAGACACTTCGATAATATCGTTGTGCCGGTTGCATGATCGTACGATCTGCTGTTGTAGGCATGCGGTGTCGATTATGAAGTGAAAGCATTCTGTGCTGAGAACCTGGAGGAAAAGATCCACAAGCGGTGAGTGTCCACACTATCTATAAACAACCACAACAAAACTGCCACAAAAGCACAACTGATGATCGAAGACCGTGATGTATGTCACATCATATTAAACTTTCACATTATCTCAAACACCTTCAAAAGATCAATTGGGTCCTGGGAGTCTTCCTTCAAGTATTTATACAAGAATTTGTTTTTGATGATGATGATTCGTTTATCTGCGGTGTATTAGTCAGGTTCACTATGTTTTTTCGTTCAAAATTTTGGTAGATTAGCAAACCTATACATTTTTGGAATATTCAGAGCATGAGGAATCCAAAAATTAATGTTTACATTTGCGTAGACGCCTTTGCGAAAATGACATTCAGGACAGTGATGAAGATCTGTAAAAGCATATTCCTGAACGGTGTAGACCTCGTAGATCCTGTGTATAGGACTTATAGTTCAATCTGATACTACCTATAACTTCCTATAACAACCTATAACTTCAAAGGACTTGCAATATCATGTATTATGTAATACAATTATATATCAAATATAAAGACAATGGTTTTCAATTACCTTTGTTTGTTGCTTTTCTATAATCCTGAGCACTATTTTGAGGCCTTTATTGGATTCCTTGACGCAGAAAACATAGGATTAGCATATTTAATGAAGTCTCTAGGTTGACTAGAAGCCGAGATCGCGCAAAATATGTATTTTATGGCGGCCATTTTCAAAATCCAAAATGGCGGCCATGCAGGTGTCTGTGCAAATGCCAACATTGATTTTCAGATTCTCCATGCTCTGAAGATTCCAAAAATGTACAGGTTTGCTCATCCCAAAATTTTGAACGAAATTATATTTGTTAACATAGTGAACCTGACTATATTACCACATTCGCAGGAATTCAGTGCGGTTGGTAATAAGAAAAGTGCAGTATGCTCCAGAAGGGCCAGGACCTCAACCCAGTGCTGAGACCAGTCGGCAGTTCCTTCTGTCAGACAAACCCCTGCACCTGGAGGCCTCATTGGACAGACAGGTAAATACAATGATGATAAATCACCTGAAAAGATGAGCAACAATACATTCCTACAAATTAGCTACCCGAGTATCGGTTAAAGAATTGCTAGTTGTGTTACTATACACAATCAGGCCTTGAGGGTTGACAAGATGGCCGAGAGGTACGCACACTCACCTCTACTCTAAGCTGACTAGTCTGGGTTTGAATCCCGATCCAGCTATAACCTGTCATCCCGGTGTTTCACAGCCTGGATCATTCATCAATGTGTGTTGCGTCCCTCAGAGGGAAGTTTAACGGGTGTCCCGTCTGCCAGTGTTTATTGGTAGACATGAAAGATCCCATGGTGTCTTCGCGAAGACTAGGCGAGCTATCTCCGGCACCATGGCCAAATTACTGACCTAATCAGCAGAAGGCGTTGCATCAGCGGCACAGCCACGCCCTTAGCAGCCAATGATGCAGCCTTGTGCTGCATGGAAACGAAGAAGAAGAAGAGTAAAAAGAAGAAGAAGAAGAAGAAGAATCAGGCTTTGAGCAGTCAAGCACAGCATTTACCTACACATAATTTTTTTACTTCGGCCGACCATATTTGATCGTCATGTGAGCAAACAGCTTTTACTATGCATTGCAGATAATACAGGTAGCCCTGCTTACCAACCTTTTTAACGACGATGCCTTCTTTCTTATCCTTCAGATTTACTACCATGGTGAGAGTATCAATGTCAATGTCCACATCACGAACAACTCCAACAGAACTGTGAAGAAAATCAAGATTTCTGGTGCTCTTTCACAGAGGGGAGGGGAAGAAATAAGGAAGGAGGATGGGGACTTAACGGGGATTTTGGATTTCATTCTGTCTTGTATGAATACGTGCATGTGAGTGTGTGCATCTGTTTGTACGTGCACAGTGCGCCAGTTTGCAGACATTTGCCTCTTCAACACAGCGCAGTACAAATGTCCGGTTGCAACAGAGGAGAGCGAGTGAGTACGCCATGTCGTTAAGGATGTCGATTTGAAATCCATCAAACTGCTCCATGTGATGTTCACTTACAGAGTAAACATTTATACATTTACCTTCAGGATACAAAACTTATTGGGCCAAATGGACTCAACTGATTGAGATAGTGAGACTTCCCATTGGTGAAGTCTCTCCAATAAAGGTTCTCATGTGACATTCTGGGTCATAGTGTGTGCGCAATGAAGGGACAGAAGCCCCATTTGATCAGACTAGGGGGCCCGTTGGTCTGTTGTACCAAATTTTCATTTGTCTTCACGGCCTTGTAGCATACCTGCCTGTTGGACTCAGGGGGTTCTTTTGGGTCCTCTGGGTATTTTGGGTCATCGGGGACTTTTGGGTCATTAAGGACTTTTGGGTCATCTGGGTCTTTTGGGTCCTCTTGGGTCTTTTGGGTCCTCGGGGACTTTCGGGTCATCAAGGACTTTTGGGTCATTAAGGACTTTTGGATCATCTGGGTCTTTTGGGCCATTAAGGACTTTTGGGTCATCTGGGTCTTTTGGGTCATTAAGGACTTTTGGGTCATCTGGGTCTTTTGGATCCTCGGGGACTCTTGGGTCTTTCGGGTCCTCAGGGATTTTCGGGTCATCAAGGACGTTTTGGGTCTTTCGAAACTTTTGGGTCATTAAGGACTTTTGGATCATCTGGGTCTTTTGTGTCCTTGAGGACTTTTGGGTCATTAAGGGCGTTTGTATCATCTGGGTCTTTTGGGTCCTCGGGGACTTTTGGGTCAATAACTTTTTTGGTCCTTGAGGACTTTTGGGTCTTTTGGTTCCTCGAGGACTTCTGGGTCATCAGGGACTTTTTGGGGACTTTTGGGTCCTCAGGGGTCTTTTGGGTCCTCGGGGACTTTTGGGTCTCAAATGTTTAAAAGGGCCTTCCAAGGTCGAAGGGGCCTCGGCAGTCCAAAGGGTTAAAAGGTATATTTGAATAGTACGTAATTAATTAATAGACGTAATTAATTAATAGACGTATGTAATAAATAGACGTATGTAATAAATAGACGTATGTAATAAATAGACGTATGTAATAAATAGACGTATGTAATAAATAGACGTACAATAATAATAATAATTCATTTATTTTGTATAGCGCTTTTCAAGAAGCCCAAAGGCGCTTTGACAGAGTGGAAAACATAATGCAAAACAAAACATGAAAACAACAATTGCAAAAAGACAAGAATCAATAGGGAAATATTTAAAGCAAAAGGAGGGAGAAGGAGAAGAGATAGTCAGGGGTTAAATGCTGTGGGTTGAATGTTGAATGCAGTGTTGAACAGGTGGGTCTTTAGTGATGTTTTGAATGTGGTGAGTGAGGAGGAATCTCTGATGGTGTGAGGTAGTGAGTTCCAGAGGGTGGGAGCAGCGATGGAGAAGGCCCTGTCCCCCCAGGATCTGAATTTGGTCCGGATGGAGGGGGTCAGGAGGTTGGTACCAGCAGAGCGGAGGTTGCGGGTGGGAGTGTGTCTGGAGAGGAGGTCAGCCAGGTAGGATGGGGCCAGGTTATGGAGGGCTTTGTATGTCAAGAGGAGGATTTTGTACTGGATTCTCTGGGGGATGGGGAGCCAGTGAAGCTTGTAAAGGACGGGGGTGATGTGGTCACGGGTCCGGGAATGGGTGAGTAGACGGGCAGCGGAGTTCTGAATGTATTGGAGTTTATTGGTGATTGTTGAGGGTGAACCATAGAGGAGGCTATTGCAGTAGTCCAGACGGGAGGTGATGAAGGCGTGGATGAGGGTTTCTGCAGCCGTGGAGGAGAGGGATGAGCGGAGACGGGCAATGTTTTTCAGGTGAAAGAAGGCTGACTTTGTGATCTGTTTAGTGTATTTGTCGAAGGAGAGGGTTTGGTCAAATATGACGCCAAGATTCCGGATGTGAGGGGAGGTGGATACTGGGATACCGTCGATGTTGAGGGCAAAGTTATGGGTGGATTTTGTGAGCGTTTTTGGGCCAATGATGATTATTTCAGATTTATCACAGTTAAGTTTGAGGAAGTTGATTTGAAGCCAGGATTTTATTTCAGTGATGCAGTTTGTCAGGATAGAGTGGGTGGCGGTGGAGACGGACTTGGTGGAGATGAAAAGCTGGATGTCATCGGCGAAGCAGTGGAATTGGAGACCATGACGGCGGATTAAGTGACCGAGGGGGGACAGGTAAAGGATGAAGAGGAGGGGGCCAAGAACTGAACCTTGGGGGACACCTTGGGGGAGGGGAGCAGTGGGGGATTTGCAGTTATTGATGGAGATGAACTGGCGTCTGTCAGAGAGGTATGATTTAATCCAAGAGAGGGCAGTGCCAGTCACGTTAAAGGTGGATTCAAGTCGGGTGAGGAGGATGGTGTGATCGATGGTGTCAAAGGCAGCGCTGAGGTCGAGGAGGACGAGAATGTTGAGGTTGCCAGCGTCAGAGGAGAGGAGAAGGTCATTGGTGATTTTGAGTAGAGCAGTTTCAGTACTGTGGTTGGAGGAGTACGTATGTAATAAATAGACACAAAAAGTATGACACAGACACACACACACACACACAAACACACACACACACACACACACACACACACACACACACACACACACACACACACACCACATCCATTTATAGTAGATAAAAGCACAAAACAGCAAATAGCTTTAAAACACGTGTATTGTGTCAAAACATGGCGGTAATTTGGATTTGTGTTTGGGCATAATGCGTGACCATGAAATGTAACTGCCCTCTTTGGTTTTGAACTACGAGCACTCCCACCTGGCAGCCATTACATTTTTCAGAGTAATGCTGTGCTCTCTCGTGGTCGATGTAGCACACCTTCCTGGTTTAATGTCCGTCTGTCCAAATGAAATACGGTTTTTAAATCCCAGTTAATGGTGGAAAAACCTAATCGATGCACTTCACGGTCGTAAACATCTCATCGCATTAACCTCGCAACTTGACCCCTCTCAGGCTCACTAAAGGCAACACAGCATGACAGGGGAAAAGTCACCCATGATTCAAATGCAGTTTATCCACATCCTGTTGTTTCTGCCAAATACAAAACAACAACATTTTTTCAGTTTATGTCCGACGTTCAAGTTAAGGCGTCACCCTCAAACTTTTGCGACCAGATAATGCGCACTCCAAAATGGGCCGGTGTGATATGAGCAAGTGGCACACCAGCACAAGAGGGGTGACAGGATTTATTTATTTTTGTATACAAGGTTGAGGCTCGTGTAAAAGCTAACATTAATCACAAAAAAAACAAATGGACACACAAAACATACAATAAAGGGAGCGGGAGACAAGATGGGGAGAGAGAGGGAAGCACACAAGTACAACAACAGAGAACATCGGGAGATCTGTGGGAGGGAGGAGGCATGGGAAGGGGGGTGGGTGGGAGTAAATGCCTCACCTCATGACGTATAGGTGCGCACACTCGGCTCGAAGCTGTCTCACCTGGGTTAGAATCTTGGCTCAGCTATAACCTGTCATCCAGGTGTTTCACAGGTAGGGCGATTCATCGATGTGTGCGCCGTCCCTTGGATGGACGTTATACTGAATGTCCCATCTGCTACCATTCTGGTGGATGATAAAGACCCCATGGTGTATTTTGCAAAGAGTCGGCGAGCTATCGCCGGAACAATGTACAAAATCCAAATTCCTGCGCCAACCTACAGAGGCCATTGTATGAGTGGCACAGCTGTACCCTCACCCAATGATGTTACACCACAACCTTGTGCCACATATTAAAGAAAAATGACCACAGGACTTTAGTACCCAAACTGCCAAGGCATTGCTTCCGCTATTTATATATTTTTGTCCTTTTTGGGATGCAAGTACTGTACTATTTTAACACACATTGCCCTCTTCCTCTAGTAACACAGTGGCTCCCGGCTCATCGCTGTGCAAAGTTTTCACCCTGCGACCCCTTCTTTCTGCCAATCGTGATCGACGTGGCCTGGCACTCGATGGGCAGCTCAAGCATGAGGACACAAACCTGGCATCTAGCTCCATGTAATACATCTATTACTACTTCAAATACAACATATTATGTTATGTTGATCTTCTCTGCTTATCTGCATCACATGATTTTACTGTATCATTCATTTATTGCTCATAGTATGTTTCTGAGCTATTTCTGGTTTAAAACATGTATTCAGTTAAAACCAGCTTCGTATGATGCTTGTTTGGGACACATTCACTGGCTGTAGCATGATGGAGCACCGAGCTTATTTATTACTTGCAACATCAAAGATGTTTTCAAGTTTTTATATATATATATATATATATAATTTTTTTTTTGTGTGTGCAAGATCGAGGCTCGTGTAAGAGCTAACATTAATCACAAAAAGACAAACTGACATAAAACATAAGATAAAGGGAGCGGGAGACAAGATGGGGAGAGAGAGGGAAGCACACAAGCACAACATTTGAGAGCAGGGACATCGGGAGATCTGTGGGAGGGAGAGGGCTTGGTGGGAGGAGGCATGGGAAGGGGAGGAGGAGGGGTGGGAGAGGTATAAAACACATGGACACTGCAAGGACTTCCAGGAAAGAAGTGGGAATTTCAAAAAAGTGGATCTCGGGTGAATTAACGGGGGTAGAAAAGATCAGGGTTTGGGATGGGGGAAGATAACAGATGGTGGTGAACAGCTGTTTTAAAGACCTGGAGGGAGGAGTGGCATTGAAGGGAGTGGGGGAGTTTGTTCCAGAGGCAGGAGAAAAGAGGAATGAAGGTGAGCAGAGAGTCTTGATTTTGGCAGTTTAACCATAAGAGGGTTGCAGGCAGATCTTGTGCGACCTGCAGGAATATTTGGGGGACAGAGCACAGAGAGAGCTGGGGGAGCAAGGCAGGAGAGGAGTCGGTAGAAGACAGAAATTGGTAGGTCTTGTGCATTATTCTGTCTGTCTGTTTGTCTGTCAATCGGATGCAGGTCACAATTTTAAACCGATCTTTACAAAACTTCACCAGATAGTAGAGTTGGTCATAAGAATGAATGAATGAATGAATGATCGTTTTAAGGCCATTTTCCCCACTAGAGTCGGGGTTAGCCTTGCGGGGCCCATGACAATCATGGTTCCCTTTTTGAGGCAATGTTTTTATGGCCGGATGCCCTTCCTGACGCCTTCCTGGTCATAAGGAAGAAGCCTATTGATTTTGAGGTCAATGGTCATCTTGAGGTCGAATTTATAAAACTGCCATTTTTCATCCAATCGACTTGAAAATTGAACAGCATTTGCATATTGAGTCACATATTTGGGAAAATCACTACTTTTGAGGTCTAAAGGTCATACGTCAACTCAAGGTCAAACTTCCAAAATAATCAATTTTTATTTGAAAAATCATCAATTTTCATCTGATTGACTTGAGAATTTAACATCATTTGCATAGTCCATCACTGAATTGGGAAACAAACTATTTTTGAGGTCAAAGGTCAACTCAAGGTCAAACTTACAATATCATCAATTTTCATCTGAAAAATGAATTTTAATCTGATTGACCCGAGCTTTGATTAAGATCGTCAATTATAATCTTGATGAAATGGACAATTTGATGTATCCATGGCAAGTTTATATTTTTGGGAGGGGATGGATTTTGCAAGTATCATGCTCTGCATGACGTCTTCTTCTTTATTTTTTAGGCAGTAAGTTAAGCTTTCTGCCCCCGTCTGATTGCATTCACTTGTGGATGTTAATGTTTTCATGATATTCTTTGGAAAAGCGGGACATGCGCATTTATATCCCAAGTTCCAAATTATCCATATGGGCTCAGCAAGGTTTGAGCACCATGCCAAATTAGGATATTTCCTCATCTGTAACTGCCTTGTACTGCCCCATAACACTTAAGTGATGAGTTGATAATGGGAAAGGTATTTAATTATTATTATTATTACCATCACGGAGACACAATGTTAAAAATACTACATACAAATCAATGTGGAACCAAGTCCCATTACTGGCAATTCTTTATCCTTTGATCATTGACTCCAACCTCGCTAAGAGCTTGACAATTTAAAGACGATGTATTTTGGGATCAAGTAATCCATAGCCAGTAACCAATGAGAAAAGAGAACTCACCTGTATATGATGTCATTACTGTGGTTGTTGGTCGTTTTTCAAGCACTTCCAAGAGTCTGGCCGATGAAGATTAAAAACCACAGGTTCAGATAAAACCTTTTCATTCGCAGAGTGAAAGAAGGTGGCAGCAAGGAGATCCTTGGGATCCTCGTATCATACAAGGTCAAGGTCAAGCTGCTGGTGTCCCGTGGGGGGTAAGACCAACCACCAACACTAAAGGTTTAACCAACTCCTCCATTTTCAAACCATGCAGGAAATTGCTTTAATTGTATCAGGAAAACTTGCGCCAATCTTTTTCCAGTTTAGCTGTCAGCTCTTGCAGTGCATCCATGAGTCTAACTCCAAAAGTACAAAATATTCCCTGTCAAAGGGTTTTCTTATCTCTTCCCCGCCTATCCAGCCCTCAACAAGCCATCTACGCATTTCATAAACAAATATATTATCCATACTCCTTCCACCCACGCTACCTCCATACCACACCCCTCTCTCTTCTCCGAATTGCACATTTTATCTTCGCATTCCTCTCAAACATCCTTATCCTCCTTCATTTGCTTTTTTTCCTCAATTTAATGATTAATCTACCTTCTCCTCCCCATTACTGTGCATGACCCCAGACACAATGGGGTTTGACCTCATTATGATTGCCCAAATGAGCAGAATGTCGATGATCCTGAGCACACTCGGTTTAATGCGTAATGACAGACCGTGCAGCATGGAGGAAAATATCGAGCAAAACAAGGCTATCCAGAGCCTCTCGTGCTGTGCACATGTTTCTTTGTACAGTATTATCTCCTACTTGGCAGGTTGCCGAAGTGATGGAATCCTGCCAAATATAAGGAAATGCATGCAAAAACCTTGAGGCAGAGAGAACTAGAAGCTTCCACACAAAAGCACCACTTACTGCCACCCAAAAGAGGGAGTGTGCAAAACCTCAAACGAGCCCTTTTCAGTTTACTGCATGGAGGCCTCGCCTCAACCCACGTCAATGGGTGTTTAGCATACGTGCCATACTTACCATGCTTGCCAAGCACGGGTTATTGAGAACGAGGAACTGTGGAAATGGACCCACACCAGCCCGGGGATAAAGAAATGTCTTTAACTTCTCGACTGAGCAGCCACTCACATGGATTGTTTTTATTCCAAACAGCGCTCTAATGCTAATGGAGGCACTTCTATCGATATCAAATGCAAGACAAGGACATTAGTGTAGTTTTAGATGCATTACAGGGGCATGAACAAATTACATTTCAAACACAGTATCTGGGATGTGAACTAGGTAACCCATTATCACAATCCTAAGTGCCAAATGGGCCAAAATTGGTTTGTACGGAATCGCATGACCACAAAGGCCTTGATTGGATAAAGGAGGATGATGATGATGGATCTCTTCTTAAAATTAACAAACACAACCCTCCACATTATTAACATCTCTCGGCAGGATTCCTTGTCCTAAGGTATGCTTCTCACTGACCACAGATCAGTATGCTTCCCAGTTTTATATTGTCTTACTTTATGCATCGCTCCTTCCACCATCATTCCTCTGTCCTCTTGCAGCCCACCTAAGTCACAGGTGTTCCTCCAGAATCCAACACCTGGTTCCCCTAACCAAGTCTAAAGTGAACGTTTTCGCCCGTTCCTTGTTCCCTCTATTCTGTTGTCTGTGGAGCCGAGTCATTCCCTCCAGTCTTTCAAGAATACTGCCCATCGCAACCTCAACTACTAACTTTTTCCCACAACTACACGAAAGTTCTCATTGACGACATCACCCTCTACCCCCACCCGCTCTCCCCTCTTTTCCACATCCATTTCCTTTCTACCACTCATGCGTGATAGATATCCTCATTTCCCTGTTCCCCATTAACCCCTCCTGGGTCTGTGAATTTGCTACCCTCTGGCCCTTAGGTCCTCCACAAGCCTAGATTTCTATGTTGAAATAAATAAATAAACCTTAAAGAAATAATACAAGCCACCATTTAAAAAAATCATTTTTACAGCATTTTTTTAAAATTGCAACTTCATCTCGCGGTAGAATTGGTTTGAGATAAATAAAGAAATAAAAGTACATCCAAACCTCACATCTGTAAAAACCAGGATATGCCAATAGATGAGTGGTTCATCTTGCTTGTAACCAAAAGAAATGGACACTAAGTTTCCACAAAGGAGACGGGGAAATGAAAACAAAGAGGTGATGACTTCAGCTGTCACATCTTTTAATATTAGGGTTTTGACTCAGAGGGTGGACTAAGAATCGGTTAAAAACAGACATTACCTGTGCACTTCAGTTCATGCTCACCTGCTCTTACAAGGCACTCATTTAAAGTAATCATATATCGATATTCTGAAAGAATGTGACACAAACATGATGGGCAAACAACCTTTCCCATCTCTTTATCCTACATTGTATATCTCTCTTCTCTTCTCTTCTCTTCGTCTCACTCTCCTCCCAAATCCCACAAGCCCCTTCTTCCTCTTCCGTCTTTAATTATGTAAATAAAGCATTTCCTCAGTACTCCTCATTACAGGCCCAGCCACAAGCCTAACATTTTAGAGCCTTTTTGTTCTTATTGATGACACTATGGCAGAAATAATGACTTTTTCCATGTCCATTTTGCATTTAGGACCAATGCACAGGTGTATTTGCTTTAAGCTTTTGATTTAAAAGGATAAACATTTATATATGAAAGCATTTGTCAATGTAATAAGAGCAGGGACACGTTGTAAAGCCATGAATTTGTTCTTAGGACCAGGGTGCATGCGTATTATGATGACAACTTTTCATGACTTTCATGTCCATGTAGTTTGGTCTACATGTAACGTTTGGGTTGTTTTATCAGAAAGTTTAAAAAAAAAGTTTTTAACGTTTTATTCTTTCCTTTTTTAAATTTATTTATGTAAAAAGGCATTTCTCCTTTGAGAAATACCAGAGATAAGACAGAATGATTAAACTGTTGTTTTTACCAGCAACATGTCGCAGGTCTACAAGAGCTTCGCATTGCTGTTATTGTTGTTGGGCTTCTTGGTGGTGGTCGATTTTTGAAATGTGCACCCATTGATTCGATAGCTTCCGGACCAAATCCACATCTGCCACTTGATTCTATCCACCATAGTACCAAGACAAAATGAAATGGCCGCCATCTTGTTTTTTTGGTGGGCCTAACACAGGCCTGTGGGCCTCTGCTGATTTGTTGCATCAGATTTCCATTGGCTTTGGTTGTGTCGACTATTAAATTATTAGCAAGGTTTAATCAAGCTCTTAGGCGCCTCCATAACAAATAGCATTACGTAATGTTTGAATGGCTCCATATGAGCATTAAATGTGCGTTTCCTAACCGGCCCATTACTGGATTTTTAAAGCCAATTCACTCGCACTTAATGGAAACCTTGAATTACCATGTACAGGTTTTTTTATAAACAAAAGGTTTATTACCACAGAGAGGGCGAGAGAGGGCGAGAGAGGGCGAGAGAGGGCGAGAGAGAGAGTGTGAGTGTGAGAGAGTGGGTGGAAGACGCGCACGTGCACACACGCACACACAGTGTGCGGTCATTCTGGCTTGCTTGTTTACGTAGTCAAGGCTCGTGGAAGAGTTAGAACACAGAACAGATGAAGATACAACATATCAGAAGGAACAGCAGGATGAGAATGGGAACCGAGGGAAAATAGACGGACACTGACAAACAATGGATGGGGGTAACGATGAGGGGTAAGGGATAACACAAGGGGTGGAGAAGATGGATACAGAAACAAAATATTGGGAGGGGTTGGGGCAGTGTAACAGGTGTAGAAAAGATCATGGTTTTGGATGAGCGATGATTTGGTATGGTGGTGAACAGTTGTCTTAAAGACCTGGAGTGAAGAATGAGATTAGAAAGAGTATGGAAGTTGGTTCCACAGGCGGGGATTAAAGGAGGAACGGATGAGTGGAGGTGAGCAGTGGTTCGGGATTTGGCCCTGGATTTTGGCAGTTTCACTAGGAGAGGGTTGTTGGCTGATTGCATGTATCCTGCAGATCCATAAGGGGTGGGTGGGTGGGTGGGGGGGGGGGGGCAAAGCATGGAAAGGGCACAGCTTGCAAAACCAGAAACTAGGTGGAAGACAGAGACCACCGACCTGTCGGCGATGGCAAAATGATAGGCCCATAGACTTAGCTTCATCACAAGAGATTCCCATTATCTTGAAAGCCTCTGTTTCCACGGGGTCAAGCTGGGCAAGGTGCGAGGCAGGGGGGCCAGCCCAGAGGGGAGAGCAGTACTCCATCAAGCTGTGGATGAAAGCCTTGTATGTAAATAGGAGCTCAGGTATGCTAAGGAAGGACTTCGAATGACAGGAGTGCCCAGTCGGCATCTTGCTTTGGAGGCCAACTTTGAAATGTGGCTTGCCCAAGAGAGATCATGGCTGATGGTGAGACCCAGAGTTTGAGTGACTGAAGTTCTTCAAGAGGGTTGTTGAAAAAGTAGATGGGAGGGTTTGCGGATCGATCTTTTTGGAGAGAGTGAGAGTGGAGAGTGAAGAGTGGGAGAGAGAGATATAGAGATATATAGAGAGAGATAGAGAGATATAGATAGATAGATTTCTGAGGATTGAAAGACATATTCCAAGTGCTTGACCAGTTTGTGATTTTGTCAAGGTCTGAAGAGAGGGAAGAGGTCTGAAAATGACCAAAAATATAAAGCAGAACCAATGTCATGGCAGCTGGGTACTAAAGCCCTGTATTACTTTTTCTTTCATATGTAGCATAAGGCTGTGGGGTAACATCATTGGACGAGGGTGCAGCAGTGCCACCCCTTTTCTGTCTGTCAGCAGAGAGTGGGGTCATCAGCAAATAAATAAAGAGGATTTTACAGAGTCGGATAAATCATTGATTAAGATGAGGAATAGGATGTGGTTAGAACACTGCCTTGGGCCACTCCAGCCTTGACAGGGAGAGGAGATGAAGGGCCCTTAAGAGTCACACCTTGGTTAGGAGAGTGGGGAAGTCAGTAATTCAAAAGCGGAGTTGACCTTGGATTCCATGGGCAGACAGTTTGGGGAGCAAGGTGGGATGTCAGACTGTATCGAAAGCTTGAGATATGTCCAGAGAGACGGCCCTGATCTCATGTCTGATATTGAGAGCCTCCATCCATTGTGGGGAGAGTATAAGCAGCATGTCCAAGATAGAGTGACCAGGTCTGAATCAGAATAGATAATGTGAGATGAGGCTGATGGAGAAAAGGAATGATTTTATGTCAACTGCGATGATGGATGATGGTTCTTGCGGATGATTGGAGGTAAGCCAATTAGTCTGTAGTTAAGGGCATCCTTTTGCACATTTTAATGTAATGCAGTGATGTTGGCTGATTTCAAAGCATATGGAAGATGAGTTAGGGTGAATGATAGGGTGAAAAGGGCAGAGAGAGAGGGGATGTGCAGAGCAGCAGAGCAGATTTTTAGGACACGTGAGCTGTTGCTGCCCGGTCCAGTTGCAGAATTTGCCTCCAAAACGTGTGGCTCCAACACTCTAACTTCTGATTTCAGCATTTCCTCCCCTCCACTCTTTTCCTTTCTTGCTGATTGCACGCAATTGTTGCCCTACTACCGAACTGTCAGTTCAACCTTGCTCTTCTGTGAGCCTCACACTTGCAAAGAGAGAGGAAAACAAAAAGGAAAATGAAGCTTGAAAATGCCAACTTGAACACACATGACCCCTTCAGAATTATTGTTCCTGTTAACTTCCAAAAACAAAGAATATGAAACTTGCATCATCGACTTGTAATTACTTATTGAACAAACAATGTTCTTACTTTGCAATCAATATGCAGATGTAAAGCTGCCATTGTTGAATATATATATATACATACATACAGTGCATTCAGAAAATATTCAGACCCCTTCACTTTTTTCACATTTTGTTATGTTGCAGCCTTTTGCTGAAATCGTTTAAATTCATTTTTTCCCTCATTAATCTACACACAATACCCCATAATGACAAAGAGAAAACAGGATTTTAGAAAGTTTTGCAAATTTATTATCAAGAAAAAACTGAAATATCACTGACATAAGTATTCAGACCCTTTGTTATGACACTTGAAATTTAGCTCAGGTGCCTCCCATTTCTCTTGATCATTTTTGAGATGTTTCTACACCTTGATTCTACACATATATATATATATATATATATATATATATATATATATATATATATATATATATATATATATATACACAGAGGCGGTTCATAAAAGGCCTATATATAAATATATATTACAAACCTATATGTATATATTCTGCTGCGTCACCAGATGTTATGTAAAAAGAAAGGTTTTGCTAACAGGACTCATCTTATACTAATGATGCCTTTTATGAACCACATGCAGCAGACATAAACTACCTTACCAATCAAAGAACACAATTAGATGTGCTTAGTGAAATACAAATAAATCAAGTGATTACAAATGGCAGGCAGGCAAATTAGCAATTCTCACATGGGATTTGAAATTTCCTCCGAAGTAGACACAATACATTATTTCGTAACGTTGCTTACTGCCATTTCCCGACTGGGACTTATTTCATTAAAAATAATTACTTACGAAGCAATGGGCTTGTCAAAGCGCATTTTGACTCGAGCCACCAGTGGAAATTACTGTTTTGTCAAGTTAATATGAGCTTTTCACCTAAGAGGGCACGGAGGGAATTAAACTGGCTCAACTCCAAAAATGTAACAATGCGTTTGAACATCCTTTATTTATTTTATTTTTTACATAAATCCAAGGTTCATAGTAGAGCTTGTACATAAATCGCTTACGGGAGAAATACGTTAGCAGAGACGAGTGTATTTAAATGTGAATCACAATATTTAGTCGACATTGGACAAAAATAACTATAGCGAAGTCGATGCGCACCATCGCAAATCCCCACGCTTCCCACCAAAAGCAAGCTTGAAAGATGGCAAAAAGTTCCACCAGGAACAACCCAATATAAAATTGATCATAAGGTCCCCACCCCTTGGGGCATGAACCACTGAACCAGGGTCAAATCCAAAAAATCGTTCCATATCTCTTGTGTCCCTCAATGTTGATTGCATATATAAACTTTCATTAAAAAATGTTTTAAAATGTGCCCTTAATTGCATTTTTGGGTACTTGACCTTTTGAACCAGCTGGAGGGCCCCAGTGAGCGGAGCCAAAAATGATACTGCTCTTGCACCTTCTTGCCATGTGGTGAAAATAACCACCATGTTTGGTGAATTTCTGCGCAACGGTTTAGGAGATAGTGTGACGGACGGACAGACAGACAGAGCCAATTACAATATCCGTGTTTTTGAAAAAGGCATGGGGATAAACAGCACAAATGATATGAACTTAGGTTCTGAGTTACTGGTTTAGATGGGAGCGCCAAACAGGCTGTGACCCTATCATATGACGTCATGGGTGTGGTATTGTCACTATTGATCAATGATATTGCTGAAAGACAATCAAATACTCTACTTTATTATTTGGATTAACAGTTATTTGTTGTTGTTTTTCAGACTGCTCGGAGACATCACAAGCAGGTGCGTCTTTCGAATGTCTGCCACAGGAAGTACATGCCCACTTACCAGCCTGACGGGCTCACTGTCTTGGGACTGGGAAAAAATAAACTGAAATCCCAGTTTAAACATGAGGTAGCATCCAGGATCTGATCACAAACTCATTCATGTAACTGCAAATTGTACTTGGAAATCCATGCCATCCATGTAAGCTCGTGCCATCCATGTAAAATCCCACTCAAAGAGAGTGCATTCATCCACATGTAAGAAAGGTGATGAAGTATTTTTTTCCCTCTTGTTTTGTTTTGCTGGATTACATGTACAAATGGGCCATGGAAATATACAAGTTGGCTCACCCAATCAAGATCAGCCTATTTAGATTTTAGTAAAACACCAAGAAGATTGTGGTTTACAGCTGCAGCAAAAATAAATAAATAAATAAAATCAAGCAGGGAATGCAACACGGCAATTATGGACGAAATGGCCTCCAGATTTCCTTGTCCAAGGTATTACACTATTGCGGGACCTCATTACACTCAGGGTAGTCCCACGAATATTGTGGAACCACCTTTACAACCACCTTTGGAGGCCATTTTCCCCCACAGAGCAGGGGTTGGCCTTTTTCGGGCACCGTGGTCCCCTTTTTGAAGCAATGTTTTATGGCCAGATGCCCTTCCTGCCTCAAACCCTGTTAGTCGCCTTTTGCGACACACAGAGAATTACCAGTGAACTGGTACTCAATTTGCTGACCTCGGAAGGATGACAGGCTGAGTCAACCCCCCTGGCGTTAATTCAGCGATTGACCGGGATTCAAACCCAGGATCCTAGGATCCCAATCCGGCACCCTAACCGCTAAGCCAACACCAGGCTCCTCAAATGGGAGGGCCATTTGTATATTCATTTCCATTCTGCATTAGGAATATAAATATTAAATGCACTTGGTTCGATTCCTGACAGAATCTGCCTCCTAATGCAGAGGTGCAAAGGTGCAAGCCAAGCTTTTCCCTCTCCATGCCGAGCGGGGCCCTAACATATGATGCTCAACCACCCAAACCACCGTTATTTCACATTTTTACATCAATTTGATCCCATCTATAAACTGTCATCCTGGTGTTTCACAGGCAGGGTGAGGCAGATGGATATTAGGCCAGAGGACACAATTGCTGGCAATGCTTGTTGGTGGATGTTAGAGATCCCATGGTGTCTTTCGTGATGACCATGCAAATTATCACTAGTTTTGTGTCCACTGATAGGCCGGATCTGAACCAAAATCAAATCAGCTTGTTATTGTGACTTATCCAATGCATCCACAAAGTTTTGTCATAATCCGTCCACAACTTTTTGAAATATCATGCTATATATCGTTTTTGGCCCCATCTCTCAATGCTGAAGAATCACTTAAGATTATTTAAAAAAATTGTATCCGGACCACAAAATTGAATTAATTTGTCCTTGAAACAAACCCAATCTGTCCGCGAAGCCTCGTACGAATCCATCCATAACTTTTGGAGATATCATGCTATACATTGTTTTGGCCCACCTCTCAATGGTGAAGTTGTTGCATTTAAAAACTTACTGTATTTGGATCCTCACCAAAATCTAATCATTTCATCCTCATCATCCACCCAACCTCTCCACCAAATGTTGGTCGAATCCATCCACAACGTCTTGAGATATCCTGTTCACAGACAGACAAATAGACAAACAGAGAGGGGTAAAACTGAGGAAGCATGTTAATAAATGTTATTTATTGATACATCTTGTACTATTATCATGGGGCCAACTTAGGCGCATCCTGCGAGCCATGCATCAAACGGCCCACTTAAAGCAATCTATTGTTGCATTTCCAGGACTGTTAGATGGCCGGATGCTTTTTTTTTTTTTTTTCAACAGGGACAGAGGTTAATGAAAGAACTCGTAAATGGATCGAGTGAATGACGTGACTAGTAAATTAATGTGCCTCGTAAATGCCACAAGAGACCCTTTCCTGCTGCGTCCTCTACCAGATGGCCTGTGGCCAAATTGTTGGGCTTCCAGGTTCCTGTCGTTACAATTTGAGGTTTGGGAGATGTGCAAGTGCTGTTTGTTGGTACCTTGGGATTTTGACTGAGCGGTCAACTTCCGGTTTTGATCTCGTTGTTTTGGCTGCGACTTGTGCAGTGATGTGGCGGTGGAACTCCCATTCACGCTCATGCATCCCGAACCCATCGAGGAACAGCCACTGCAGATCGCTGCAGGTCAGTCTGATGGTAGGGAATGCTCACTACTTGCAACACATTCAACAATGAGCTACAACATTGATTTTTGAATGAAAAATGTGAACTTTTTACTTTACATCTTGGACAAGATTACTCAAAATACACTGAAGACAACCATAGGTATGGACAGCTGGAGTAATAGTTGGGATTTGCTATACTGTGCTAACATGCTGCTGAAATGATTTGCGGATGGGTTGGGATGAAAGCCCAAGCCATTCCTAACCCTAGAATACATTTTCTTGTTGATGAGCTCACGGTATGTCTGTTACAGTTACACCTACCTGTGATGCCCCGGCCGACGTGGACCTGATCAACTTTGACATGAGGTGGGCATATTGGTGGGACAGCGACAAGGGTTAGGGTTATGAGGAACCCTAACCCTAACCTAACTAACACTAACCACCCTACCCTACCCTAACCTTAAGTTATAGAAGGAAATATTGTCACGTACACCACACCGAGCCCAACCGGACTCAAACCTGTTGATGCCGGAGTTAACAATGCAAGATGGTCTGATCACGGGGGCTGGAGTTTTAACTGATGGCTTTGGGAATGTTGGTCTTCCCGATTTTGTCGCACCTGCCGAAAACCCAACTCACATGTGCCCGTTGGTAATTGGAGAAACGATCCTACAATCACCTAAAATAAAAAGTCAGAGTGGAATCCAATGGGTAAAATAAACCAGGGCAGGAAGCAAGTATTCTTCTTCTTCATTCACATGCAGCACAAAGCTGTGGGGTAGCATCATTGGCCGAGGGTGCGACTGCTGCTAATGCAATGCCCTCTGCTGGTTAGAGCAGGATTTTCGAATTTGTTCATGGTGCCGGCGATAGCTCACCTACTATTTACAAAGGGCATATTGGGATCTCTTAATGTACACCAAAAAATTCTGGCAGACTGGATACCCGTTTAACTTCCATCCCCGTCCGAGGGATGGCACACACAATGAGTCATCCTGCCCGTGAAACACTGGGATGACAGTTTATAGCTGGGTCAAGCTTCAAACCCAGGCTGGACAGCTTGGAAGCAAGTGTGCATATATCTAGGTCATCCTGTCATGGATCAGACTCGGCAACGGTTGCAAGAGTGAGATGTGCATGGAAGAAGTTTCGGGAACTGAGTGGCGTGCTGATGAGGAGGGGAGTGTCGTTGAAGCTGAAGGGAAAGGTGTATGCTGCATGTGTGAGAAGTGTTGTGATTTATGGGAGCGAGACATGGGTAATGAACGTAGAGCAGCAACGAAGGCTGGAAAGGGTGGAAATGCGAATGGTTCTGTGGATGTGCGGAGTATCGTTGAGAGAGAGGAAGACAAATGATGAATTGCGAAAGATGATGGGAATAGAGCCTGTGATTGATGCTGTGAAGAGGAACAGGTTGAGATGGTTTGGTCATGTGTTGAGGAAGGATGAAAGTGACTGGTTGAGAAGAGTGATGGAAATGAATGTAGAAGGAAGTAGAGGACGGGGAAGACCGAGAAAGACTTGGCTAAAGATGGTGGAAGAAGAAATGCGGGCAAGGGGGTTAACAAGGAGAGATGCAGAAAATAGGGCAAAATGGAGAAGATTGTCATGGGGACCGCAAGGCTAACCCCCGCTCTAGCAGGGAAAATGGCCTTAAAATGCATGTTGTTGTTGTTGTATCCTGTCAGCCCAGGAAGTAAGCAGAACAACAACAGAAATGAATGTGAGGAAGAAGAATCCGTCTGATCATAAAATAAATGATGCCAATCAGCTATGAAGATGCTGGTCTCACCTACGTTATACTCTATCCTCATCAACATGGACTCACTCGAGAGGTAGTTGGACACAGAAAGAGAAAAGGGTTATATGATGCTGGGGAGACAAAAAAAATAGGATGGTTATGGCCTGGTCAAGTCGAGTGAAGTACCTTTGCCTATATTTGATGGTAGGAGCAGGCAACGATTTCCCCATGCACATCCTGCAGTGAGGTGGGTCTCCAGCCAGTCTGGGTGAACTTTCCACTGGCACTCCCAGCATCGCAGGCCCGGTTCCTCCTTTCGCTGGGGTTTTCCAAATAATACCCAGTGATGCTCTGGTAGGGAGTCCTGCTGAGGAATTCTGTGGAGAGGCTGAGAGAACTAGCACACGCTCCTCACCCTGTGAAGGTCCTGACTGAACTGCTCTGATGTGGACCTCACTATCGGGATTCCCGGCTCAACTGCCGGGAATCACCCAAAACCATCCCTCACCTGACGTTCTCAGGCACGCTCATTGTTCACCTGACTCAAACACACCGTTGATTGGACCTATTCAAAAGAACACGTGTTCCATTTGGCTAGAGAGCTGTTAGTCACGAGGCCAGTGAGGAGATAGGGGAAACTGGTATGAAACAAATAAATAAATGAGAAAGAAGCATATTTATCAGTGGAAAATACATTGGGATGGAGTGGCCACAAAGGTGCTACAAAACACTAC
This sequence comes from Myxine glutinosa, assembly GCF_964187855.1. NCBI lineage: Eukaryota > Metazoa > Chordata > Myxini > Myxiniformes > Myxinidae > Myxine > Myxine glutinosa. The sequence continues at coordinate 126,658,819 of NC_136264.1, read as the reverse complement.
CTTGGCAAGCCTAAATTGAGGTTTACAATATATGTACTCAAAACATGCAGATTACGAAATAACTATTCAACTAATTAACCTCTCAACCCCGAGAGCCTATTTTCATTCCAATATCATTAAAATTTCAACAATATTAAAAAATAGACATTGAAAAGAGCATCGACGTACGAGCCTTAACAGCACTTTTCCATGTTTTCTTATTGATCTACCAGTGGTCACATGCAAGCTCCATACCATCTCGTCAGTCACATTTTAGACTTTAAGGCAAAGAGATAAAATGCTGATGAAATGTCCGATTGTGTATTAGTCATTCCGAAATGCCCATGGTGGCTGAACATACTTTCAATCACAGCACTTGCATATTCCCGGTGGGGTTTGTGTGCAACAACTCGTTTATACAACTGGGTGGGTTTGTCACCACTTTTCAGATTTCAACACGATCAGACGGATTGGGGTTGCCTGGCCTGGCAGGATGGATGTACACTCGCTTTTGAGCTGTCTAATCCGAGTAGGATTCCCATCCTGATTTATACTGGTGTTTCCCAGGCAGTGTGTGGCAGCAATTAGTATGCCCTCCGTCAGAGGGGACGATACGTGGTCTGTCCTGGCTGCTAGCTTTGCTTGTGGGACGTGGGTGCTAAAATTTCCACTGTACCTTTCAAAAAAAGTGTAGGTAGGCCATGCTATGCCGGCATCCTGTCCACATTCTTGATTTGGCAGCATCTGCAATGGAGTAATTGCCTGTGCAGAGCAAATTGACATCATTGGAAATGTTCACATCCCAGGATTGGGCGGCACAGGGCTAGAACCTGAGGATTGGTCATGTCGATATTTCCTCCCACCCCCGTAAGCTACAATGCTGTAGCAGCTCAGAAGACAAAAATCCCAGCGTGTAACCCAAAGTTGAAGTCAAGGCCGAATTGTAATCACTAGCAACGGTACTTGCCCTGCGGGCGGGGCTTCAATTGGGAGGCCCAAATGAAAAGGCAAAATATCAGAAATTGAAGGCTTTTTTTCTTTTAAACGATTTATATAAACATCCGTTAAATCATATCACATGCAAATCATCAAAATCTAAACAGTATTTGTAGAATTTCAATAAAAGCCACATCACTGTTCATAGCGGTAAATATTATTCCATCGTGTTTGGAAAAACTGGAAAATTTGGGAAATAATTGGAAAAACAATATATGCTATTTTACTCCAGGGGGTCCCAGGATTACCCACCCAAAATTTTGCTGCGATCGGTTCAGCCGTTTTTGCGGTACCTGGGAACAGATGGACAGACAGGCATTTGGTGAATTATAGTAAGATGGCAGACCAAGTGTGCAGCCTGGCCTAGCTCCTTATCATTTTGCACCGCTTAAGAAATGACAAGAGCAAATGAAGAATTGTACCAAGACTAACATCGTGCTGCAACACTCTTGCAGTGATCTACCTGATGATGACATCGTGTTTGAAGACTTTGCTCGGCAAAGGCTCCAGTGTTTCGTGGAGCTAAATGCGACTGAAACAGCTACCGAGATCTAGACCGGAACCTCACGGTGGAAATCGAGGACTGCCAAGTCAGCACGGACCAGACGCCACCCTGAAAATGCACTCCCTTTGCTTTACCAAACACGTGGCCAACCATAACGTTCCCAGAGGGGGTTGGAGAAATTTGGGGTTTGCGCTGCACTCTCCACGCCATCCCCTTATTTCATTGTATGGAATCAAACCGTGGTTGTCAGTGCAGTGTCTTGTAAAAACAAGTGCCATCACGATGTTGTGGTGAATGTCTAATGTAGCTGGTGTGTGAAAATCTTAGCGCCCTATTGGTGAGCACGAGTCCAGTGGTACCAAGACGATGCGTTAATGGGACCTGGTGGCACGCCACCGGATCCAGCATCCTCGGAATGGAGGAGGCAAATAGCTTTTTTATTTATTAATGTTATGATTGTTATTACTGTTATATAAACACAAAGATGCTTTTTTTTCTTTCTTTCTTTTGTCTTCGCTGCTGCAACGTGTCGCCAAAATGGTTTATTGTCCACATTGCTGCTGACGTGATACTGTGCCCGAATGTATTTTCCACATTTTCACTTCAGCTTGCACTAGAACAATGGCATATGTCACATTTGTGGAGTACACATTAGTGTATCAATTATATGGCAACCAAACAACGTGTGCAACTGTGCATTACATCCCATTCTGTTGGACACAACTGGCTTACAACGGAGAATACTTCCACTGTGGCTTCAAGCATATTGATGGCGATTAGCAAATTAAGTTGATGTGGAGGAAAGGTGATCTTATCAAGGTGCCTTACAGAACTGCCCTTTTCTTTGTATGCAAAGTCAAGGCTCATCGAAGAGCAAACACACAGAGGACGGTTTCGATTAGAGAGGCAGGCGGACGTACAGTCGTCCATGAACTGAAAAATATGGCGGATTGACGCACAAGTTGATATCGACTGCCGCTTCTGGTAATTATCAATTAAGGTTGGATGTCATTGAAAAATAATGGCTTCCTGGTAGAGTGGGTGAAGTAGATAGTGTTGTTCATTGCCCTCACTAGTGTAGGTTTTCTTTCCATGGCTGCTCCGTGGAAATCTCCATATCCAGAGACGGAATGGCAACCTGTTCAAGACTGCTTCTTAGCTAAGGAAACGTTCCTGACTTGTCGTGAATGACCAACACACTGCCACGAGTATGGGCCACCACCAAATTAGTGTGGCCATACCGTTTGCCAACAAACACATTCCTTTCATCCTCACATGATTAAATACCTCAATTATTTATTATGTGCTTTTGAAAATAATAAGTAAAGGAGACATCCAAACAGATGCAATTTGGAGGCTTTTTCACATTTTCGTTTCAGGAGGGAATAATGAACATGATACAAATATGGAAATATCTACATCTCTCACAAACACTTGTCAAAACCTGACAAGTGATGATTTTCAGCAAAGCAGGACGATCGATGCCAAGGAGTGGATGAACGGATGGTCCCCCTCACGCCACGCTGTCAGGCACACAAGGTTGCCGAAGCAGTTTCATCGGCTAGAAGGACAGTCCTGGACAGGTCGCCACTTCGACGCACACAGGATGCACGACCGGGTCGCCCCTCGAAACACACAGGATGCACGACCGGATCGGCACTCCGACACAACACAGCATGCACGACCGGGTCGCCACTCGGACACACACAGGATGCACGACCGGGTCGCCACTCCGACACACACAGGATGCACGACCGGGTCGCCACTCCGACACACACAGCATGCACGACTGGGTCGCCACTCCGACCCAACACAGCATGCACGACCGGGTCGCCACTCCGACACACAGGATGCACGACCGGGTCGCCACTCCGACACACACAGGATGCACGACCGGGTCACCACTCTGACACAACACAGGACACATGACCGGCTCACTTTTCACAGCAAGTTGGTACTCGTTTTGCTGACCTCGGAATGATGACAGGCTGAGTGAACCTACCTGGGGTTAGGCCAAAAAAAATATATTGCTGGTCTCTGGTCAGACCAAAGTTCCAGAATTGATGCGGCAATGCGTTTTTTTTTCTTTTTTGAAAAGCATGGATTGCAATATAGGTTTTTTTGTGTCCTCATGCCTTGCGCTCCTCCTCATCTGCTGTGGTGCCGTCCAGAGAGAAATTAAAGACAGCCAATGGGACTTGTAGGCCTTTTTTTTGTAAATAATGAACACAAGCTTAAGTTATTTTAAAATGTATTTATTCTGAAAATTATTAAGTTCTTCAAGCATATTATAGACTGCCATTTCGTTCTCGAGATCGCCTCGCCGTACCGTCAAACATTCCAATGCGTCAATCGCGTCAACACTGCGCATGCGCAAGTGGTCTAACAGGCCGATGGTCTCCCACGATCTCTTCTCCCAGTCCACCAGATTATCACAGACACCTACAACTTCATGTCAAACGAAATAGGATCCAGACCTAACTAACAAGACCACCCGCAGCTCTTTCGGCCTTCTGGTTGCTTCACACGAACCCGACAAAGAACGTCTTCGTTTCAATAAATGACAATATCCAGCCGATAGAGGCCTTGCATCGCGTGAGCGTCGTCCATGGCAACCGGTTCCGGCCGCCATTTTGGGTGGCATAAACAACATGGTGGGAAAGCTGTTTGATCAGACGGACCTGTCAGTTTACGCCCGTAGCTTGCCCGTTGAGGCATTTTCGCGGTATTGCGAGAAACTGAGGCTGTGTCACCTGCCTGTGGACCTGTGTGGACCCACAAGTATGCCACACACACTCCACAGTCCACACACACTCCACACGTACGCCACACACACTCCACAAGTACGCCACACACACTCCACACATATGCCACAAGTACGCCACACACTCCACACGTATGCCACACACACTCCACACGTACGCCACACACACCACACGTACGCCACACACACTCCACAAGTATGCCACACACACTCCACAAGTATGCCACACACACTCCACATGTATGCCACACACACCACACGTACGCCACACACTCCACAAGTACGCCACACGTATGCCACAAGTACGCCACACACTCCACACGTATGCCACACACACTCCACACGTACGCCACACACACCACACGTACGCCACACACACTCCACACGTACGCCACACACACTCCACAAGTATGCCACACACACTCCACATGTATGCCACACACACCACACGTACGCCACACACTCCACAAGTACGCCACACGTATGCCACACACACTCCACATGTAGGCCTACGTAAATCCTGCTTTTCGCTTCGCGAGCGAACGTAACAACCTCATGAGCCATATTCTCACCTGAGAGCTGCAATCAAGGCAGCCATGAATCCGTTTTAGCGTTGTGTCGTCCGGAAAACGGTAGAATGACAAGCCTGATCCCTTATGAAATCAGGCTGTACATCAGACAGCATAACAACTCTTTACCATCGTGTAGGGGGCAATTTATATGTGAGACGAGTTTCAAATTGCCGCCATTACGTATGGTGGCAGAAGCAATGTTTTGCCACCCAAGGGGTCACGTGACTAAGACGATGACGTCACATGCAACTTCCCTATTGGATTCATGACGTCACGGCACACATAACTACTCATATCTTTGGAACGGCTGGATAGATTTGGACAAACTGAACGCAGTATTGTAGGGGAGAACCGTGCGCGAACGTCGATACCAGATTTGAAAAAATAAATTGTTGACGCGCAGGGTCAAAATCGATGCGCGCGCTGACCAGAACCCGGAAATATCTTTTTCTCGGCCTTATCTTGGCATGGCTTGGCCATGATGCGTTAAGATAGTGCACATCTAATGCTCTGTGATTAATTTACACTAAACAGAAATTCTCACTGTTTACCAAATATCTCTGGTATATTTGTTGTATACAGAGTCAAGGCGAGTGCAAGAGCAAGAACACTGAATGGATCAGGATGCAGCAGAACAAAACAAACAGTAGAGAGAGGGGATACACCAACAATAGGGTTGAAGGACAAAATACAGAGAGACCTGGACAAATCATGGGTGTGGGGAGGAATGAGGGGCAGGGTAAAGGACGCATGGGATGGGGTAGACAAGATGGATACAGAAGGAAACTCTAAACATTTGGAGAGGTGCGCTTGGGGGTTTAACGAGGGTAGAAAATATTATTTTGAATGGTCGATGATCTGAGATGGTGGTGAACAGGTGTCTTGAAAACCTGAAGGGAAAAATGAGATTGAAGAGAATGTGGAAGTTGGTTCCCGACAGGTGGGGGGAAAAAAGAGAAACGAATGAGTGGAGGTGAGCAATGATTCTGGATTTTGGCAGTTTCACCAGAAGTCGATTGATGTATAATGTATCGGGGAAGGTTAACTGGCACAATATGAGGATCTGGGGCTCTGTAAACACCCACGTGGGTATTGAACACATACGCGACAGTCCAAAGGTCAATATGTGGTGTGGCCTTCTCCATGACCGCTTTGTGGATCCGTTTTTCTTTGCGGAGGATACAGTGACCTCAACAATTTATATGAACATGTTGGAAGGGTTGGCCTTCCCACAGATTGAAGACCGGAAACCCGATATCATTTTTCAATAGGACAGCGTCCCCCCCCATTGGGCCTTGGTCGTTTGAACCGTCCTGAATGAAAAAAAAAATCCAAGTCGCTGGATTGGGCAAGACGGACCAATCGCCTGGCCCCCACTTGATATGGAGGAGAGACGAGACATAACCCAACTTGATTTTTTTGTGGGGGTTTGTCAAAAATGTTGTTTGCAACATCAAGCTGGCAAAACCACAGGATCTTCGTTCTCGGATCACAGCTTCATGCGCACTGGTGGACGCAAACATGCTGAGCCGAACATGGCAAGAACTCGTGTACCTGCACGCGACAAACGGAGCTCACATTAAAGTGTATTGATGGTGTGCACAAAACTGAGTTTCTGTATCGTATAAACCAAAGGGTGTCGTTGTATCGTTTGATTCTAAATGTATAAACAACCAAAGTTGTCCGGGTCTTTTTGGAACACCCTGAATTTGAAATGTAAAGTTTGCAAAAAGTGTGGCGGGGCTTCATTTGGGAGGCCCAAATGAAAAGGCAAAATATCAGAAGGCTTTTTTTATTTTAAACGATTCAAATAAACATCCGTCGAATCATATCACACGCAAATCATCAAAATCTAAACAGTACATGGCGCCCATTTTGAAAAAAGATTGAATTCTGCAAAACGGAAGTGGCCACTACACGTCTTTCTCAGTCGCACGTTTATGTGTGAAGAGTGCGCGCCGAATCTGTAACACGGAAGCAGCCGCTTCACCTATTTCTCAGTCGCTTTGCTCACGCTGCCGTGTTACTTCGGAGCTACACGTTTCTATAGGAAGAGTTCGTCAGGAGTCGATCGACTCTCTCCTGGTACGTAGAATTTCATTAAAAGCCACATCACTGTTCATATCGGTAAATATTATTCCACAGTGTTTGGGAAAATTGGAAGACTTGGAAAAACAATATAGCCTATTTTACTCCCAGGGGTCCCAGGAATACCCACCCAAAATATCGTTGCGATCGGTTCAGCCGTTTTTGCGGTACCTGCGAGTGGATGAAAGGATATTTGGTGAATTATGGTAAGATGTTTGTTTATTTTTCAACAAGATGTTTTTCAACTGGTTGGTGCAGCAGTAGCAGACTTACTTTGAGGTGTCTGGGTTTGATTCCTGACTGTTAAATCACTGCTTCTCAACAGGGCATTGCATCACAAAGTTCACCATCCCCCAGATGGACGTTAAACTGGATACCAGTCCATTAGCATTAGTTGGTGGATGTTAAAGATCCCGATGCCATCTTCAACAAAGAGTAGTTGGATTAATACCAGCACCTTGCACAAATTCCAAAATCCTGCCCAGATCAACTCCAGGGGTTGATCATCAGGGCCTGGCCAGCCGGTTCGTGAAAGACTTGAACTAAAATGAATAATAAATAAAATAAAATAAAAACTATCGCTGGCTAACCCAACAAGAAGTTCGAAACAATTGGGGCCAAAACAAAGTTGTAGTAGTGGGAGTTTCAAATGAGACACACATTTTACTTATCACAGGAAGAAAAATTATGCTTTGATATGCAACATTCCTCCAAATGCATGGATTCTATCACAATGCTCTGGCCCCTTAAAAATACATTTTTTAAACTGAACGGGACTTTGCCAAAGCAAGATGTACATATCCTGGGCTGCAGCGGATGAATGGATGCTCTTCATCGTTTGAGCTCTTCCTGCAGTCGCGACATCTCAGGCCGAGTCTTGAATCGGAGCTGGAAATCTTCATCGGTGTGCTGCAAAAAAAACCAAAAAAAATACCCAATCTATACCAAACAATAAAAGCACTACTTGAATGCCATTAATAAGTACTATGAATGCCACCTCAGACAAACCTACTGTCATGTGCACGTGGTGTAACGGGGGATTCCAAATGGAGTAACAGGGGATAAGACAGGGTGGAGGTGTGTAATAACCCTGGATTTTGGCGTTTAATCAGGATGGGTTAACGGGAAGAATGTGTGCATCCTGGAAGAGTTGGGTAGGGTCAGAGGGCTGAGAGAGAGCAGAAGGAACTGGTTACACTGGAATAGAGTGGTTAAAAAAAGAAAGAAGAAGAAGACGAAAAGTCCACTGTCGACTTTTGGCCACAATGCTAAAGATGCCAAAAAGATCAAGAGCTTTAGACTCCAAAGATTCTATAACAGAAAGAAGGAGAGAGAGAAAGCACAAGAGAAAGGTGTGATGCTGGAGTGATTCATATCTCCACCAAAGTGGAGCGTGCTACTCCATTGAGCCCTGTATGCTGCAAGCAGACCTGATTTTTCAAGGAATGATTTGGAAAGATGGAGGATGTCCAATCTGCACCTGCTTTGGAGTTCGGCTTTTCAAGATGATCAGCCCAGGGTAGGTGATGGCTGATGTCGAGTCCAAGAGACTGAACAGCTTCCAGTAGCTCACCATATGCATAGGTGGATTGCAATGACAATCCTTCCAGCACATGGTGAGACTGATTTTTCAGGGTTGAAATGCATGTTCCATTTGCAGACCGGCATTTAAATAAATTCCAGATCAGCAGAGAGTGATGCAGCTGCCCGTCTGCCTCCGAGATGGGATACTGTACGACAATGTGGCGTCATCTGCAAAAAAGGAAGTGTGTTTTCCGTAGCATCGGAGGTGTGTTTTAGATAGATGAGGAACAAGATGGGTCCAGAATTCTGCCTTGAGGAAATACAGCTTCCAATGGCAAAGAGGATCCATTGATAGCACTGCATGGACTGCAGAGGTGGAGAAAGTCAGCTAGTCAGGAATTAGGCAGCCTTTATGCCATATTCAGCGAGCTAAATAAGTAGACAGATGCCAGACCAGTAAATGTCTGACATATGTCAAAGCTGAAGGTGCTTACCCTTCCAGCTCTTTATTGTCCTGATGAACCACTCTGTGTGTTTGGTTGTTATCTCCACATGCTGGTTTCAGAAGGTGAAACTGAGCCATCCCTGGTCTCAACGTATCCACCTCCATGTGAGTGTGTGTGTGTCTGTGTGTGTGTGTGTGTGTGTGTGTGTGTGTGTGTTTCTCTCCCTTCATAACTCATAACCCGTTGTCTCACACCACCTGCAACAGTAAGTCCTTGCCCATATTTGGGCAATCCCCACCAATGCCATCCTGGACCAGTCACAAAAAAATTGGAGATGAAGAGTGGGATTCGAGTTGGGGGAGGTGTTATAATCATAAAGTATGGGGGTTGGGGGCCGAAGAGGGGAGGGGAGGGGGTTAGATGTGCTCCTTCTCCTACTTGGCTTGCAGCTCTACAACAAAGCTAGGAACAACAGCACAGAAACTGCAGGACATCACACCTGTCACTTATGCACCACAAGGGGTCGCCCACTCTTTCCAATCCACATCACACTACGATGGTGCCTGCTGCCTGTTTTCCAAATCCACTATTAGGATACAGAAGCAGGTTTTTGAACATTTGCTGCATATTCCATGGGATGAATGACACATGTATATATATATATATATATATATATATACATACAGTGCCTTCAGAAAGTATTGACGTTTTTTGTGTTGACACCCTTGACGTTTTTCACATTTTGTTGTGTTACAGCTTGAATAAAAAAAAGGATTCAATTGAGACTTTTTTGTCACTGATCGACACAACACCACATAATGTCAAAGTAGAATTTTGTTTTTAGATCTTTTTTTTTTATTTTTTTATTTTACAAAATAATTATAAATGAAAAGCTTAATTGTGTCAAGTCAATAAGTATTCAACCCCTTTGCCAAGACACTCAAAATTGAGCTGAGATGCATCCAATTTCTTCTGGTCATTCATGACATGTCTCCACAACTTGATTGGAGTCCACCTGTAGCCAATTCAATTGATTGGACATGCTTCAGAAATAAACACACCTTTCTCTACAAGATCTCACAGCTGATATTTCATATCAGATCAGAAACTTCGGATATCAAATCCTTTCTCTTCTCCAATGGCTTGATCTCTGATCATCAATTTGGATTCAGACCATGCTGCTTCTGCTGTCTCAACAATGGATGGAGGTCCTCAATGCCAAACAGGAAATCAGAGCTGTCTCCATTGACATATCACGTGCCTTCGATAAGTTCTGGCACCCTGCTCTGCTCACCAAACTCTCCTCCTATGGTATCCATGGAAATCTCCACGCATGGCTTGTGGATTTCCTCTCTGGTCATAGTCAACGTATGGCCTTGAATGGGTTTTTCTCATCTCCTCTTCCTGTTCTGGCTGGAGTTCCCCAAGGCAGTGTTCTGGGCCCTGTGCTTTTTCTGGTCTTTATCAATGATCTCTCCGACTCTCCAGAAAATCCTCTATCTCTTTGCTGATGACTCCACTCTCTGCCGTTCCATTCCTCATCCCTCAGATTGGCAGTCTGCAGCCTCCTCACTCTCTGCAGACCTGGAGAAAATCAGACTGGTCAAACAAGTGGAACATGTCTTTCAATCATGACAAATCTCACACTCTTACTATGTCTCTCCGAAAAGACCGACTGGACAACCTTCCCATCTACTTTCTCAACAATCCTCTCCAAAAAGTTCTGTCGCTAATGCTTTTGGGTCTCACTATCTGCCATGATCTTTCCTGGGAAAACCACATTTCCAAGCTGGCCTCCAAAGCCAGTCGCCGACTGGGCATCCTCCGTCATGCGAAGTCCCTCCTTGGCACACCTGAGCTTCTCACCACATACAAGGCTTTCATCCGCAGCTCAATGGAATACTGTTCTCCCTTCTGGGCCGGTGCTCCCCTCTGGGCCGGTGCTCCTGCCTAACACCTAGCTCCGCTTCACGCTGTTGAAACAAAAGCTTTCAGAATCATTGGAATCTCCCACGATGAAGCTAACTCCGAGGGCCTTTCACTCACTCACTGCAGGCAGGTTTGGTGGTCTTTCTGTCTTCTACAGACTCCTCTCCGGCCTTGCTCCCCCAGCTCTCTCTGTACTCTGTCCCCCAAATATTCCTACAGGTCGCACAAAGATCTGCCTGCAACCCTCTTATGGTTAAACTGCCAAAATCAAGATACTCTGCTCACCTTCACTCTTTCATTCCCCATTTCTCCCACCTCTGGAACAAACTCCCTCACTCTCTTCAATCCCACTCCTCCCTCCAGGTCTTTAAAACAGCTGTTAACCACCATCTTTTATCTTCCCCCATCCAAAACCTTGATCTTTTCTACCCCCGTTAATTCACCCCAGATCCACTTTTTTGAAATACCGACTTCTTTCCTGGAAGTCCTAGCAGTGTCCACGTGTTTTATACCTCTGACTCTCCCACCCTCCCCCCCCCCTTCCCATGCCCCTTCACCCCAAGCCCTCTACCCCCCACAGATCTCCCGATGTCCCTGTTCTCTACTATTGTACTTGTGTGCTTCCCTCTCTCTCCCCATCTTGTCTCCTCCTCCCTTTATTATATGTTTTATGTGTCCGTTTTTTGTGTGATTAATGTCAGCTCTTACATGAGCCGCGATGTTGTATACAAAAAAAAAAAAAAAAAAAAAAGGCCATGAAGGCCCTTAAGTACTTCAATATCCGCAAGACCGTTTGAATCTGTTAGATCAGCTTGGTCCCTTGACCATTTAGAGCTTTAGACCAATTGGACCTTTTAAAATTACAAATAAATAATATCACCATTATTACAAATGAAAAAATTAATCTTTGTATTATGATTGGTGCAAATCATGACAACACAGCAACTGAAGTACAGCCAGGTCACTACCCTCAGTTAAAACAAGCCCATGCCTCTGCAGCGACGTATGGTGAGGTGAGCGCAGCAAGCCGATCCATGCTAGTATTGACAATGTGTCGTGTTTTTTTGTTTTGTTTTTTTTATATACAAGATTGAGGCTCGTGTAAGAGCTAACATTTAAATCACAAAAAAAACAAACGGACACATAAAAACATATAATAAAGGGAGCAGGGGACAAGATGGGGAGAGAGGGAAGCACACAAGTACAACAGTAGAGAACAGGGACATCCAGAGATCTGTAGGAGGCAGAGTGCTTGGGGGGATGAGGCATGGGAAGGGGGAAGGGGGGGTGGGGAGAGGTATAAAACACATGGTCACTGCTAGAACTTCAAGGAAAGAAGTCAGTATTTCAAAAAAGTATGCTTTGGACTCCATTTAAGGTATTTAAAAACATGAGCACCAGAGGCTTATAAACAAGAACAGTAATAGTAGCAATACATCATGGTATACATATGCACATCATTTTGTTATGCGATGAAATCAAAGATGGCCGACTGGCGGCAATTTTAGTTGTAAAACTAGACCAATGCAACTGTCGCCAATATGCCTCCACATAGTCCCACAACGGGTAGATGCCCTCGTTCGCCGTCCTAAAAATAAACAAGTTTGATTTAAATCCCTTCAGCTGTTTTCAAGTATCACATTTTCACCAGCCATGACAGGTTTCACATCAATTGGTGAAGTGGTTTCAGAGAAGGGATTTTAAAAAATAGCTTTCAAGCTAATATGGCTGCCACACCACATGACATATGACCTTAAAATGTACACTCTGCATATGTATGGTTAGGGGATCAGGTTTTTGAAGTTTCGAGTTGATCAGAAAAGGTTCGTTTTTCTATCCAAGATGGCTGCCAAACCACATGACCTATGATGTCATCATTTTCAAACTATATGCAACAATGGTGTTAGATTATATTTTTGTAAAATTTCACATCAATGGGGTAAGCGGTTTCAGAGATATAATTCTTTCATATTTTCCTTTAATTCAATATGGCTGCCACACCATGTGACCAATGATGTTTTCATGATCATGTTTTAATCGCCTTGCCTAGTTAATGACACACACAAAGTTTTGAGTCAATCGATTTGGTGGTTTGGGAGAATATTTTTTACGGTGTAGCCCAGAGGGCAAAGCCGTCTAGAGCAGTGGTTGTCCGTCTGTATGTATGTATGTATGTATGTATGTATGTATGTATGTATGTCCCCTCAAACATATACCAATCAGGGAAGAGGATCTGGTCACATGGCAGAGTGATGTGATTTCGTCTGATGTCATTACGGCGGTATGGCAGCTGACTCTCCACACCGCCATTTTGATTTATCTGCCGTTCATGCCAAACATATCGTCGAACCTGTCATATATCACAATCGTCATGCTCTACCGTTAAGTTTTTCATCCAGTGTGAAACACAAACAAACCGATTGTTAAAATAACCGTCAAATATCGAAAGCATCGGAGTTACGGATCTTCCAACAAAACGGTATGTACCTAACCCTTGTGGGGTATAATCTAGATTACAGGAGATCTTCCCTCAGTTCTATAAGTAAAACTTACCTCATGGATGTCTGGATTCCTCCAAATTTATTTGTTTAATGTTATAAACAGCATTAGCGGCTGTTTAAAAAGCTAATCTGGTGTTGTGTAAGATGCATCTTTGTTCCCATCACGAGGGGTGGGGTCATGTTAATTAGCTCAGGGATTATGGGTAATTTATCCCCTGTATGTCGTTACCTCTGTACTTTATTTCTATGTCCCTTTTGGCACCACATGATAGACACTAGCCAGAATCGCCATTAAACACCCCTAATTAATAAAACCACCGGAAACCATGCATGAAGCACTAATGCTAATTACCCCGACTTTTGAAGCACACAGGATGAAAGATCTGTGAGGCCACACACCCGAGGAGCAGTGATTTGACGGGGTTTGATTGACAGAAAGGACAGGTAAGATGGAACTCTACTCTCTGTCGCTCCATTCCTCATCCCTCAGATTGGCAGTCTGCAGCCTCCTCACTCTCTGCAGACCTGGACAAAATCACAGACTGGGCAAACAAGTGGAACATGTCTTTCAATCCTGACAAATCTCACACTCTTACGATGACTCTCCGAAAAGACCGACTGGACAACCCTCCCATCCACTTTCTGAATAATCCTCTCCAAGAAGTTCTGTCACTCAAGCTTTTGGGTCTCACTATCTGCCATGATCTTTCCTGGGAAAACCACATTTCAAATCTGGCCTCCAAAGCCAGTCGCCGACTGGGCATCCTCCGTCGTGCGAAGTCCTTCCTTGGCACACCTGAGCTCCTCACCACATACAAGGCTTTCATCCGCAGCTCAATGGAATACTGCTCTCCCCTCGGGGCTGGTGCTCCTGCCTCACACCTAGCTCGTCTTCACTCTGTTGAAACCAAAGCGTTCAGAATCATTGGAATCTCCCGCGATGAAGCCAACTCCAAGGGCCTTTCACTCACTCACCACAGGCAGGTTGGTGGTCTTTCCGTCTTCTACCGACTCCTCTCTGGCCTTGCCCCCCCCCAGCTCTCTCTTGGCTCTGTCCCCCAAATATTCCTACAGGTCGCACAAGATCTGCCTGCAACCCTCTTATGGTTAAACTGCCAAAATCAAGACTCTCTGCTCACCTTCACTCCTTCATTCCTCTTTTCTCCCACCTCTGGAACAAACTCCCTCACTCTCTTCAATCCCACTCCACCTTCCAGGTCTTTAAAACAGCTGTTCACCACCATCTCTTATCTTCCCCCATCCAAAACCTTGATCTTTTCTACCCCCGCTAATTTCACCCCAAATCCACTTTTTTGAAATACCAACTTCTGTCCTGGAAGTCCTTGGTACCCTTGTGTTTTATACTTCTCCCACCCCCCACCCCCCCCTTCCCACGCCTCCTCCCCCCAAGCCCTCTCCCTCCCACACATCTCCCTGGTCTCAAATGTTGTGTTTGTGTGCTTCCCCTTCTCTCCCCATCTTGTCTTCCGCTCCCTCTTTTTATATATTTTGTTTGTCTGGTTGATTTGTTTGTGAAGTAAATGTTAGCTCTTTCACGAGCCTCGATTCAGTATATTAAAAAACAAAAAAAAACAAAAAAAAAACACACTGATCGGGTTGGGACGGAGACGTGTCGAGATGACGTCAGAGCCCAAGCAACAACAGACTGTGTCCCTGACATTTTGGCCTCTTACGCGTGGGGAGTTCAGAATGCTCTGACCGGCATTTTCCCGCTCTGGTGCCATGTCGTTCTTGAGACGATAGCAAAGGGTCGTTGTTGCCACTCTTGCCCCTGCTGATTTGGATGCCGTCACGAGCGGCCGTGTTGGGACATCTTGCTGGTGGTCGTGCAGAGGCACAGCCGCGGCCCGGGAACCGCGGTTTTCCGTGCAGAGGACGGGTGGACGAGCACGGTGTGGAAGAGCGGGCTGCGTGCTTGCCGTTCACTTTGAGCGGAAGGCCTGTTTCGTGCCAGCGCGGGCGCGGCAGAGTGAACGAGGGCGTACTGAGGCCTAGCAGCGCAGGAGCGAGCGGATTTCCCGCCAACACCAGAGCTGCGTCCAGACTGCGCGCTCGGGGCCTGGACGAGTCTTGACGAGACGCACCGGTCGAGTGAGCTAAGTGCAATTAAATAACACGTTTTTCTTTTATCGTCATATTTGCCATTGTCCGTATTAGATTCTGTGTGTGGGAGCGCTCCATATATAAATTTTAGTGTTACCCTGTTTTATTTTGTTACCGGCATTCTTCAATAAAGCCGGTATTTTTGGACATTTTAATTTTGTGTTGGTTTGAGTTATTTATTACAGGTGAAAATGTTGGGTGGAAGCCGTTCAGGTAAGGCGTTGGGTTGAAGCCATTTCCTCTCTCCCTCTAGCTCCCCCACGCGAATTATCCGCCATTTGACTGAACGCCTCGGAGTAACAGCTCGTTTGGTCATCCGTGCTACCCTAAGGTGTTCACCAAGGGTAGTCACGCGACAATATTTTACAAGCCCGGCTACGCCGCTGTTAGACTTTCGGGCTTGTTTTTAAGGGTTTCGGTTCAATCCAATATGGCTGCCAAACTATGTGACCTATGATGTCATAAATTTTATATTTCAATACAAATGGGTCACAGATCATGTGCATGCAATTTTAGATTTTTAGGATGAGGAATTACATCAAAACATTTTTGGCTGGTATACCACTTCACCTATGATGTCATCGTTATCATGCTTTTCTTCCCTATTGGGAGTACTTGCCAATGTGCCAAGTTTCAAATTTTTCCATTTAGCGGTTTCAGAGAAATACTTTTTCATGATTTGCGTTTAATCAAAGATGGCTGCCATACCACGTGACCTATGACATCACAATTATTAAAATCATTCTGCATGGGTGTCACTCCTACCGTGAAAGTTTCGTCTCAATCGGACATATGGTTGCTGAGAAAAACGAGGTTTAGCCTGTATGGACGGACAACCCGAAAACATGCCTCCAGCCACCTTCAGGGGCGGTGGCATAAAAATTGTGGGTTTTTGTACAGCACAGTGATGTTGCACAATGCATTGTGGTAAAGTACATTGTTGAAGTGCGATGTGCTGTGACAGTACCGGTTTTATCATGAGATCAACACCCTCAGGAAGGTTAACCAACAGCTGTTGCAGTAGCACAGGTGCCAGGGAGGAGGGCATACGTCCAATCTGTGAGGATGGAAGACAGGTAGTTACATTGATAAAAATCGGGGCGGTTGCAGAGGAGGAAAGAAGAACTGTGCAAAGAACATAATCAAGAAGAAATAATTGATAGAATGATGCAAACACCAAAGTGTAGGCCAGTGAAAACAATGGAAATACATAATGGGGAGAAATGATGGGTAAGAACTCATGGGCAAATCAGATTTCTCACATCAATGCTTCCTCCTCAGAACTTCTGCATTTTCACCGAACATTTTCTCATTTTTCGTGAAAGTAGTTTTACCATCGATTTGCTCATTTTTTCGGGTTACAGCTAACAATGACCAAGTGACAAACCCAGTGACCATCCGACAACGATTGTCTATTGACATCGACTCTGTGGTTGCATCCTGAGAGACAGTTCCTCGGAGGCGACGGAAACGGCTGACAGTGTCAGGAAAAACAAGGATAATCGGACTTGCAAGTCAAGGACATCCAGCCTAAATCGATTCCTAGTGGCTATTGAACTTCCCATTCCACATCCAAAGAAAGGGAACACTAGAGGTTCCAGGGAACCTGAACTCAACTGGTCTATGTCAACAAAAATCGATTTTTCAATATGGCCGCCCTGCCGCGCCCATTTTTGGGCGTGCAATGCCCAAATGCAATCCCAAACTAGTTTATGTCTTAGAGATGCTGCATAACAAGTTTCATCAAATTCAATCAATATTTGTGACTTTTAGAGCGGAGACGTCGAATTATTTACAGACGACAGACAGACAGACAGACGACGGACGACGGACACTGGGTGTCGACAAAAACTCAGCTGGACATAGTCCAGTTGAGTTAACAAGAACATTGAAAATGGTGACAGCTTCAAGCAGGAGAATGAAGAGGCAGTAACCTAAGCTCAATAATGTAGACCGAAGCAACTCAGAATGCCTTGTTGTGATGGTGAACAATGTCACGTTGGCCATCATTGAGTTCAGGCAGAGGATACCCAGTGTGACCAAATCAACTAGAACGGCACTTGGTAGAGTTCCAGAACACCTCCGCCAAGCTGAACAGTTTATGTTGTTTTTTATCCCACTGACAGACCGGATCTGGATTTGGACCTGAACCAAAATTGAATAGTTTCGTTCTTGTCACACACCCAACCTCTCCACCAAGTTTCGTCCAAATCCGTCCACAACTTTTTGAGATATCCTGCTATATATCGTTTTTGGCCCTATCACTCAATGGTGAAGAATCACTTATAAATTCTAGTAGCCGGATCCGAATGTGGATCTTCACCAAAATCTAATCATCTCGTCCTTGTCACACACACTACCTCTCTGCCAAATTTCGTCCGAATCCATCCACAACTTTTTGAGATATCTTGTTCACATACAGACAGACAGACAAACAGACAAACAGATGGGCAAAAACATAACCTCCATCCACCTGCAGTGGCAGAAGTAATGATGGGATGGTACGGCACTTGATCGGACGAGAAGGCCATAGAAAAACAACAATCCCGTGACTGGCCACCGGAATGCCGTGATCCAGGATGGTGAATGCTTTGAGAAAAGTAAACTCCCGTACCGTTTTCATTTTGGTCTTGCACACTCTGCCCTTTCCATATTTTGCCCCACCCTCAGTTTCTGCAGGGTGTATGTAGTCCAGCAGAACCCCTACTCCTCCCCCGATAAAGCTCTCAAAATCTAAAATCACTGCTCACGTCCACTCATTAGTTCCTCTTTTTCCCCCACCTGTGGAACCAACTTCCTGATTCTCTTCAATCGAATTCTTCACTCCAGGGCTTCAAACTGTTCACCACCAACTCAGGTCTCCCCTCCCTCCAACCCAATCACAACCATGATCTTTGTAACCCTGTCAATCCTCCCCAACCCCACCTCTTTCTGAGTTTCCAGTTTTTATGCCTCCGCCGACGAAGTCCCGGAGGAATTAAGTTTTCAGGTTATCCGTCCGGCTGTCCGTCCGTCCGCGATTGGTTTTCGTTACTGCGTTATTGAGAAAGGCTAAAGGAATCTTAGTAAAACTTGGTGCAGGTATGTATAATGAGGTAAAGATGAACTGATTAGATTTTGGGGTCACGAGGTCAAAGGTCAGAGGTCATGTTCAGTAAAAATGTGCTAACTTGGGCACAGCTGAATGGATTTAAATTAAACATGATACAAGTATTATAATGATGTAATAATGTGGGCAGAGGCATATCAGTCGACGACGTGACGTCGAAGAGTGCCGTTCTGGTTCCTTCTTGCGTTTGCAGCTATATCCATATTGTTCACCACCTGGATCCTCCCCTAGCCCTCATTCTTCACCATGTCCATTACATATACAAGTTGTCATCTACGATGTCCCTAAACCCTGCTGTTGTGTTCACCTCTCTTTCTGCTGTTATTAGAGCCCTTTGGACTTGGCCCGAAACGGGGGCTTATGGATTGGGTCTCGGCCATCTGTCCGTGCATTCACAACCATATTATCGGAGATGTATAGACCAATTTTGTTCATACTTGGCACAAATACAACTCGTGATGGTATACATATGCACATATTTTTATTTTGCGATGCGATCAAAGATGGCAGACTGTGGCCATTTTAGTTGTAAAAAAAAAACACCTGATGTTGAACACGTCCTCAACCATTTCTCAGACATGTATTTACTGATCGTGTTAAAACTTGGCACATGTATAATGAATGATGGGTTACATAAGCACGTCAATTTGTTTTGAGATCAGATCCAAGATGGCTGACTGGAGGCCATTTTGTTACTTAAACATGTCCCCACCCATTTCTCGACATGCATGGACAGATTTTGCTCAAACTTGGCACAAAGACAATACATGAGTATACATATGCAGACGATTTTGTTTTGTAATCCGACAAAAGCTGACTGATGGCCTCTAATTCCCCACAGCAAAATTACTAAAACCATTGGGGCTTTCACATTTTATGTCCGAATTATCCGATTATTAAATCCCAAAAATAAAACAAAAATAAAAATCCGAATATTAAAATCCGAACATTATCCGAATTATCCGATAAGTCCAATTTTATTTTATGGTCCGAATCCAGATCCGGCCTATAATTGGGATGCACACCGTAAACTGTTTAGCCTGGCGGAGGTATGCACTCTACCGAGTGTCATTCTAGATCTTCTTGTTTTAATTTAATGTCCTGATTACCTCCGCCACCAAAGGTGGATGGAGGTTATGTTTTCACCCCTGTCTGTTTGTTTATGTCTGTATGTCTGTGAACAAAATATCTCAAAAAGTTATGGACAGATTCAGACGAATTTTGGTAGAGAGGTAGTGTATGTGACATGGAATAAATTATCAGATTTAGGTGAAGATCCGGATCCAGCTAGTACAATGTTTTAAAAGTGATTCTTCACCATTGGGAGATAGGGCCAAAAACGGCATATAACAGGATATCTCAAAAAGTTGTGGACGGATGCGGACAAAACTTGGTGGAGTGGTTGTGTGTGCGACAAGGAAGAATTGGTTAAATTTTGGTGAAGATCTGAATATGGATTCGGATACGAGATTTATTTAATTTTTAAGCGATTCTTTAACATTGAGAGATCGGGCGAAAAGCGATATACAAAATGATATTTTTAAAAGTTGCGGACGAGTTATGACTAAACTTGGTGGACAAGTTGGTTAGGTGACAAGAACAAGTCGATTCGATTTTGTTTCAGGTCCGAATCCAGATCCAGCCTATCAGTGGGATACAAAACAAACTGTTCGGCCTGGCGGAGGTATGCGCTTTGCCGCAGGCCGTTGTAGTCTAGCCTGAGGAGAGCGTATTGCATTTGAGTCCGTTTGTTTGTCTGTCTGTCTGTCTGCGTTTGTCCGCACAGAATAAATATGATTTTCTCTGCAACCGTTGGTCCGATTGACAGGTAATTTTCACCATAGGTGCAACTTCACCTGTATAATATTGTAATGATAATTATGACGTCATAGGTCACGTGGTTCGGCCGCCATCTTGGAAAGGCCGAAAAACTTTGCACCTCTATCTTCGAAAGCGCTGAATAGAAAAAAAATTGAGACATGGCTCATTGTAAAGAACTCCCCATGGGGAATAAAATGTTAATGATGATGTCATAGGTGCCTCCATTATGACGTCATAATTCGACAAGTACAAAACTTCATCCGATCAAGATGAAATTTATTGAGTGTCATCTAGGGATAAATTGGTGGAGAAAAAAATGCTAATAATGACGATTACGTCATCGGTCACGTGGTTCGGCCTCCATCTTGGAAAAACCGAAAAACTTTGCAACTCTACATCTCTGAAAGTGCTGCAAAGAAAAAAATTGAGACATGGCTCATTGTAAAGAGCTCTCCATGGGGAATAAAATATGTTAATGATGTCATAGGTGCCTCAATTATGACGTCGTAATTCGACAAATACAAAACTTCATCCGATCAAGATGAAATTTCTTGATCATAATCTAGGAATAAATTAGTGGAGAAAAAAAAAAAATGATAACGCCATCGGTCACGTGGTTCGGCCGCCATATTTGTTTTAACACAAAAGCCTTAAAAACCACTGAAAATACATCCTGGGGAGGGTTTGCAATCTCTGATTGCTCTTTCTTGTTCATTCTGTGTTCTAAGCTCCTCCATGAGCATTAACTCTGTCTATAAAAAGAATGTCTACAGCTCCACCTGTCAGCCCAAACGATTTTAATTTCTTGATTTGTATACAAAATAAAATACATAAAATGCCAGAAATTCTTCAACCGATTTGCCCTTCCAAGCTGTTATCTTCAAGTCTGTCATTTCATCCTGTGAGGTAGCACATTATCAGGTAGCACATGATGACATTTGAGAGGAATGCTCCGAAACATCCACATGGCCGTGTCTGTGCCTAGGAGAGCTGGAATTCCTGTGACCCAGATCCTAACAAGATGTGGCTTGGGTTAGTAGTGGTAGGATAAAACAGCGTACCTTGGTGTCTGGCAGGAAGCTCATCTCGGTGCAAACTGGGTAGGAATAATGCAATTTTAAAATCTCTCAGCTAACCTGAACAACACGTCCATGTGTGTTGATGGTAGCATCGTACAGCTGCTTCCCACTCAGCTGGTCCAGGTAAACCTCCACATGCTGTGTCGGTAGTGCATAACTGTGGTTCAGGGAATTCGATAAGCTCAACAAACACCACTCACCAAATTATGTGATCCTCTACAGCAGGAAAATATCATTGTCAAGATAAAAATCTAAAAAAACCCCAAAATTTTATTATTAAATCAAATTTTAAACTTCATAACCTCAATTGAAAAACAGCATCATTAAACAGCAAATGCAAAGCAGCTCATTCTACACCTGGCTTTAGTAGAGACAGCCACCCCCCTTCCCCAGTGAAGTGTTGCAAGAGGTACTGTATTTGATTTGTACATTTTGGGAACGTTGACTTGAGCTTGGTTATAAACTCATGCTGACAAATAAAATGGAATACTAGTTTCTGAAAGCAGACAAGATAAACAATGAGCATTATCAACTAAACGTTAACACCAGTGTAGCATGAACGAGTCTTGGTGGGCCATTGTCATGTTGGGTGCAACTGCCCCATAATAAAGAGTGATCTGATTGGCCCATTTAAAAGCTGTTGGCGGAAAGATGTTTTTTGTGCCTAAAATCCAATGGTTTTTCAATACAGCGCAGGGCGCAGGGCAAGTTCGTGTACCGCGCGTCTATTTCAGTGATCAAGTCCAACACTCCGACTCTGAACGGAACTCCAACTCATGGGCTGCGCGACCCTCAACTCAACTCAACTGCCTGTGCACACGACTCTCTCAATCGATGCCTTCCCCGAACTCAACTCCAACTCTGACTCAGGCGAACTCCCAACTCCCAACTGAGGTGGGGGGGCGGGGGGGGGCTCAGAGCAGGGTTTTATGGCTCCGCACCGGCCTTACTCGAATGTTCCAAGCCACACCTCTCATCGCCGTCGTTAGCCACTCCTCTCGAGCCCTGATTGGTGGCTCGTTGCCTACCGGCCACTCCCCCTGCAGTTCCTCCCTTCGGCCTCGCCAGACTTGTTCAGGCCTGCCACGTGGCATTTCAGTGCCAAAAGACCGCCCTACTCACGGACCTGCTCAACGCAAAACTAACACAGGAAAGGACTACGCTTACATTCACTAAAAAATAACTGAACTATCGCGAGGCTTCATGTTGTGGTGCGACTACCTACGAGGGGGAATTATCCTTTATTCCAAAACCGTAACAGTATTCTCTCACGTGGAATAGACGATGCTGGAATGTATTTTGTATGAAAGTTAACATTCTACGTTTTGCCAACAAGCATGGGGCAGTTAATTCAGCAAACAGATGAAATGGAGAAAGAAATGAAGGATATAACTTACATTTGAACCAAACTAACAAAAACAGTGATATTTAACTGTACTTTGTTGAAACAGGCTTTATTATTTATATATACTTGTACATCGACGTGCATAGACAAATCATTTAGGAATGTCGGTGTAAAACTTACGTGCTGCAGACGATGGTTCCCAGACGTTTGCAGAGGTAGTGTACATACGAGGAAAAATGTTCCACCAGGGTGACATCATGACCTCTTGTCAATATGTTCAATGTACCGTATTCTGTGTCTCCCACCGGAGCGAGCAGACCAGTGTCCAAGATCCGCCGCTTTCTCTTACCGACATTTTCTTGCTAACAGGACAGGTAAAGAAGACCACAACAATTAACGTTTGCTTTTCAATGTAAACTTTCAACTTAAACCTGAAATTTACTACTCATTACAAATATTGACAAGTTGGTTTGATTGGTGTGCATTCCCCCCTCTTTCCATTGAGAATTTTTCTTCCCTCCCCTCCGCCCCCCACCAGGAAATGCCGACTCACAGGTTTTATCAGAGCCCCTATCTTCCTCTAGAGTCTAGGTGCTGACCATCTAGCAAGGACACAGCATGTACTTTTTTTAAGCCTTTGGTATGACTTGGCCGGGGTGAGATTGAAATCGGTAACCTCTCAGACTCAAAGCAGACATTCCAAACAATCATACTACCAAAGTCCGATTTAATTTCTCATGGCAAGTAACAACCAAAGATAAATTATAAATTGTAATATATATATATATATATATATATATATATATATATATATATATATATATATATATATATATATATATATATATATATATATATATATATATATATATATATATATATATATATATATATATATATATATATATATATATATATATATATATCAGTCACTATGCGACCCCCATATCATCAGTGGAGAACCACCAGCAAGGTGTCCCATACAGCTGATGCTGCACCTTGCTGGGAGCGATAAGCACGGCCTGCCACACGGTAACGTTATCTCTGGTATCCACTCATCATATGGAGTCGACCTGGTTGGGGTTGGGAGTTACTAATAATGGTATCTGTAATCTGGTTCTCCAACCTAATGAGCGGACAGCATGACGTCATCGCCATGCATGTCCGCATTGCCTGCAAAGCTCCAGAGGAACCATCTAGCAGTGCGTCATTACGGATTATAAATTCAGATACTGTCACAAGTGCATGCAAAACTCAGTTACCGACCTGGTTTCGCCCTTGTTGGGGCTTCATCAGGGCAACGCAGAGGCTTTCCATACACTTGTAACTCTGTGAACCTTTCGGTTTTTATATCAGTCACTATGCGACCCCCATATCATCAGTGGAGAACCGCCAGCAAGGTGTCCCATACAGCTGCTGCTGCATACTGATACAGCTGCATACTCCATACTGATGAAGCCCCAACAAGGGCGAAACCAGGTCGGTAAGTGTGAGTTTTGCATGCACTTGTGACAGTATCTGCATTTATAATCCGTAATGACGCACTGCTAGATGGTTCCTCTGGAGCTTTGCAGGCAATGCGGACATGCATGGCGATGACGTCATGCTGTCCGCTCATTAGGTTGGAGAACCAGATTACAGATACCATTATTAGTAACTCCCAACCGCAACCAGGTCGACTCCACATGATGAGTGGATACCAGAGATAACGTTACCGTGTGGCAGGCGGTGCTTATCGCTCCCAGCAAGGTGCAGCAGCAGCTGTATGGGACACCTTGCTGGCGGTTCTCCACTGATGATATGGGGGTCGCATAGTGACTGATATAAAAACCGAAAGGTTCAGTTACAAGTGTATGGAAAGCCTCACTGCGTTGCCCTGATGAAGCCCCAACAAGGGCGAAACCAGGTCGGTAACTGTGAGTTTTGCATGCACTTGTGACAGTATCTGAATTTATAATCCGTAATGACGCACTGCTAGATGGTTCCTCTGGAGCTTTGCAGGCAATGCGGACATGCATGGCGATGACGTCATGCTGTCCCGCTCATTAGGTTGGAGAACCAGATTACAGATACTATATATATATATATATATATATATATATATATATATATATATATATATATATATATATATATATATATATATATATATACTGTATATATATATATATATATATATATATATATATATATATATATATATATATATATATATCTATCTATAATTCCAGTAATCTCTGTCTGTACGTTTGTACGTTTGTACGTTTGTCTGTGACCGCTGTTTCTCGACAACCACGGGTCCGATATACTTTTAACTTGCCAGGTATATTGCTGGGGACCCGAGGATGTGCCTTTTCAAGGTTTCATATTAATCGGACAATTACTTACCGAGCTATGTCCAAAAAACGATTCAACCAATCAGAGAGCAGCGAACGATCGCGTGTGCCGAACGTGGCGGGCACACTCTGCCTCGGATGGCACATTTGAGAGCGTATTCATTTATTTCACGTTTGCAAACTATGTTGGCGTTAAACTATGTTTTACAACTAATAAAAACGAATTTGCGATTCATTCGCTTTCCTGCGCGTTTGTGCACGCGATGGCGATTTCTTTACCAAACTCCGGAAGCCGTTCGCTTTGGACCAAACCATTGCATGTAAATAGAGGGGGGGGATTGTCACCACTCGCAAGCCGTTCGCTTTGGACCAAACCATTTCATGTAAATAGAGGGGGGGGGATATAATTTTAGATATAGATATAGTACGGGCATGCCCTAGTCTATCTATAATTCCAGTAATCTCTGTACGTCTGTACGTTTGTACGTCTGTTTGTCTGTGACCGCTGTTTCTCGACAACCACGGGTCCGATATACTTTTAACTTGCCAGGTATATTGCTGGGGACCCGAGGATGTGCCTTTTCAAGGTTTCATATTAATCGGACAATTACTTACCGAGCTATGTCCAAAAAACGATTCAACCAATCAGAGAGCAGCGAACGATCGCGTGTGCCGAACGTGGAGGACACACTCTGCCTCGGATGGCACATTTGAGAGCGTATTCATTTATTTCACGTTTGCAAACTATGTTGGCGTTAAACTATGTTTTAAAACTAATAAAACCGAATTTGCGATTCATTCGCTTTCCTGCGCGTTTGTGCACGCGATGGCGATTTCTTTACCAAACTCCGGAAGCCGTTCGCTTTGGACCAAACCATTGCATGTAAATAGAGGGGGGGGGGATTGTCACCGTACTCGCAAGCCGTTCGCTTTGGACCAAACCATTTCATGGGGGGATATAATTTTAGATATAGATATAGTACGGGCAATGCCCTAGTATATACAATATATATATATATACAATATATATATATATACAATATATATATCTATCTATAATTCCAGTAATCTCTGTCTGTACGTTTGTCTGTGACCGCTGTTTCTCGACAACCACGGGTCCGATATACTTTTAACTTGCCAGGTATATTGCTGGGGACCCGAGGATGTGCCTTTTCAAGGTTTCATATTAATCGGACAATTACTTACCGAGCTATGTCCAAAAAACGATTCAACCAATCAGAGAGCAGCGAACGATCGCGTGTGCCGAACGTGGCGGGCACACTCTGCCTCGGATGGCACATTTGAGAGCGTATTCATTTATTTCACGTTTGCAAACTATGTTGGCGTTAAACTATGTTTTACAACTAATAAAAACGAATTTGCGATTCATTCGCTTTCCTGCGCGTTTGTGCACGCGATGGCGATTTCTTTACCAAACTCCGGAAGCCGTTCGCTTTGGACCAAACCATTGCATGTAAATAGAGGGGGGGGATTGTCACCACTCGCAAGCCGTTCGCTTTGGACCAAACCATTTCATGTAAATAGAGGGGGGGGATATAATTTTAGATATAGATATAGTACGGGCATGCCCTAGTATATACAATATATATATATACAATATATATATATATATACACAACATATATATCTACAATATATATATATATATACAATATATATATATTGTTACGGTACGCGGTTAAGGATGTTATATTTGCCGAGCGGAGGCTCCGCGACCGAACAGTTGTTCCCCGACTAAACCCGATTCACCCAAACGTTGGCCGTATCGCGCCACAGATATTCAATGGGGAAAAGACTAAGACGACGAATGCAAAGAGGAAGAAGAAGAAGACGTACAGAAGAGTAACGGGGTTTATTATTTACACACACATAAGCAAAAAGAGCAGTCACGGGTATTTACAGCGGACATGAAAACGCAGGTGACACAGTGAAAATTACTAGCTTATACAGACTTAGTTACTACCCAGGACAGAACGAACAAAACAAACTCACGTACGCAAATGGGGAACTTGCAGGCAGGAATGGCTGGAAAGGATGAGCAGGTGGGATCATAGGGCACAGCGAGCAGGTCCACTCCGGGCGGGAAGCGGGGAGCCGGCAGCTCCTTGTATTCCGCTTTACAGCGCACGCCGGCAGCTTCTGGTATTCGGCTTTACAGCGCACGCCGGCAGGGTCACTCGCCGCTTCAGGGCTTCACGCGGCTGGTTGAAACAGGGCTGGACTCATCTGCCGTATCTCTTTGCAACTCGTTCGTAAAAGTTCCTCTGCTTTCTCTTGGACCCTTTCTTTGTCGTGTACCTCTCCACGCAGCTCAGCTCGTATTCCCTTCCGCTCACTTCTCTCCAGCGCGGGACTGACACGCCCCCTCGGTTTCGGTACCGCCCTCTCCCCCGTGCTCTGTTTCGTGACCTTGTATGGTAATCCCACGGGCTTGTCTCCTTATTTGGGCATCGCGCCGACGGCACGCCCCTCGTGGCGAGCCACGGGCTTGTTTCCTTATTTGGGCATGGGGCTGCACAGCCCCGCCCTTCATGGCGCGCCCTGGACTTGCCTCTCCCTGGCGACCCCACCCCTCCTGTTCAAACAGAGCACGGAGCACATATTCACTATAGCAGCGAATTGAGAGGGCGTGCACCCCACGCTTGTGAACTGCTTTACCCACAGATGAAAAGTTTGGCTGGGAAATGGAATTATTGAAGGGGAGCTATTCTTAATTGATTCGGTGCAATGGAGTATTATTCTAATGGAAGACAAGACCTTACTCTAAAACACATAATAAGATATAAGCTACTGAACAAGGGTTTTATCGGGTCCTGCAATGTGGTGTTTATGGAATTAACTACCGAGACGCCCTTTTTATCTTTACACAACTCCGGAGGCAGGAGGGGCCATATCCAAACAATGTTCATCAATTTACCACAATACAATACACACAATCAAAAAAATGCAATCCTCATATCCGCAACAATATATATATATATATATATATATATATATATATATATATATATATATATATATATTGTTACAGACGCGGTGGTGGATGTTAGTTTACCGAGCGGTTTGGTATGACCACGTCTGCACAGTTTACCCGATTATGCTCGAACGTTGACTAGTCGCGCTACGCTAGATCAATGAAGGAAAAGGACACAACTGCTGGATTCAAATGACACGACACCAAGGGTTCAGTTCTCAAGACCTCCGGAGGAGGTTATATTATGGCGGAAGGTTAGACTACAGAAATGAGAGGGACAGCATAGAAAGACAAGCACTTAGACACACTCTTATATTAACCCCAACAGACGACAGATAAACGGGACAAAAGGCTGACTCACACGGGGATTGATGGCAAGGAAAGGCAGGCAGTCGATGGCTCCAGGTGCACCTGGGCTCAGGGCAGAATCGACCCGGTTCGGTCCGGTCCAAAGATGCGGGAAGGTATCGTCGCGCTGGGGGTGGCGGTGGCTTCCTCTGCTCTCCGTAGTTCAGGCGCATCTCACCTCACATCCGGTAAGTCGCCGCGTATATCCGGCGGGGAGTGACACGCCCTCGGCTCATTAGCTACTCATTGGGTGCGTGCGGGGGGGTTACCGGCTCCGCCCTTGACGAGGGGCTGACAGGGAGCCCCTTCGTGGTAACCCCGTCGGAGCGCATGGTCATGGCGGCTAACCGAGCCGGAGTGAGGACGCACACTCCCCGCACGCCGCGCCCCTCTGTTGTTGTAGTTGTTGTTGTAATTGTTGTTGTAGTTGTAGTTGTTGTTGTTGTTGTTGTTGTTTGGGGAAGAAGACGGGAGGAGGCATGGGAAGGTCCTAAACTCACTACTGGTGCCATATAATCACATTCTGGTGCAACGAAGAGTCAGAATTAATGGAAACGAGTCCTTAACTGACATAGACTAAGAATAACTAGCAAGATGTCCGAAAGTTGTCTACGTGAGATGCGGTGGACCTGGGCACGACATTTAATGGGGGAAAAAGGGGAAGGTCGGTTCTACAGAGTGTTATTTACAGGCAATGGGACTAGGGAATGGGGGATTGGGGATAGTTGGGGAGTATTGGGGAAATAGGGGAATATTTACAAGCGGATATGGAGGCCAAATGCCATATTCGCAACAATATATATATATATATATATATATATATATATATATATATATATATATATATATATATATATATATATATATATATATATATATATATATATATATATATCGGTTCCGCTTCCGGTCCGGTATGAAGAGGAGGCAGGCGTCACATGCTCGCCGCTTCTTCGACCGGGCCACTGTCAGTTGCTTTCTTTTTTGGTGGTCGTGCGGATTTTTTGGCCATTGAGTCTGCCCTCTGCATAGTCCCGGCTCTGCTCCCTGCTTCGCCTGCCCGGCTCCTTCGCCTGCTCGCTGTTTCCTCGGGCGCGCTCTCGTGGGTTGTGACCATCGCAGCGGTTTGGTGGCGGTTTCCCGCCGTGATCTGGATTTGTAGCGGCGGCCGTCGATTTCCGCTGCATTTGCCGCTTTGCCGTGATCAACCTTGGCCTCGTGATCGTCTCTTTGCTCCTGCCTGCCCTCTGCTTGGTCCCGGCTCTGCTCCTGGCTTCACCTACCTGGCTCCTTCGTTTCCTCGGGCCCGCACTCATGGGTTGGGACCATTGTTTCACCTCCTCAACCTTGGCCTCGTCTCGTATCTCTGCCCCTGCCTGGCATGGCTCTGCGGTACTCCGCCGCAAGGCTCCTTCTGCTCAATACCCGCTCCACCCCATCATGCATCTCTGCCATCAAATCAAATGGACTCCTCCGACGACCCAGGTACATTCACCGTGGCTCCGGTCGTAAGTTTGTTTATTTGCAATCAGGTCACTCCATCCCCGTCCTCTGGTCGGCTCAGCGCACTCTCACTCTTCGTCCCAGCGCACCTGGTCACAGCAACGCACACGATCGCACCTCCTGCCTACGAACCCTGGCTAAATCACCTGAATTCATCCCTGCTGTTCAAAACAACATCAAGCTCACCCTGTTCAACACCCGGTCCCTCAACAACAAATGCCTCATCCTAAACGAATACATCCTGGATAACAAACTGGACTTTCTCTGTCTCA
This sequence comes from Myxine glutinosa, assembly GCF_964187855.1. Classification (NCBI taxonomy): domain Eukaryota; kingdom Metazoa; phylum Chordata; class Myxini; order Myxiniformes; family Myxinidae; genus Myxine; species Myxine glutinosa. The sequence continues at coordinate 126,628,583 of NC_136264.1, read as the reverse complement.
CCGAAACCTGGCAACAACCTCTGGACTACTACACACTCAACCTCACCACACCCAATGGATATTCCTACGTCAATAAACCACGCTCGGAGGGCCGAGGTGGTGGAATTGCCGTTATCCACCGTCAAGACATCAAGACCAACCTCATCTCCATCTCATCTGCTCCATCATTTGAACACCTGGCTTTTAAACTCTCTGGTCGCACGCAGTCAGTCATGGCTGTCGTCTACCGCCCTCCCAAACCCCACCCATCATTCCTGTCTGACTTCTCCTACTTTCTGACCCAGCTATGTTCCCTCTCCCCCTCAATCCTCCTCCTTGGTGATTTCAATATCCACATGGACTCCACCGACTCCACAATAACCACTGACTTCACCGATTTACTCACCTGCTTTAACCTCACTCAACATGTCGACTTTCCTACCCATATCCGTGGTCACATTTTGGACCTTGTCTGCTCCACTGGATTAAATTTGCACCATCTCTCTGTACTGGCTCCGACCTCACCCTCTCTGACCACTTAGCCATCACTCTGACCATCAACATCCCCACCCCAACACCAAGGCATTATCGCACTATTAACTTCCGTAAGCTAAACGCTCTTTCACCTACCTCATTCTCATCCACCCTCTCTGAAAAAATGTCCACTTCTCCCTTCATTGACCTCCACACCCCTTCCGACCTCACTGACTACTACAATCACACTCTCTCCTCCTGCCTTGACCAGCTTGCGCCTGTAAAAACCAAAACAGTTTCTTTCACCCATTCTGCTCCCTGGTTTACCCCTGAACTCCGCCTGATGAAAACTCGTGCTCGCCAACTTGAAAGACTCCGCAATAAAACGGGTCTCACAGTTCACTCCCAAGCCTACAAGGACCACCTACAACACTACAAAGATGCCCTCTCCCGCGCCCGCTCCGCCTACTACTCTCAAATTATCCACTCTGGCTACGGAAACCCAAAAGCACTCTTCTCGACAATAAACAAACTCCTCCGCCCCCTGAACACCACCACCCAGTCATTCACAGTAGACAACTGCATCTCCTTCCTCTCTTTCTTCCAACGCAAAATTGACAACATCTACAACAGCTTGACCACCGCCGCACCCGCTCCCCCTCCAACCACCTGCCCCCCCTTGTCCTGCCATCCCCTGTCTCGGTTCTCCCCAATCTCCCCTACTGACCTCTCTGAACTCCTCATAGGAATGAAAACGGCCACCTGCACTCTTGACCCCATCCCCTCCAGCTTTGTCGTCAAGGCCTCCCTCCCTGCTCTCTCTCCACTTATCATTGCAACAATAAACTCCTCCCTGTCTACAGGCATCGTCCCACCTTCCCTCAAAATTGCTGCTGTTACCCCCATTCTAAAAAAACCTGGTCTAAACCCTGACACCCTAAACAACTTCAGACCCATCTCCAACCTACCCTTTCTGTCAAAAGTTTTGGAACGCGCTGTAGCCACTCAACTCAAACATCATCTCTCTGCCAATAACCTGTATGAAACATTCCAATCCGGATTCCGCTCCAAACACAGTACTGAAACTGCTCTCCTCAAAATCACCAACGACCTTCTCCTCTCCTCTGACGCTGGCAACCTCAACATTCTCGTCCTCCTCGACCTCAGCGCTGCCTTTGACACCATCGATCACACCATCCTCCTCACCCGACTTGAATCCACCTTTAACGTTACCGGCACTGCCCTCTCTTGGATTAAATCATACCTCTCTGACAGACGCCAGTTCATCTCCATCAATAACTGCAAATCCCCCACTGCTCCCCTCCCCCAAGGTTCAGTTCTTGGCCCCCTCCTCTTCATCCTTTACCTGTCCCCCTCGGTCACTTAATCCGCCGTCATGGTTTCCAATTCCACTGCTTCGCCGATGACATCCAGCTTTTCATCTCCACCAAGTCCGTCTCCACCGACACCCACTCTATCCTGACAAACTGCATCACTGAAATAAAATCCTGGCTTCAAATCAACTTCCTCAAGCTTAACTGTGATAAATCTGAAATAATCATCATTGGCCCAAAAACGCTCACAAAATCCACCCATAACTTTGCCCTCAACATCGACGGTATCCCAGTATCCACCTCCCCTCACATCCGGAATCTTGGCGTCATCTTTGACCAAACCCTTTCCTTCGACAAATACACTAAACAGATCACAAAGTCAGCCTTCTTTCACCTGAAAAACATTGCCTGTCTCCGCTCATCCCTCTCCTCCACGGCTGCAGAAACCCTCATCCACGCCTTCATCACCTCCCATCTGGACTACTGCAATAGCCTCCTCTATGGTTCACCCTCAAAAATCACCAATAAACTCCAATACATTCAGAACTCCGCTGCCCGTCTACTCACCCATTCCCGGACCCGTGACCACATCACCCCCGTCCTTTACAAGCTTCACTGGCTCCCTATCCCCCAGAGAATCCAGTACAAAATCCTCCTCTTGACATACAAAGCCCTCCATAACCTGGCCCCATCCTACCTGGCTGACCTCCTCTCCAGACACACTCCCACCCGCAACCTCCGCTCTGCTGGTACCAACCTCCTGACCCCCTCCATCCGGACCAAATTCAGATCCTGGGGGGACAGGGCCTTCTCCATCGCTGCTCCCACCCTCTGGAACTCACTACCTCACACCATCAGAGACTCCTCCTCACTCACCACATTCAAAACATCACTAAAGACCCACCTGTTCAACACTGCATTCAACATTCAACCCACAGCATTTAACCCCTGACTATCTCTTCTCCTTCTCCCTCCTTTTGCTTTAAATATTTCCCCTATTGATTCTTGTCTTTTTGCAATTGTTGTTTTCATGTATTGTTATGCATTATGTTTTCCACTCTGTCAAAGCGCCTTTGGGCTTCTGGAAAAGCGCTATACAAAATAAATGAATTATTATTATTATCATTATTATATATACTAGGGCATGCCCGTACTATATATATATCTAAAATTATATCCCCCCCCTCTATTTACATGAAATGGTTTGGTCCAAAGCGAACGGCTTGCGAGTACGGTGACAATCCCCCCCCTCTATTTACATGGAATGGTTTGGTGCAAAGCGAACGGCTTGCGGAGTTTGGTAAAGAAATCGCCATAGCGTGCACAAACGCGCAGGAAAGCGAAAGAATCGCAAATTAGTTTTAATTAGTTTTAAAACATAGTTTAACGCCAACATAGTTTGCCAACGTGAAATAAATGAATACGCTCTCAAATGTGCCGTCCGAGGCAGAGTCTGTTCGGCACGTTCGGCACACGTGATAGCTCGCTGCTCTCTGATTGGTTGAATCGTTTTTTGGACATAGCTCGGTAACTACTTGTCCGATTAATATGAAACCTTGAAAAGGCACATCCTCGGGTCCCCAGCAATATACCTGGCAAGTTTAAAGTATATCGGACCCGTGGTTGTCGAGAAACAGCGGTCACAGACATACAAACATACAAACATACACACAGAGATTACTGGAATTATAGATACTAGGCCATGCCCGTCAGCCGGCTTGAGGCGGTCCACGGAGATACGATCTGGAGTACCGCCGATGTCCACGGTGAAATGTTTGTCCCCGGTCTCCAGCACGCGGAAGGGCCCGTCGTACGGGGGCCATAGCGGTGCCCGGTGGGCGTCGTGCCGGACGAAGACGTACTCCGCCGTGCGAAGCTCCAGGGAGACGTGGGAAGACGGGCAACCGTGGTGTGCCGTTGGCACCGGGGCGAACCTCTGGGCGGTCTCCTGCAGGGTGGAGCGCTGTTGTGCCGTGGACCAAGCAGCCGTGGAGTCGGGGATAAATTCGCCCGGTACCCGCAGTGGTTGCCCGAAGACCAGCTCCGCCGAGGACGCGCGCAGGTCGTCCTTAGGCGCCGTCCTGAGGCTCAGCAGGACCCAGGGGAGCCTGTCGGCCCAGCTGCCTTCGCGGAGGCTGGCCCGGAACGCGGCCTTCATTGAGCGATGAAAGCGCTCGCACAGGCCATTGGCCTGGGGGTGGTAGGCCGTGGTGCGGTGTAGTTTGACACCGAGCCCTTGCGCCACCGCGCCCCAGAGCTCCGATGTGAACTGGGGGCCGCGGTCGGACGAGATGTCCGAGAAGGCACCGAACCGGACAACCCAAGTGGTGATGAAGGCGTGCACCACATCAGCCGCAGATGTCGCCGCCAATGGCACGGCCTCCGGCCACCGTGTGGTGCGGTACACCATGGTGAGGAGGTGTGTGAACCCTCGCGAGGGGGGCAGAGGTCCCACTAAGTCGACGTGAACGTGGTCAAACTGACGCTCGGGCACCGTAAACGGGGCCAACGGGGCCTGGGTGTGGTGGTGGACCTTTGCGCGCTGGCACGCGAGGCACGTCCTGGCCCAGTCGCGGACGTCCTTCCTGAGGCCATGCCAGATGAACTTCGCCGCGACGAGCTTCTGGGATGCCTTCGTGCCCGGGTGGGACAGGCCGTGGATGGCGTCGAAAACTGGGCGCCGCCAGCCAGCGGGCACGATGGGGCGAGGCCGGCCGAGGGAGATGTCGCATAGGAGGGCCGCGCTCGTGGCGTCGAACGGCACCTCGGTGACGCGGAGGCCCGTGACAGCGGTCCGCAAGGCCTGGATGCCAGGGTCGGCGGGCTGGTCCTCCGCCATCCGGGTATAGTCGACCCGAGGTGGATCGCGTGCACGACGGACCGGGAAAGGCAATCCGCCACCGGGCTGTCTTTACCCGCCACGTGACGGATGTCCGTCGTGTACTCGGACACGGCAGAGAGGTGACGCTGCTGCCGTGCCGACCATGGCTCGGCGACCTTGGCCATCGCAAACACAAGGGGCTTGTGGTCGACGAAAGCCGTGAACAGGCGGCCCTCGAGCAGATGGCGGAAGTGTCGGACCGCCAGGTGGAGCCCTAGCAGCTCGCAGTCGAAGGTACTATAGCGGCGTTCGTGCGGGCGAAGCTGCCAGCTAAAAAGCGCCAGCGGCTGCCAAGCACGACGCACCAACTGCTCGTGCACTGCGCCCGTGGTGAGGGCGATCGGTGCATCGGGCGCCGGGTGCGCCAGCATGGTGGCATTGGCCAGGGCCAGCTTTGCGCCCGCAAACGCCACGGCCATCGGCTCCGACCAGGCGACGTCACCTTTGCCCGGCTTGCCCCGGAGGGCCTCGTGCAGGGGGCGGAGGAGCTGGGCGACGTGGGGCACGAAGCGGTGGTAAAAATTTACCATGCCCAGGAATTCCTGGAGCCCCTTGATCGTGCGGGGGCGAGGGAAATCCCTGACCGCCTCCACCTTGGCCGGTAAAGGGACGGCCCCGTGCCTGGTGATGCGGTGCCCCACGAAGTCGATGATGGCGACGCCAAAACGGCACTTTGCAGGGTTGATGATTAGGCCATGCTGGCCCAGGCGTTCGAAAAGCGTGCGGAGGTGGAGCAAGTGCTCCTCCCGGGACGCGCTCGCGACTAGGATGTCATCCAGGTCGACGATGAGGAAAGGTAAGTCGCGCAAGACGCTGTCCATAAGCCGTTGGAACGCCTGGGCCGCATTCTTCAACCCGAAAGGCATTCTCAGGAACTCGAAGAGGCCGAAAGGGGTGATGACGGCCGTCTTCGGGACATCGCCCGGTTGTACGGGGACCTGGTGGTAGCCCCGGATGAGGTCCACCTTGGAAAACACGGTCGTGTTTGCCAACCGGGCGGAAAGGTCCTGGATATGCGGGACCGGTTAGAGGTCGGGGCTGGTGGCATCATTGAGCCGGCGGTAGTCCCCGCACGGCCGCCATCCCCCGCCGGGCTTCGGCACAATGTGCAGAGGGGAGGCCCAAGCGCTGTTGGAGCGCCGTACGATCCCCAGCCGCTGCAGCATGGCGAACTCCGCTTTCGCCACCGCGAGCTTCGTGGGTTTGAGTCGGCGTGCCCGGGCGTAGACCGGCGGCCCGACTGTGGGTATATGGTGCTCCACCCCCTGTTTAACGGCCACCGCTGAGAAGGTGGGCCGCGTGAGGGCCGGGAAACTGGCTAGGAGGCGGGTAAAGTCGTCCGCTGCCGGAAGCGTGCAAACTAAACTCGCCGGGACGGAACCTTCCAGCAAGCCGCTTGGCAAGCCGCTCGGTGAGCCGCTCAGTGAGCCGCTCAGCGAAGAAGCGAGCGAGCTGAAGGTTTCGGCCTGGACGAGCCGTCTGCGCTTCACGTCGACCAACAGCCCATTCGCACAGAGGAAGTCCGCACCGAGCAGTGCCATTGGCACGCTGGCGGTGACGAACGACCATTGAAAGCGCTGCCCTCCGAACCGCAGTGAGAGGCAACGCTTCCCGAATGTGCGGCTGGGTGTACCGTTGGCGGCAAGCAAAGCGGGACCCGGCCCGCGGTTTGCTTGTCGGACGCGGAGGCGGGGAGGAAGTTTACCTGCGCTCCTGTGTCGCAAAGGAAACGGCACCCGGACAAAGTGTCCGTGATGAAAAGGAGGCTGCCGGAATGGCCGACGCTCATGGCCGCAAGTGAGCGCCGGTCGCTTCCCGACCCGTCAAAAGAGCACGGCGGGCGACACGTTTTAGCCTGGCGGCCGAACCTGGCATGGTAGTAGCACCAGGTTTGCGGCGGTAACGGCCGCGGCGGCCGTGCCGGCGGCGGTGGTGGTGGCGCCGGCGGTAGTGGACGGGGCGTATCAGCGGCCACGAGGGAAGTCGGGAGCGCTGGAGCCTCCGCGCCGGGATCCACTACGGCAGCACCGTACACCGACCGCGTGTCGCAGGCCGCAAAATACTTGTCGGCCTCTCCAGCCAGGGCGCGGGGTTCCTTTATTTTGGAACCGGCCAGCGCGAGGCGTACCTGTGCAGGTAGCTGGCGTAGGAAAAGCACCCGGAATAAGAAATCCGGGGGCTGGTCTCCAAGCAGGGACAGCATGGAATCCATCCGGACGGATGGTCGTGTGTCGCCGAGGGCGGGAAGGTCCAGGAGGCGGTCGGCCCGTTCGATCTCCGTGAGCCCGAACGTGGTGATGAGGAGACGTTTGAGCGCCTCGTACTTGTTGTCGCCCGGCGGGTGCCGAAGGATGGACACGACTCGGGCGGCAGTGCTGGGCCCGAGGGCGGCGACCACGTGGTAGTACCGGGTCTCGTCCGCCGTTATGCCTCGGAGTTGGAATTGAGCTTCGGCTTGCAAAAACCAAACGTTGGCTTGCGCTTCCCAAAACTCCGGGAGTTTGACTGCGATGGCGTTGGTAGCCATGGCGCGTTCAGTGGTCAGCAACGGCTGGACCAATCGGGGTCACCAGTGTGGTGCTGCGCACACACGACTTGATTGCCAGAGACGTAGGCCACAACGCGTTGGTACAACAAAGAGTTTATTCAAAGCTCGCACTTCAGCACTGGGCAGGCTCGAGCTTGGAGCCCGCATATATGTCCTGAGGCCACGCCTTGCCCCCGGGCGTGGCCGATAGGCGGGGCATGCATTACAGTTCCCCGCCTGGACGTTCGCGCCACCTGCTGGTGCGCTGAATTCTTGTCCCTTGTGTCCGCCACAATATATATATATATATTTTATTTTTATAATTTGTTTTAATCACGTACTTGCCACAGCTTTAATTATAATTTTAAAAACGGTTACATTCCTTATTTAAATGTTGCTAGATGGATTTTCATTTTTAGCTGCAATATCAAGAAAATTTTTAAGTTCGCTTGGAGTGTTTTCCTTTTTGGGCTGACGGCAATCACTCACACCTGGCCCTTATTGTTGCCGTGGAAAACAAGGCCATAAAATAATTGGGATCTCCCATGACGAAGCTGAGTTTCTCGGACTGTAACTCCCACATCGCAGATAGGTTGATGACGTCTCCGTATTCTACCGCCTCATTTTTAGCTCACCTGGAACGAAGTTCAGGGGAGCTTATGCGATGGCGCGTTGTCCAATAAAGGTGTACATCGTGATTGGTATTTTCAGTTTTTATTTCATATTTAGTCTTGTGCAAAAATCGCTGGATCATCTCATCAGACGGTTCAGTTCAAGTCGGGTCCCTTGATGATACAATGTTTTAGATCGCTCAGGATGTGTCATTTATCGACTCATCTTCATAAAAAACCCCATCAAATGGAAAATTGAACCCTAAAGCGCGGCGTTACGCGCGCTGCTTGTGAGCAAGGAGGAAGCGGACAAGCGGTAACATATAAACGTCTTTATTGTAAGAGCACACTGTAACACTGAACTGCTCCGGGCTGGGCGCCCGGTGTATATCATGAGGCCACGCCTACCCCTCGGGTGTGGCCACCGCCCACTTGGTGCGTGGAATGATGTCACCACGCCAGTGGGCTTTTGTGTCCGCCACACGCGCCCCCCCAGAATTCCCGCGCACCTGGAGGGCCAGTTTGCGGGGCAGACGAATGACCCGGCCGAAGCGCCCCCTGGCGATCGGCGGCGTCCGGGGTGCAGGGATGCCAGGTGGGATGCCCCTGGCTGCCCCTGGGATGGGTGCAGGAACGGGGGGCGGCGTGGCGGCGGGGCTGGGCGGTGCCGGGGGTCCGCCCGCAGGAGGGCGGCCCCGACGTGGGGGTCGGACCACTGGCGGTGGATGGTCCACATCGAGGTGGGCCGGCTTGAGGCGGTCTACCGAAACGCGGTCAGGAGTACCGCCGATGTCCAGGGTGAAGTGCTTCGCCCCGGTCTCCAGCACGCGGAAAGGCCCGTCGTACGGGGGCCGCAGTGGTGTCCGATGGGCATCGTGGCGGACGAAGACGTACTCCGCCGTGCGAAGCTCCGGGGCGACGTGCGTCGGTGGGTGCCCGTGGCATGCCGTTGGCACCGGGGCGAACCTCTGGGCGGTCTCTTGCAGAGCGGAGCGCTGCTGTGCCGCGGACCATGGTGCCGTGGAGTCGGGGAGGAACTCGCCCGGCACCCGCAGCGGTTGCCCGAAGACCAACTCCGCCACGGATGCGCGCAGGTCCTCCTTGGGCGCCGTCCGGAGGCCCAGCAGGACCCAGGGGAGCCTGTCGACCCAGCCGCCGTCGCGGAGGGTGGCCCGGAGCGCGGCCTTCAATGAGCGGTGAAATCGCTCACACAGGCCGTTAGCCTGGGGGTGGTAGGCCGTGGTTCGGTGCAGCCGGACCCCGAGCCCCTGCGCAACCGCCCCCCAGAGCTCCGAGGTGAACTGGGGGCCGCGGTCGGATGAGATGTCTGAGGGGGCGCCGAACCGGGCGACCCAGGTGGCGATGAAAGCCTGCGCGACATTGGCCGCCGTTGTCGACGCCAAGGGCACGGCCTCCGGCCACCGGGTGGTGCGGTCCACCATGGTGAGGACGTAGGTGAAACCCCGCGAGGGGGGCAGAGGTCCCACCAGGTCCACGTGGACGTGGTCAAACCGGCGTTCCGGCACCGTGAACGGGGCCAACGGGGCCTGGGTGTGCCGGTGCACCTTGGCGCGCTGGCACGCGAGGCACGTCCTGGCCCAGCCGCGGACGGCCTTCCGGAGGCCATGCCAGACGAACTTGTCGGCGATCAGCCTTTGGGAGGCCCTCGCGCCCGGGTGGGACAGGCCGTGGATGGCGTCAAACACCTGGCGCTGCCAGCCCGCGGGCACGATGGGGCGAGGACGCCCGAGGGAGACGTCGCACAAGAGGGCCGCGCCCGCGCCGTCGAACGGCACCTCGGTGACGCGGAGGCCCGTGACGGCGGTCCGCAAGGCCTGGACGTCGGGGTCAGCGGCCTGGTCCGCTGCCATCCGGGCATAGTCGATGCTGAGGTGGACTGCGTGGGCGACGGCCCGGGAAAGGCAATCCGCCACCGGGTTGTCCTTCCCCGCGACGTGCTGGATGTCCGTCGTGTACTCGGACACGGCCGAGAGGTGACGCTGCTGCCGGGCCGACCACGGCTCGGTGACCTTGCCCATCGCGAAGATCAGCGGCTTGTGGTCGACGAAGGCAGTGAACGCACGGCCCTCGAGCAGATGGCGGAAGTGCCTGACCGCCAAGTGAAGTCCGAGCAACTCGCGGTCGAAGGTACTGTAACGGCGTTCGGGCGGGCGAAGCTGCCGGCTAAAGAACGCCAGCGGTTGCCAAGCTCCACGCACCCATTGCTCGTGCACCGCGCCCACCGCGTAGTCCGAGGCATCGGTGGTGAGGGCGATCGGTGCATCGGGCGCCGGGTGCGCGAGCATGGTGGCGTTAGCCAAGGCGAGCTTCGCGCCCGTGAACGCCGTGTCCATCTGCTCGGTCCAGGTAACGTCGCCTTTGCCCGGCTTACCTCGGAGAGCTTCGTGCAGGGGGCGCAGGAGCTGGGCGATACGGGGCAGGAACCGATGGTAAAAGTTCACCATGCCCAGGAACTCCTGCAGCCCTCTGATCGTGCGGGGGCGCGGAAACCCCTTCACCGCCTCCACCTTGGCCGGCAGGGGGACGGCTCCGTGCCTGGTGACACGGTGCCCCAGAAAATCGATTGTGGCGGCGCCGAACCGGCACTTTGCGGGGTTCACAATCAGTCCATGCTGGCCCAGGCGTTCGAAAAGCGTGCGGAGGTGGCGTAGGTGCTCTTCGCGGGACGCGCTGGCGACGAGGATATCGTCCAGGTAGACGTAGACAAAATCCAAGTCGCGCAGGAAGCTGTCCATCAGTCGCTGGAACGCCTGAGCCGCATTCTTCAGACCGAAGGGCATGCGCAGGAACTCGAAGAGTCCGAATGGCGTGATGACCGCCGTCTTCGGGACGTCCTCCGGCCTGACGGGGACCTGATGGTAGCCGCGTATGAGGTCCACCTTCGAGAAGAAGGACCTGCCCGCCAAACGGGCGGAAAAGTCCTGAATGTGGGGGACGGGGTAGCGGTCGGGAGTCGTGGCGTCATTGAGACGGCGATAGTCCCCGCACGGTCGCCATCCCCCGCCGGGCTTCGGCACGATGTGCAGCGGCGACGCCCAAGCGCTCTCTGAGCGCCGAACGATGCCGAGTCGCTCCAGGGTAGCGAACTCCGCTCTTGCCACCGCCAGCTTCGTCGGCTCGAGGCGGCGTGCCCGGGCGTAGACCGGTGGCCCGACGGTGGGGATGTGATGGGCCACCCCGTGCTTGACGGCCCCCGCCGAGAAGGTGGGCCGCGTGAGGGCCGGGAAGCCGGCGAGGAGGCGGGTGAATGCGTCCGCTGCCGGAAGCGTACAGACCAACGTGGCCGGAACCGAATCGTTCGGCAAGCCACTTGGCAAGCCGCTCGTTGAGCTAGGCAACGCACAGGCGAGCGAGCTGAACGTCTCGGCCTGGACAAGACGTCTGCGCTTGACGTCGACCAGGAGCCCATTAGCGCACAGGAAGTCCGCGCCAAGCAGTGCCATGGGCACGTCGGCGGTGACGAACGTCCATCGGAAAACCTGCCCTCCAAACCGCAGAGAGAGGCAGCGTTTTCCGTACGTACGGATGGGCGTCCCGTTCGCGGCAAGCAGCGCGGGGCCCCCACCCGCGGCGTGCTTGTCTGACGTGCCGGCGGGAATGACACTCACCTGCGCTCCCGTGTCGCACAGGTAACGGCGCCCGGAGAAGGTGTCCGTTATGAACAGCAGGCTGCTCGAACGGCCGGCGCTCATCGCCACTATTGAGCGCCGGCCCGGGCGTTTCCCGACCCGTTGAAGGAGCACGGCGGATGACACCGCCGAGCTTCGTGGCCGAACTTGGCGTGGAACCAGCACCAGGTGGTGGAGCTGGAGGAGCGCGGCTGGCTCCGCCAGGCCGGTGGAGTTGGCGGGTTTCCCCGCGGTGGCGGTTTTCGCCGCGGCGGTGGGCGGGGCGTGGCGGCGTTCACGAGGTGCGTATCAGCATGCTGTGTATGCTGTAGAAGCTGATGCTGTGGAACATGCTGCTGAACATCAGCGTCGAGGGCCGTGACGGCCACGCCGACGCTCGCCCGCGTGTCCGAAGCGGCGAAGTACTTGTCCGCCTCGGCCGCCAATGCTCGGGGTTCCGTTAGCCCGGTCCCGGCCAACGCGAGGCGAACCTGCGCTGGAAGTTGGCGACGGAAAAGCGCCTGGAATAGCGAACCGGGGGCTTCGTCGCCCAACAGTGACAGCATATGGTCCATTCGGACCAACGGGCACGTCTCACCGAGCTCGGGGAGATCCAGGAGGCGGTCGGCCCGTGCGTCGTCCGTGAGGCCGAACGTGGCTAGGAGTAGCCGCTTGAGTGCCTCGTACTTGTGGCCTTTCGGTGGGTGGCGAAGGACAGACACAACTCGAGCGGCCGTGCCGGGCCCGAGGGAGGCGACGACGTGGCAATAGCGCGTGTCATCGCCGGTGAGGCGCCGAAGCTGAAATTGGGCTTCGGCCTGGACGAACCAGACTTCGGCCTGAGCCTCCCAAAATTCCGGAAGTTTGACGAAGTCGGCCATGGCGATGGCGTCGCGTGTGGAAGGATCGCTCCGGCAGATCCAACGTCGAGGGTCACCAGTAAAGCGCGGCGTTACGCGCGCTGCTTGTGAGCAAGGAGGAAGCGGACAAGCGGTAACATATAAACGTCTTTATTGTAAGAGCACACTGTAACACTGAACTGCTCCGGGCTGGGCGCCCGGTGTATATCATGAGGCCACGCCTACCCCTCGGGCGTGGCCACCGCCCACTTGGTGCGTGGAATGATGTCACCACGCCAGTGGGCTTTTGTGTCCGCCACAACCCCATCATTTCCCTATAGTTTGACCCCAATTCAATACAGAAAAGCAAAAAAATAAAAAATAAAAAATAAAATAAAATAAAATTAGCACCAAAATCCTACGGGAGCTCGTTTTAAGAACACTTCATACCACACACACTATCTATCGTATGACTATGAGTATGATACTCACCGGGTCTTTAGCAATGAGGTGGTCGTACCGTCCAATGCCGTGCGTAGGCCGTGAACGGTGTAAACGGGCTGGGGTCGTCAAAGGTTGAGCTCCACGGAGTACCAGAGCAGACACCTGCAGCGCAGGTAACACGTATCATCGACTACCGTAATTTTACTCCACCACAACACACATCCACTAATCTAGGGAAACACAAGCATAATAATAATAGACAGCTCACCGTGCCGAAAAGAGCCGCCATTGCGCCCCGAGCGCTTCGAGAACACGATATGTCACTCAGAGCAGCAGAAAACCTCGATTGGTAAACAAAACGGCAGAACTAGTGAATATAATCGATGAGTATTGATATTACATTAACGCATAAACGTATGAGGAAGAAGAATCCCAACAAATTATGTATCTCCTACTTCGGCGCTGTACTTTCGCTACTCGTATCGTGTCATTAATCAGTCGATTCCACTTAAACTGCTTAGCGCCATTAACGGATGAAGAAGAATCCCAACGACATATGTATTTCCTACTTCGGCTCTGCACTTTCGCTACTCGGATCAAGAGATTCCACGTGTGTACGTATTAAGTGTACGGCTGAAGATACATCGTGCACGTATTCATCGCAACAAATAACGCGGTAAAGAAATGTTGGAATGCACGAATCTATTGGGATTTGTTTCCTCAGACATGACAGTTTCACGTGTAGAATCGGCAAGAGATGTCACACTATTAATGCAGGTCAACACGGAACATGGTTGTGGTTACTAAGTCAACCCATAAAGTGCTGGATTTACTGGTTAGTATGCTAGAAATGCTTTTTGGCATCGGCTTTTCTGCAGGAATTAGAAGCAAGGTTTCATACGTTACCCCGGGTATTAGTTTGGGGTGACGTCGGTTAAACGTCATTGGCATCCAAATGGTGGATAGGACACGCCCATAAAATGCCCATATTTGGTATGGCCACGATCGGGCGCTGGTCCGTTCATGCTCTGTATCCAGATCCAGGGGGAGTGAATTATGCAAATACGTGGTTAGTACTATAATAGGTGCAATGGACGAGTCTCGAAAATGACCTTTTAAATTATTGAGGTTGCGATTTGGATTAAACGGTGAACGAAAAGGACTGAATACAAAATCAAGACGAAAAACAGGAAGCCAACATGAGGACAGAAGAACGAGAATGATTAAATGAGAATAAAGATTGAAGCTGCGGAACGTAGAAAGAAGGAGGGAACGATTGATTCGACGAATGGTCACGTGGCCCGGCAAGACCAGGGAGCGAGGCTCTGACGTCACAGTCTGTGCTTCTGCGGCAGAGCAAGGGAGCGGCGAGCGATATAATAATATAATAATAAAATAATACAATTCATAACCCCTTTTTCGACATAACCCCCGCTATTCCTGCTGTACTCGGTACCGGCAACTTGTCCCTGATCGCCCGGAGGTGCAACTGCAAGGATCGTGCACCAGGTTGCAAGGATGACTGCAAACAACGACTTTGGGAATCCGCTTCGGAAATTCAAATTGGTGTTTCTCGGCGAGCAGAGCGGTGAGTCCGCGACACGTACACGTACACGTACATTGTAATCGTGTGTACGTACATAATCATTATAATGTGCACATAGCGGACGATTTTCCTGACGTCATATAGTGATCATGATGTATATGTGTGTGTATGTATATAATATATATGTACGAGGTCAGTAGGTCTTGGTTGGTGATTTCAGTGGTCTCGCCATCTCGAGTTGGGGGGGTGGGGGGTGGATGCCTGCAGCTAAGGGCGTCTCCCGGTTGCTCATGGCTCCTCTGCATCCATCCCTATTAAAGATGCATGCTGGACAAAGTGGCACTGTACCTTCGTTAATATCTACCTTCTCCGCACCATGATTAATTTAAAGGCCTTTTTAAAGCATGGTTATTCGGTACCTGTACCTGGTACACCATTTCAGGACTCAAGGTAAAGTCTCTGGTATATCAGGTAGGAACGACGGTGGCTTTATAAGGATACTTGCCTGAGCTCGTAGCACAGCCCAAAACAGCAAGCAGGTAGTGGATGACGACACAGAATGAATCCCTATAATTTATGCGATGGAAAAATTCCCCATTAAACCTGGCACTGGCAGGTAGACGAGAGCACAAGGTGGAATTTAAATGCTCCTGTCCACCCACGACGTTCCCTCTATTTTATTTGCAGTCTCCAACTTATGCATTCTGCCCCCCCTCCCACCCCCTCTCCCCCCTCCTACCCCGCCCCACCCCTCCTCCTTCTTTTGATGTATTTGTTCATCATATACCTAAAATTGTACTGTGTATGACAATGTTTTCAAGCTGTCATCTACTGTGTAGATACAACAAAAAAATTTTTATCCCAAATAAACGAGAACAGATGTCACTGTAAAGATTGCATTGAGTGGATGATGATGTCATTGGCAGTGAAATCTTTAAAATCGACGTAAACCACAATTTGGACGACCAAGGTGTTTTCCCACATTTCAACAAAACTTGTAGGCAACAACTTTCTGTAAAGGATCAAGCAAGTTTTCAAGCTTAAATAAAATTTCTCTCATTATTGACAATGTGGCATTTGATGTGGTGGTGGTTGGTATGCAGCCCGTAGCTGCTGGTTGCATCATTTTCTGGTGGTGCAGCTGAGCCGCTGATGCAGTGCCTCCCATTACCAGTCAGCTGGTACTCATTTCACCGACCTCGGAAGGATGACAGGTCGAGTGAACCCACCTGGTGTCAATTCAATGGCACGACAGGGCCGCGAGCTTAGGACCGTGTGGTCTCAAGCCAGCCACCTTAACCGTCAAGCCAAAACCAGGTTTATCATTTGACGTCATTATTTGTTTTACTATATATACGATATAATGTTTTTTCACTTTAATCAAAGCGTGGATAATTGATTGTTTTGCAACCAATATTATCAGAAATATCTGTTCGATCAACTTCATGTTCATAATATTCACTGAAAAGATTCCTCTGTCCTCTTTTGCCAATTCAGATCTCCTAACAATTCTCTTCTCTCTCTCTCTCTCAGTTGGTAAAACCTCCCTCATCACCAGATTCATGTATGACAGCTTTGACAATACATATCAGGTATGCAAGTCTGGAGTTGTATGTTTTTAATGGGGTAGCTTGTGTTGTTGGTAAATATCAATAATCATTTGCTTGACATCTCAGTTGTGATGAGCAATGTTGCAAAAAAACTTCTCCTCTTTATCATTTTAAGGGAAAGTATAGTAAATGTAATATGACTATTGATTTGACACATACTGACACTCTTTCTGCCAAAATGGATGTCATTCATTCTTGATCAGGTTGTCCATATTTATTTTGGGTGGACTTTTTTGATCTTAACATTTTTCATCACTGGTTTTCTTCATACTCTTCCACACAGGCCACTATTGGCATTGACTTCCTCTCCAAAACCATGTACCTGGAGGACCGGACTGTGAGTATCGTATTGATTATGGTTTGGCAGATAATCAGTAGTTTGTGCTAACAATATACCTGAAGAGTGAATTTGACCACCTTCTTCTTCTGCTTCTTGAGAAACGAAACAAAACCGGTCTATATCGTTTGTGCACCATTTCTCTTATTTTCCTCTTCGATCATCAATCTCCATGTATGAATCTTCCGGACCCACGCAGGTTCGGTTGCAACTTTGGGACACGGCGGGGCAGGAGCGCTTCCGCTCGCTCATTCCCAGCTATATTCGTGACTCCACCGTTGCTGTGGTCGTCTATGACATCACCAGTGAGACCATAAGCGTTTTGACCTCTTATGCTTCCCGTGAACTCTTACTTGAATTGAACATCCATATTTTCTCATTCATGTACGGAAGGTACCAATCATTCATTCTACCTGTGCTACATAAACTGTCATTTGCAGATGTGAACTCATTCCAGCAAACTGCCAAGTGGATTGACGATGTGCGGACCGAGCGTGGCAGCGATGTCATAATCATGCTTGTTGGGAATAAGACGGATCTTGCTGACAAGAGGTATCTTTTGTTGTCTAAGGATTAGATATATTGCCTCATTTTCAAGTGTAAGTAAAACTTTCAGCTACACGTTTTCCTTAACCTGCTGGTTTTGGTAAATGTTGATTCTTGACCTTCTTTGCAGGCAGATTGCTACGGAGGAGGGTGAGCAGCGTGCACGTGAGCTGAGCGTCATGTTTATTGAGACAAGTGCTAAGACCGGATACAATGTCAAGCAGGTATTCTCCCCCTGCTCAAACAACAACAACAGGCATTTTAAGGCCATTTTCCCTGCAAGAGCGGGGGTTAGCCTTGCAGTCCCCATGACAATGTTCTCCATTCTGCCCTATTTTTCTGCATCTCCCCTTGTTAACCCCCTTGCCCGCATTTCTTCTTCGACCATCTTTAGCCAAGTCTTTCTCGGTCTTCCCCGTCCTCTACTTCCTTCTACATTCATTTCCATCACTCTTTTCAACCAGTCACTTTCATCCTTCCTCAACACATGACCAAACCATCTCAACCTGTTTCTCTTCACAGCATCCATCACAGGCTCTATTCCCATCATCTTTCGCAATTTATCATTTGTCTTCCTCTCTCTCAACGACACTCCACACATCCACCGAACCATTCGCATTTCCACCCTTTCCAGCCTTCGTTGCTGCTCTACGTTCATTACCCATGTCTCGCTCCCATAAATCATAACACTTCTCACACATGCAGCATACACCTTTCCCTTCAGCTTCAACAACACTCCCCTCCTCGTCAGCACGCCACTCAGTTCCCGAAACTTCTTCCATGCACATCTCACTCGAGCAACCGTTGCCGAGTCTGATCCACCTTCTCCATTCAGCATGTCTCCAAGGTAACAAAATGTTTTCACACCTTCCAGCTTCACGCCATCTCCAAGATCCAACTCAACATTTCCTGCATCTGCAGCTCCCTCTGTGCACACCTTACACTTGAATGTAGCTGCCACACTGGTTAATGACCCTCTCAGACCACTACATTTTTGATGAACCCACTCAGCTCACATTGTACATTGAATGGAATTCACTCCGACACCCTTCCTGCACACAGCACACGGCCACTTCCCAGTTCTTTCCACTTCCCCTGCTCATTATTTAAATAATTTGCTACCCTTTATATCTAGTATATTTGTTTTCAGTTCTTCAAAAAAAGTTTTCTTTATAAGATATGGTTTAACTGAAGCAATTGCATTACTATAGCTAAAAACTTGTTGTAGTTGCAAAGATCCATAATCCAAACTGAAGGCACTACCAAATAATGTAGCTTATTGGTAGGCAAGGCTCGGGTCCAACATTCTGACCACCTAATAGTCTTCATCCAGGACTGTACATGCATCCTGTGTCAGGTGTGATGTATCCTCCTAAGGAGGTGGAGTAATAACATAGCTACGTTTAGCAAATGCAGGGTATAAAGATGGTATCATTAAGGATGATTAATGGTCCACAGGGAATACATTTTTTAATATACACTACCGGCCATAAAAACATTGCCTCAAACAGGGAACCATGATTGTCATGGGGCCCGCAAGGCTAACCCCCGCTCTAGCAGGGAAAATGGCCTTAAAACGATCATTCATATTATTCATTCATTCATTCATGCAAGATTTTAATGCTCTGGAAAAGTCTCTCTTCCTTCGTGCAGACATCTCCAGATTGTGTTGCATGGTACCATAACCCACTGGTAGATAGAAAGCAGCTGTGTCACTTTCTGCTAATCTGGAAATGATTGCATTCAGGGTAAAGGAACTTCCTTCATCCCTGGAAAATATCAGTCTCATCCTGTTGCTCTAGAAGGATCATCAAAATAACTGACCTATCTATTTCCATGGTCAGCCACTGAAACATCTCGGCAGCCTTCTTGAACACCAAAGCCTCACCATCAGCCATGACCTCTCCTGACCATAGCGCAAAGCTGATCTCTTCAGAATGGCATCCTCCATCCTAATTATTTTCTTGAAAAATCAAAGCTACTCACAGTCTCCAAAGCGTATGTCCGGAGCTCAATGGAGTACTGCTCTCTAGTATGGGCTGGCACACCAGCATCGTATCTGTCTCTCCTGGACTCTGTCGAGTCTAAAGCTCTCAACATTATTGGAATATTCCACGCCGAGTCACATTGCTGTCACATCACAGGCAGGTATACTGCCTCTGCCCTCTGTCTTCTGACCCTCTCCAACAACAGCTTAGCAATACATGTGTTCTTCCAGTAACCCCTCCTGCTGAAACCTCTAAAATCCTGCTGACTGCACACCTCAATATTTTTCTTTCTCGTTTTTCCCATCTGTAGAACCGCCTTCGAGATTCTGTTACTCTCTTACCTCCAAGGCTTCAAGCAGGTGGTGTGCTGCCATCTAATGTCATCCCCCACAGTCTTTCTTACCACGAACCCCATTAACCTTTCATCATACAATCCTGTGACTTGCACTTTTAATTGTTTTCTCCCCACTTCTCTCTCCTCTCTCTTTTCCTGTTGGTTAATTCCCTTGCTTATTGTGTCCAACTGTTGCTGAACATCCCCACTGTCAGGTCATATCCTCCATCTTCTTGCTCTTCCATAAATGCCAATCTTGGTAGCAAATGGAAAGATTAATTTGGCAAATGGTATAGGCTGATGTAGTTCATGATGAGTTCAGTGGCACGATGCAAGCTACAAAAATTAATGGAGGAAAATGACATACTTTGGAGAGCAAAACCGGTGAAAAACTAGATGTCTACAATCACAAAGCAATCATGAAGAGTAAGCCTCAATCGGTGCCTGCAATCCAATGAGGGTCATATTCATATTTTATTTAGAAACCATATGACCTTGAACTCCAATATTTAAGGATAGAGTGTACATTAAGAAAATATGTCCCCATCTACAATATATCCATCAAACTCAACATCATGAAAATCGGAGGAAAGTTATTCAAGTTGTGATCAAAAAGGTGTTTTTTTGTTAATTTGGTCAGAATCCTCAAAAAGTAGGTCAAGGACACGAAACAACTATCGGGTGCACAACATCAATGGAGGTCCACTATTATGATGCAAGACCATCTTGGCAGGTCAAGCAGTCTTTGAGATTCCGCAGTGGCAAAATTGATCAGAACACCATTTGACCTTTTCCTTTAACCTGGAGGGGTGACTTGCTTTGGGCTATCTAGAGGGCAATTTCTTTCCGTTCAGACAAGCCTTAGTCGAGTTATGGTGAAAAATGTTAAAACGTCTATAATTTGGTCATGACCTTAATCATGAGGTCAAGGTCAAAATATGTAAATCCCACATATTTTGTATCCACATTATGGTTATACCTTGCACCACTTTGTATGGATTTGCTTTATTGCGAATTAATTATTCAATTTTTAATTACCTAAACAATAAAAATACATCGTGAGTCTGAAGTGTGGTGCTACGCACACAACTTGCTTGCCAAAGAGGTAGGCCACAACACGTTTGATAACCAAAAGAGTCTTTATTAAGAAAGCTCAAACTGCAGCACTGGGCGGGCTCGAGCTTGGAGCCCGCATATATGTGCCGGGGCCACGCCTAGTCCCTGGGCGTGGCCGATCGGTCGAGAGGCGGGGCATGCCTTCCAGTTCCCCGCCTGGACGTTCGCGCCACCTGCTGGTGCGTTGAATTCGTGTCCTCTTGCTTGTGTCCGCCACACGCGCCCACCCAGAATTCCCGCGCACCTGAAGGGTGAGTTTGCGGGGAAGCCGGATGACCCGGCCGAAACGCCCCCTGGCGTTGGGTGCCGGTCTGGGGGGTGGCGGGGCTGGGGGGTGCCGGGGGTCCGACCGCCAGGGGGCGGCCTCGACGCGGAGGAAGAGCTGCTGGCGGGGGTGCCGGGGGTCCGACCGCCGGGGGGCGTCCTCGACGCGGAGGCAGAGCCGCTGGCGGGGGGTGGTCCGGATTGAGGTGGGCCGGCTTGAGGCGGTCCACGGAAATGCGATCTGGGTCTGGGCCGATGTCGACCGTGAAAAATTTGTCCCCGGTCTCCAACACGCGGAAGAGCCCGTCATACGGGGGCCATAGCGGTGCCCGGTGGGCGTCGTGCCGGATGAACACGTACTTTGCCGTGCGAAGCTCCGGGGCAAAGTGGGAAGGCGGGCAACCGTGGTGTGCCGTTGGCACCGGGGCGAACCTCTGGGCGGTCTCCTGAAGGGCGGAGCGCTGTTGTGCCGCGGACCAAGGAGCCGTGGAGTCGGGGATAAATTCACCCGGTACCCGCAGTGGTTGCCCGAAGACCAGCTCCGCCGAGGACGCGCGCAGGTCGTCCTTGGGTGCCGTCCTGAGGCCCAGCAGGACCCAGGGGAGTCTGTCGACCCAGCCGCCGTCGCAGAGGCTGGCCCGGAGCGCGGCCTTCATGGAGCGATGAAAGCGCTCGCACAGGCCATTGACCTGGGGGTGGTAGGCCGTGGTGCGGTGTAGTTTCACCCCGAGCCCTTGCGCCACCGCGGCCCAGAGCTCCGAGGTGAACTGGGGGCCGCGGTCGGACGAGATGTCCGAGGGGGCACCGAACCGGGCAACCCAAGTGGCGATAAAGGCTTGCGCCACCTCAGCCGCAGACGTCGCCACCAATGGGACGGCCTCCGGCCACCGTGTGGTGCGGTCGACCATGGTGAGGAGGTGGGTGAACCCTCGCGAGGGGGGCAGAGGTCCCACCAAGTCGACGTGCACGTGGTCGAACCGCCGCTCGGGCACCGTGAACGGGGCCAACGGTGCCCGAGTGTGGCGGTGGACCTTTGCGCGCTGGCACGCGAGGCACGTCCTGGCCCAGTCGCGGACGTCCTTCTGGAGGCCATGCCAGACGAACTTTGCCCCGACGAGTTTCTGGGATGCCCTCGCGCCAGGGTGGGACAGGCCGTGGATGGCGTCGAACACCGGGTGCTGCCAGCCAGCGGGCATGATGGGGCGAGGCCGGCCGAGGGCGACGTCGCATAGGAGGGCCGTGCCCGCGACGTCGAACGGCACCTCGGTGACACGGAGGCCCGTGACGGCGGTCCACAAGGCCTGGACGCCGGGGTCGGCGGTCTGGGCCTCCGCCATCCGGGCATAGTCGACCCCGAGGTGGACCGCATGCACGAGTCACCGGGTTGTCCTTACCCGCCACGTGACGGATGTCCGTCGTGTACTCGGACACGGCAGAGAGGTGGCGCTGCTGCCGTGCCGACCATGGCTCGGCGACCTTGGCCATCGCGAACACAAGGGGCTTGTGGTCAACGAAGGCCGTGAACGGGCATCCCTCCAGCAGATGGCGGAAGTGTCGGACCGCCAGGTGGAGTCCGAGCAACTCACGGTCGAAGGTGCTGTTCCGGTGTTCGTGCGGGCGAAGCTGCCGGCTGAAAAACGCCAGCGGTTGCCAAGCACCACGCACCCATTGCTCGTGCACCGCGCCCACCGCGTAATCCGACGCGTCGGTGGTGAGGGCGATCGGTGCATCGGGCGCCAGGTGCGCCAGCATGGTGGCGTCGGCCAGAGCCAGCTTTGCGCCCGCGAACGCCGCAGCCATCGGCTCCGACCATGCGATGTCACCTTTGCCCGGCTTGCCCCGGAGGGCCTCGTGCAAGGGGCGGAGGAGCTGGGCGACATGGGGCACGAAGCGGTGGTAAAAGTTCACCATTCCCAGGAACTCCTGGAGCCCCTTGACCGTGCGGGGCCGCGGGAAATCCCTGACCGCCTCCACCTTGGCCGGTAATGGGACGGCCCCGTGCTCGGCGATGCGGTGCCCCAAGAAGTCGATGGTGGTGACACCGAAACGGCACTTGGCAGAGTTGATGATTAGGCCATGCTGGCCCAGGCGTTCGAACAGCGTGCGGAGGTGGAGCAGGTGGTCTTCCTGGGATGCGCTCACTACTAGGATGTCGTCCAGGTAGACGAACAGGAAAGGTAAGTCGCGCAAGACGCTATCCATAAGCCGCTGGAACGCCTGAGCCGCATTCTTCAACCCGAAGGGCATCCTCAGAAATTCGAAGAGGCCGAAAGGGGTGATGACGGCCGTCTTCGGGACGTCGACCGGTTGGACGGGGACCTGATGGTAGCCCCGGATGAGGTCCACCTTCGAAAACACGGTCGTGTTGGCCAACCGGGCGGAAAAGTCCTGAATGTGCGGGACCGGGTAGCGGTCGGGGGTGGTGGCATCGTTGAGCCAGCGGTAGTCCCCGCACGGCCGCCATCCCCCACCGGGCTTCGGCACGATGTGCAGCGGGGAAGCCCAAGCGCTGTTGGAGCGCCGTACGATCCCCAGCCGCTCCAGTATGGCGAACTCCGCTTTCGCCACGGCGAGCTCCGTGGGCTCGAGTCGGCGTGCCCGGACATAGACCGGCGGCCCGACCGTGGGGATGTGATGCTCCACCCCGTGTTTAACGGCCACCGCTGAAAAGGTGGGCCGCGTGAGGGCCGGGAAACTAGCGAGGAGGCGGGTAAAGTCGTCCGCTGCCAGAAGCGTGCAAACTAAACTCGCCGCGACGGAACCCTCCAGCAAGCCGCTTGGCAAGCCGCTCAGTGAGCCGCTCAACGAGCTGCTCAGCGAACAAGCGAGCGAGCTAAAGGTTTCGGCCTGGACGAGCCGTTTGTGCTTTACGTCGACCAACAACCCATTCGCACACAGGAAGTCTGCACCGAGCAATGCCATCGGCACGCTGGTGGTCACGAACGACCATTGAAAGCATTGCCCGCCGAACCGCAGGGAGAGGCAGCGCTTCCCGAACGTGCGGATGGGTGTACCGTTGGCGGCAAGCAACGCGGCCCCGGCCTGCGGTTCGCTTGTCAGACGTGTAGGCTGGGATGACGCTTACCTGCGCTCCTGTGTCGCAAAGGAAACGGTGCCCGGACAACGTGTCCGTGATGAATAGGAGGCTGCCGGAATGGCCGACGCTCAGGGCCGCTACCGAGCGCCGGCCAGGTCGTTTCCCGACTTGTCAAACGAGCACGGCGGGCAACACTTCCTAGCCTTGTGGCCGAACCTGGCGTGGTAAGAGCACCAGGCTGGCGGCGGCGGGGGCTTCGGCGGCTGCGGTTTTCTCGGCGGCGGTGGTGGTGGGCGGGGCGCAGCAGCGGCCACGAGGGACGCAGCAGCATCAGCCTCGGGATCCACGACGGCCGCACCGTAACCTGACCGCGTGTCGCAAGCCGCGAAGAACTTGTCGGCCTCTACGGCCAGGGCGCGGGGTTCCTTTATTTTGGAACCAGCCAGCGCGAGGCGTACCTGTGCGGGTAGCTGGCGTAGGAAAAGCGCCCGGAATAAAAAATCCGGGGCTTGGTCACCCAGCAACGACAGCATATAATCCATCCGCACGGATGGTCGTGTGTCGCCGAGTTCGGGAAGGTCCAGGAGGCGGTCGGCCCGTTCGATCTCAGTGAGGCCGAACGTGGCGATGAGGAGACGTTTGATCGCCCCGTACTTGTGGTCGGCCGGCGGGTGCCGCAGGATGGGCACGACTCGGGCGGCAGTGCCGGGCCGGAGGGAGGCAACCACGTGGTAGTAACGGGTCTCGTCCGCCGTTATGCCTCGAAGCTGGAATTGCGCTTCGGCCTGCACGAACCACACATCGGCCTGTGCTTCCCAAAACTCTGGGAGTTTTACCGCGACAGCGTTGTTGGCCATGGCGCGTTCGGTGGTCAGCGACGGCTGAACCAATCGGGGGTCACCAGTGAAGTGTGGTGCTACGCACACAACTTGCTTGCCAAAGAGGTAGGCCACAACGCATTTGATAACCAAAAGAGTCTTTATTAAGAAAGCTCAAACTGCAGCACTGGGCGGGCTCTAGCTTGGAGCCCGCATATATGTGCCGGGGCCACGACTAGTCCCCTGGCGTGGCCGATCGGTCGATAGGCGGGGCATGCCTTCCAGTTCCCCGCCTGGACGTTCGCGCCACCTGCTGGTGCGTTGAATTCGTGTCCTCTTGCTTGTGTCCGCCACAAGTCAAAATTTAAACGCACCGTGTCGACCACAAGCGTTGACATCTCTGGCAGCCAATCAGAGCGTGTATCTGAGTACGTATCCTCTCAACCAATCAGCATGCACGTTATTGTCTTCCAGCTCTGTGAACCACCGTATTGGTAATTTAGCCGAAAGCCTTTGGGAGCTATGCCGAATGTCAAGAAAAATTGTCAGTCTGGAGCTGAAATTGAAAGTGTTAAGGTGGATGGTGCCTTTGTTGGTGTCACTGCTGTTGGATGTGAAGTTGGTTTAAGGGAGACGTCTGTAAGGACAATTGTAAAGGACAAAGAAAAAAAAATTAAGCATCTAGTCATTTCATGACTCCTGTAGGTGCTGCAAAATGAATGAGGTTTAGGCGCAGTTTAATGCAGAAGATGGAAACACATTTATCCTCGTGGATTGAGGATATGAATGAGCATGCTATGCTTTTAAGCCAGGCATTATGGCTGAGGCTCTGAGTTTATATGATGAAGTAATAGAGCAGGAAGGCAAGGGATCTACCAAGGGGATGTTTATGGCCAGTCGAAGGTGGATTTAAGTGCTGCAGCAATTTGCATAACATTTGCATAACTGGTGAAGCTGCGATCGTCGACGACAGTTGAATTTCCGTCTAAGTTTTAGGCCCTTGTGGAAGTTTTACCCTCCACAATTAGTTTTTAAGGTGGATGGAATGGGGCTTTTTTGGAAGAGTATGCCGTCCCTCTCGTACGTTCAATTCCAAGGAAGAGTGACTTGCCTCTGGCTTCAAGGCAGCAAAAGACTGCCTGATATGCCTCCATACTGGCAATGCTACATGAAACTTGAAGTTAAAGCCCCTTCTCATGTACCATAATGAGATGCTCTGGGCTATGAATGGTTATACGAAAGATCATCTGCCTGTCATCTGGAAATCTAACTGAAAGGCCTTGGTGATGAATGAAAAATGTACAAAATCCATATATTTTAATTACTAATATTTATTCGTTTAATGACTGGTAAGTACATTAAAAAGTACATACTTTTTCCACATGCGAAATTTGCATTTATGTTTATTTAAATTATACAATGGACTATATGAAATGAATGAATGATCGTTTTAAGGCCATTTTCCCCGCTAGAGCGGGGGTTAGCCTTGCGGGCCCCATGACAATCATGGTTCCCTGTTTGAGGCAATGTTTTTATGGCCGGATGCCCTTCCTGACGCCAACCCTTGGTCACGCACTTACGATGCGCAGGGATATGGTGTACCTATTCTAAATCCGGGTACACACCGTGATCATTCATCCCAGCAAGCTGGTACTCAATTTGCCAACCTCGGAAGGATGACAGGCTGAGTCAACCCCCCTGGCGTTAATTCAGCGATCGACCGGGATTTGAACCCAGGATCCTAGGATCCCAAGCCAGCACCCTAACCGCTAAGCCAACACCAGTACTTACTTTTTCCACATGCGAAATTTGCATTTATGTTTATTTAAATTATACAATGGACTACAAAATGTAAATGTTTCATGATATTTGTTATATTATATCACCTTTATCTAACAATATTGTTGAAATGAAGATCAAATAGCTGTATGTTGAAATATGTTGAAAAAGTCAAAACTTTACATGGGGTGTACTTACTTTTTCACGTGAATGTATATATAATTATATATATATATATATATATAACCTTTTTAAAATCAGATAAAACCAACTTATGATGTAACTAACTTTTGGGTAGTCGGTTGTAGACAGCAACCGTCCAGGGTATTACTGCCGTTCGGACTTAGGAGCATTAAAGTGGTGCCCGGAACACTCTCCGTGACAGGATTGCTGGTCTTACTTTGTGGCTCACTCAAACTATAGCCATTGATGTCTGGGCTGGCTTTAATCTCTTTCTCACAAACAAACATCATACACTTTTTCTTACTCATTTTCACTCCTCACCATAACATTCTCTCTCTTTTATTTGTCTTTATGCAGTTCTTTTATTTAAGGCCTGGCCTCAATGAGGAATATATAAGCTGTGACTGGAGCCTTCAACATAAAAAAGAACTTACATGATTTAAAGGATTCAAAAATAATAATATTGAACTGATTTTAACAATAATTTCATCTCCTTTGTGAGTTGTTTTAACTCTTGGGTTTAAGCACATATGAGAGATGTGTTCTTGCCTTTTAAACTTCCAAATAAGCTTGTATAATGTGCTGCAATGTAGCTACAAAGCACCACCCAGATAGTCATGCCAATTTAATGGGGGCAGTTCGACAACCACGAGACAGGCATGTGTCTGCAACAGCAGCACTGTACATGAGGATCAGAATAATAATCCTGGAGATATAATCCTGGAGATATAATCCATTGCCCATAAGCTGCCATGCAACATTTTTTTCTAGGGAAAGAAATAAAGTACAGCCTTTTTTAACACAGACACTTCTATGAATCTTCCATATGGGCCTCAGTACGAGATTTAACAGTTACCCAGAATGCAATACTTCTTTGCAAAGTTCTGGTCTTGTAAATATTGTTGCGAATATGGAATTTGGCCTCCATATCCGCTTGTAAATATTCCCCTATTTCCCCAATACTCCCCAACTATCCCCAATCCCCCATTCCCTAGTCCCATTGTCTGTAAACAACACTCTGTAGAACCGACCTTCCCCTTTTTCCCCCATTAAATGTCGTGCCCAGGTCCACCGCATCTCACGTAGACAACTTTCGGACATCTTGCTAGTTATTCTTAGTCTATGTCAGTTAAGGACTCCTTTCCATTAATTCTGACTCTTCGTTGCACCAGAATGTGATTATATGGCACCAGTAGTGAGTTTAGGACCTTCCCATACCTCCTTCCATCTTCTTCCCCAAACAACAACAACAACAACAACTACAGCTACAACAACAACTACAACCACGGCACGCGGGGGGAGTGTGCGTCCTCCCACCAGCTCGGTTAGCCGCCATGACCATGCGCTCCACGGGGTTACCACGAAGGGGCTCCCTGTCAGCCCCTCGTCACGGGCGGAGCCGGTAACCCCCCCGCATGCACCCAATGAGAAGCAACGAGCCGAGGGCGTGTCACTCCCCGCCGGATATACGCAGCGACTTACCGGATGTGAGGTCAGATGCGCCCCGAGCTTGAGCCTTGAGAAGACAAGAGAGCCACCTCCGAGCGCTGAGAGACCTCCTGCATCTTTTGGGCCGCGCTATCCTGTCCCTGAGCACAAGGTGCACCTTGTGCTGGCCATCGAATACCCGCTTTCCTTGCCATCAATCCCCGTGTGAGTCAGCCTTTTGTCCCGTTTATCTGTCATCTGTTGGGGTTAATATAAGTGTGTCTAAGTGCCTGTCTTTCTATGATGTCCCTCTTGTTGTTGTAATCTAACCTTCCGCCTTAATATAATCTCCTCCGGAGGTCTTGAGAACCGTATCCCTGGTGTCGTGTCATTTTAATCCCAGCCGTGTGTCTTTTCCTTCATTGATCTAGCGTAGCGCGATTAGTCAACGTTCGGGTATAATCGGGTAACTTGTGCAGACGTGGTCATACCAAACCGCTCGGTAAATAACATCTAAGCCGCGTCTGTAACAATATGGAAGATAACGTAGAGGTTATCTGGTCGATAATATAATATCTATAATATTTATATATATATATATATATATATATATATATATTATCAGTACAAAGTTATGTAATATTTATGTCTGTCTATAACATCTATAACATTTATATATTCATTAATATAAACACAGACACAATGAGAACCATTCACATTATTATCTTCTAAATTCATAATAATACTTTTAGTATTTGTAGACAACTTAGTTCGATAATCTCTCATACATATAACTACATTTTCAATATTCTATTTTCTCACAATATTTTAAGGTCTTTGCTCGATTTTGTATTCTTTCCAAATGATTTCAGTCATTGATTAATATACCTCATTTATTTAGGAGAAAGATATAATCCATTGCCTTTTCTTGTTAATTTAACAAACTAGGGCATGCCCGTACTATATATAAGCTAGGACGTGCCCGTACGTGGGTGCCCGTTCCTTGCAAAAAAAAAAAAACTGCAAAAAAAAAAAAAACTGCAAAAAAAAAACAATGGTTTGGTCCATTCGCAACGACCACAGAACCCCCCCCCTCTATTTACATGAATGGTTTGGTCCATTCGCAAAGCCAAAGCGAACGACCACAGAACCCCCCCCCCCCCTCTATTTACATGAATGGTTTGGTCCATTCGCAAAGCCAAAGCGAACGACCACAGAACCCCCCCCCCCCTCTATTTACATGAATGGTTTGGTCCATTCGCAACGGCAAAGCGAACGGCGAACGGCTAAATCGCCATAGCTCGGTAAGTACTTGTCCGATTAATTTCAAACCTTGAAAAGGCACATCCTCGGGTCCCCAGCAATATACCTGGCAAGTTTCAAGTATATCGGACCGGTAGTTGTCGAGAAACAGCGGTCACAGACAAACGTACAGACGTACAGACGTACAAACGTACAAACGTACAGAGATTACTGGAATTATAGATAGATGCCTGAGCAATAGAAAAAGCATATCTCCAACTACGAATCTTGCTTCATCTGGCAAACTTCGAGCTTTTGAGCAAATAATAAAGGGAGCAGGGGAGATGGAAACACAACAGCAGTGGGGAACAGAGGGACATCAGGAGATTTGTGGAAGGGAGAAGGTTGTGGCGGTGTACACGGGATAACCAAGATGGACACTACAAGGACTTTCAGGAAAGAAAACGGAATTTGAAGGAGGTGGATTTGGGGAGGATTAACGGGGTATTTGAGCTTTCCTTTGAATGCCGGGTTTTACCATTGCTGAAATACCACCCATCAAAGGTCCCGCAGCACTTAATAGTTGATATATTGAAAGATTTGCTTTATTTATATAGAGAAAGATTGTTTAAAATGATTTTTGGTAAAAATGATCAAGATGCTGATTACTCATATTCTTCCATCCATATATCCATCCAGGCAAATAATGACTGTTGGTTCACGAGTTATCAAGTGACCACTATATTCGTCGTGTGTGTGTGTGTGTGTGTGTGTGTGTGTGTGTGTGTGTGTGTGTGTGTGTGTGTGTGTGTGTGTGTGTGTGTGTGTGTGTGTGTGTGTGTGTGTGTGTGTGTGTGTGTGTGTGTGTGTGTGTGTGTGTGTGTGTGTGTGTGTCTGCAGCATAACTACCCGATGATATCATCCGATCTTGATGAAATTTGGGTGGGAGGTTGATATCATGATCTAGTTGTCCTGCGTAGAGTGGGCGTATTGCGCCCATTGTGGGCGGAGCCACACCCGAAAAAGATGTCTTTTTAGGGGGTAATCGAGTTCAAGCTACATCTTCTCCGAGGGGTTTGGTGGAATCTGACAGGGGTTTCGATATTTGGTTCGGCCAATGTCGTGTCTAGCCCCACGGAGCTCGATTTTTCATTTTTATTTTTTTCATTTTAAAAAGTTATTTATTTATTTATTTATTTTCTTTTCATTTCATTTTTCACCGAATTTTCGGAATTGTGTAGATAACTAACCTCATAACTGATTATACATTATTTTCTATCATTTCAAGGTCAGTAACCTTCGTTTTGACATTTCCAGGCCTGGCCTGTCCGGGCCTGTTTCGGTTATAGTCCGTCCTTTGTCATTGAATACCGCTCGCTCGTGAACCATCGTCGTCTCCTGACTTGTCTTTTTAAATATCAATTTGATGGTGAGTCGTTAGAGTTTGCCATCTTCCCTGACCCACATTGTTCCATCGCACCAGAAGTTGTTCACCTTGTTGTCCTACTTGCAGATATGGGTACGGCCCAGGCGCACATGCATGACAGCATGAGATTCAGTCCCTGCTAGAGTCCCTGTATATAGAGAGTTGTGTCAACTCAAATTTGGACGCCATTTTGTGTCTAAGTGTGTCGGATTAGATATACATGTACATTCGCGATATGGGGTGATATATTCTAAACCTGCTAAAAAAAATTTTACTACACATATTTAGTCTTATTATTACATACAGGTGATATTTGTTTTGTCAAAAACTCAGCTATTGCCGTGAAAAAGAGCTGTGTGGTGATATTAAAAGTGGTATGGCAATGCATATTACAAGCCAACACTGCATATAAGAGCTAACATTATAAGTAAGACAAACCAATGCTGTCGTTCTCTGAATTTTAATAACTTTTAGAAAGGAGTGTGGGCATATCCAATATTTTTTAAAGGGTGCCGAGAGCAATTCCGGTGTAGGACTTCCAGCCGACATATAGTCTAACACACTTAAAACAAATTCTGTACGTGGTATTGCCATATTTCTATAGTGTACAACTTTAGTTTTATCGACAGTTATATTCAATTTCCATTGTAATGATTTAACAAGCTGCAAGTCGGCTTCTGTCTCTGACATAAGGAAAACGTCATCGGCATCTAGTAAGATTGAAACGTTCATTTATTACTACACCCTTGCCCAGAACTCTGATGGATATTGCCTGATCGATTAATATGTTTCATAGCTGGCGACTTAATTAACACTTAATTTTCGACTGCGCGGTTTCCGGTAGCTAAATATTGTTAGAACTGCAGAGCACTTCAACCTCTTTTTGTCATCAGCTCGCCCCCTCTCAAACTGATTCACATCGAAATGTTCCTGCAATCATACAATGAGTGTCCTTGATGTATTTATTTATTGAAATTTTTATTCTAACACAACACAGTTTAATTTTAATGAGCTGTCATGTACTAGTACTTCCACAACAGAAAATCACATGGACAATCTTCCGGAAGATGGCCAGACAAATCGCTAGCTCTATCGACCACATGTATATTGATATCAAACAGGGATAACAGCTTTTGAAAGTTGAGCCAGTTTTAAATGTGGGTACACAAATACACCTGTTTTACTGCATTAATCACCTAGAAATATTGTATGTTTTGGGAACGACAGCTGTCACCAGGTTAAATATTGTTACAGACGCGGTTTTAGATGTTAGTTTACCGAGCGGTTTGGTATTACCGCGTCCGCACAGTTACTCCCCGATTAGAACCCT
Organism: Myxine glutinosa; assembly: GCF_964187855.1. Classification (NCBI taxonomy): domain Eukaryota; kingdom Metazoa; phylum Chordata; class Myxini; order Myxiniformes; family Myxinidae; genus Myxine; species Myxine glutinosa. Next base: position 126,596,881 of record NC_136264.1, on the reverse strand, counting down.
ATCCCGCCCGATTCCACTCGACGTTGACCAAGTCGCGCTATGCTAAATCAATGAAGGAAAGGACACAACGGCTGGGATAAATGCAACGACACAAGGGGTACAGTTCTCAAGACCTCCGGAGGAGGATATAATATTGGTGATGCAGAAACGGGTAGATTACACGGTAAGAGGTAAAGCACAGAAAAGATGGGCACTTAGACACAGTCTTATCTTATCCCCGACAGACCACAGACAAACGGGACAAGACTGACTTACACAGGGATTGATGGCAAGGAAGGGCAGGCAGTCGATAGCTCAAGGTGCACCTTGGCTCAGGGACAGGATACAGCTCGGTCCAGTCCAGAGATGCGGGGAGGTTTTCAGCGCTTGGAGGTGGCGTCTTCTCTCTCCGTGGTGTGGGCGCATCTCACGTCACCTCCCTCTTCCTGCGCATGTCCAGCGGGGAGTGACACGCCCTTGGCTCGTTAGCTCCGCCCCAGATGGAATCGGTCCGCCGCTTCTATTGGGTGCGGGGGTTACCGGGCTCCGCCCTTGACGAGGAGCTGACAGCGAGCCCCTGCGTGGTAACCCCGTCGGAGCACATGTTCAATGGCGGCTAACCAAGCCGGAGTGAGGACGCACACTCCCCGCGCCGCCGCCGCCGCTGTTGTTGTTGTTGTTGTTGTACCATGAGGAAGAGCTGCGGGGAGGTATTGGGAGGTCCTAAACTTTCTAACGGTGCCATATAATCACATTCTGGTGCAACGAAGAGTCAGAATTAATGGAAACGAGTCCTTAACTGACATAGACTAAGAATAACTAGCAAGATGTCCGAAAGTTGTCTACGTGAGATGCGGTGAACCTGGGTGCAACATTTAATGGGGGAAATAGGGGAAGGTCGGGGCTACAGAGTGTTGTTTACAGAAAATGGGACTAGGGAATGGGGGATTGGGGATAGTTGGGAAGTATTGGGGAAATAGGGGAATAGTTACAAGCGGATATGGATGGAGGCCAATCTCATATCCGCAACATTGCACCCTTCTCTACCTCGGGGCGTCCCGACCCGATAAATTTTTACTTACTTTAGTGTGGCACTCAGATGTAGTTCCCTCTACTATTAACTCAACCCTGAGTGCGACAGTTTTACAGATGTTCACAAATGAGTAAATATGTCCCCCTGCGACGTTGCACCCTTCTCCTCACAGAAACACACCCACAGGATAACCGAATCGCGGAAAGAATCCTCAAACTAAACATACAGCCGGTAGGGAGCATTATTTACACAAGACTGCACTGATATTTACACTACGATCCAGGACCTGTTTTTGGAGGAACACATGCAGATGTTATGCATAGAGAGAGCACGCATGCCAGCATCGATACACCAACCCACGAGTGCCCTGTGGCCCTACGGCCTTTAATAATGTGCAGAGCACCCCATCCAAGCACCAAAAGCACCACCCCATCATGTACAGTCAGCACCATCCGGTGCACCAATAAAGTGTTCATAGTCACCGGTGGTGTCGCAGCCGGCCGATGTTCTGCCGCTGTTCTTGCCTTCATGTGGTGTACTTGGCCTTCTGGCTTCTTTCAAAAATAAAGAAAGGCGCCAACCGCGTCCATTTCTAAATTGTGGCCGTCAGGGGGGCCAACTATAAGTGGTTCACCTGTATGGCATAGGTGCCACGTTGACCCATAGGGTCCATCCACGGGTGGTGCTTGACCGCAAAAGAACTGCGGTCCATGGTGGGCGGCCACAAAAATTGCGGTCCATATGGTGTATCGATCCAGGCAGCAAGCAGCGAAAGTACAGGCCCACAACTGCGGAGCCAGCACCTCTCTCTCCTCTCTCTCTGCCCCAAAGCCAGATCCTCGGAGGTGGGAGACAAAAAAAGAAGACAAGTGATTAAGGTGGTAAGGGCGCAAAAGTGCACGCAATACAAGATGATGCACACTGGGGGCACATGGGAACCAGGTGAGACAGGTACGTTCCTACCGTACGCCCCCCCCCCCCCCACCAGGTAACCTACATTGCCCCTCCCTTACCCCTTACTGTATCCACAAAACACAACACTACCCATAAACATCTACTTTACAAATCAACAAACGTCCCTACTGTCTTCCCCGTTCCTCCCATAAACCAAATTCGTCTTCTCTCCCTCCTAACCAATCAAATTTGCCATTTCCAACTCTCATCAAAATTTGCCATCTCCAACTCAACATCAAAATTTGCCATCACCAATTCATCATCAGTCCCTCCTAGGGAGGGAGAGATGGAATCACCCCAATGTCTCATCCACGTCGTGATGCGTCTCACAAATCCTCACAGCAATTCTCATTTCCTGCAACACAGAACAAAGAAAACACAGGTGTGGAGTCATCATCATCACCTCAGGTAAGTGGCTGCGTATGGTGCGACAGGTTCATCAATCCTAACTATTTCCTAAATGACTTTAACAACTTTAATAATAATAATAATAATTCATTTATTTTGTATAGCGCTTTTCCAGAAGCCCAAAGGCGCTTTGACAGAGTGGAAAACATAATGCATAACAATACATGAAAACAACAATTGCAAAAAGACAAGAATCAAGAAAACAAACAGCAGCGATATACGGCATATATATAAGACAAGAATCAAAAAGACAAGACAAGAATCAATAGGGAAATATTTAAAGCAAAAGGAGGGAGAAGGAGAAGAGATAGTCAGGGGTTAAATGCTGTGGGTTGAATGTTGAATGCAGCGTTGAACAGGTGGGTCTTTAGTGATGTTTTGAATGTGGTGAGTGAGGAGGAGTCTCTGATGGTGTGAGGTAGTGAGTTCCAGAGGGTGGGAGCAGCGATGGAGAAGGCCCTGTCCCCCCAGGATCTGAATTTGGTCCGGATGGAGGGGGTCAGGAGGTTGGTACCAGCAGAGCGGAGGTTGCGGGTGGGAGTGTGTCTGGAGAGGAGGTCAGCCAGGTAGGATGGGGCCAGGTTATGGAGGGCTTTGTATGTCAAGAGGAGGATTTTGTACTGGATTCTCTGGGGGATGGGGAGCCAGTGAAGCTTGTAAAGGACGGGGGTGATGTGGTCACGGGTCCGGGAATGAGTGAGTAGACGGGCAGCGGAGTTCTGAATGTATTGGAGTTTATTGGTGATTTTTGAGGGTGAACCATAGAGGAGGCTATTGCAGTAGTCCAGACGGGAGGTGATGAAGGCGTGGATGAGGGTTTCTGCAGCCGTGGAGGAGAGGGATGAGCGGAGACGGGCAATGTTTTTCAGGTGAAAGAAGGCTGACTTTGTGATCTGTTTAGTGTATTTGTCGAAGGAAAGGGTTTGGTCAAAGATGACGCCAAGATTCCGGATGTGAGGGGAGGTGGATACTGGGATACCGTCGATGTTGAGGGCAAAGTTATGGGTGGATTTTGTGAGCGTTTTTGGGCCAATGATGATTATTTCAGATTTATCACAGTTAAGCTTGAGGAAGCTGATTTGAAGCCAGGATTTTATTTCAGTGATGCAGTTTGTCAGGATAGAGTGGGTGTCGGTGGAGACGGACTTGGTGGAGATGAAAAGCTGGATGTCATCGGCGAAGCAGTGGAATTGGAGACCATGACGGCGGATTAAGTGACCGAGCGGGGACAGGTAAAGGATGAAGAGGAGGGGGCCAAGAACTGAACCTTGGGGGACACCTTGGGGGAGGGGAGCAGTGGGGGATTTGCAGTTATTGATGGAGATGAACTGGCATCTGTCAGAGAGGTATGATTTAATCCAAGAGAGGGCAGTGCCGGTGACGTTAAAGGTGGATTCAAGTCGGGTGAGGAGGATAGTGTGATCGATGGTGTCAAAGGCAGCGCTGAGGTCGAGGAGGACGAGAATGTTGAGGTTGCCAGCGTCAGAGGAGAGGAGAAGGTCGTTGGTGATTTTGAGGAGAGCAGTTTCAGTACTGTGGTTGGAGCGGAATCCGGATTGGAATGTTTCATACAAGTTATTGGCAGAGAGATGATGTTTGAGTTGAGTGGCTACAGCGCGTTCCAAAACTTTTGACAGAAAGGGTAGGTTGGAGATGGGTCTGAAGTTGTTTAGAGTGTCAGGGTTTAGACCAGGTTTTTTTAGAATGGGGGTAACAGCAGCAATTTTGAGGGAAGGTGGGACGATGCCTGTAGACAGGGAGGAGTTTATTGTTGCAATGATAAGTGGAGAGAGAGCAGGGAGGGAGGCTTTGACAAAGCTGGAGGGGATGGGGTCAAGAGTGCAGGTGGCAGTTTTCATTCCTATGAGGAGTTCAGAGAGGTCAGTAGGAGAGATTGGGGAGAACCGAGACAGGGGATGGCAGGACAAGGGGGGGCAGGTGGTTGGAGGGGGAGCGGGTGCGGCGGTGGTCAAGCTGTTGTAGATGTTGTCAATTTTGCGTTGGAAGAAAGAGAGGAAGGAGATGCAGTTGTCTACTGTGAATGACTGGGTGGTGGTGTTCAGGGGGCGGAGGAGTTTGTTTATTGTCGAGAAGAGTGCTTTTGGGTTTCCGGAGCCAGAGTGGATAATTTGAGAGTAGTAGGCAGAGCGGGCGTGGGAGAGGGCATCTTTGTAGTGTTGTATGTGGTCCTTGTAGGCTTGGGAGTGAACTGTGAGACCCGTTTTATTGCGGAGTCTTTCAAGTTGGCGAGCACGAGTTTTCATCAGGTGGAGTTCAGGGGTAAACCAGGGAGCAGAATGGGTGAAAGAAACTGTTTTGGTTTTTACAGGCGCAAGCTGGTCAAGGCAGGAGGAGAGAGTGTGGTTGTAGTAGTCAGTGAGGTCGGAAGGGGTGTGGAGGTCAATGAAGGGAGAAGTGGACATTTTTTCAGAGAGGGTGGATGAGAATGAGGTAGGTGAAAGAGCGTTTAGCTTACGGAAGTTGATTGTGCGATAATGCCTTGGTGTTGGGGCGGGGATGTTGATGGTCAGAGTGATGGCTAAGTGGTCAGAGAGGGTGAGGTCGGAGCCATAGAGATGGTGCAAATTTAATCCAGTGGAGCAGACAAGGTCCAAAATGTGACCACGGATATGGGTAGGAAAGTCGACATGTTGAGTGAGGTTAAAGCAGGTGAGTAAATCAGTGAAGTCAGTGGTTATTGTGGAGTCAGTGGAGTCCATGTGGATATTGAAATCACCAAGGAGGAGGATTGAGGGGGAGAGGGAACATAGCTGGGTCAGAAAGTAGGAGAAGTCAGACAGGAATGATGGGTGGGGTTTGGGAGGGCGGTAGACGACAGCCATGACTGACTGCGTGTGACCAGAGAGTTTTAAAGCCAGGTGTTCAAATGATGGAGCAGATGAGATGGAGATGAGGTTGGTCTTGATGTCTTGACGGTGGATAACGGCAATTCCACCACCTCGGCCCTCCGAGCGTGGTTTATTGACGTAGGAATATCCATTGGGTGTGGTGAGGTTGAGTGTGTAGTAGTCCAGAGGTTGTTGCCAGGTTTCGGTGAGACAGAGAAAGTCCAGTTTGTTATCCAGGATGTATTCGTTCAGGATGAGGCATTTATTGTTGAGGGACCGGGTGTTGAACAGGGTGAGCTTGATGTTGTTTTGAACAGCAGGGATGAATTCAGGTGATTTAGCCAGGGTTCGTAGGCAAGAGGTGCGATCGTGTGGGTTGCTGTGACCAGGTGCGCTGGGACGAAGAGTGAGAGTGCGCTTTTACCCGGGGTCTTTCCCTGCCAATCCATTGGCCAACTTACACTATGGGTTCTAAAAACCAATTCCCATTGACCAACTTGTGGTGCTTCTCAATTTGGGGTCTCACTCCCCCGATTCAACACTCGGTGCTCTCGCACAATTTCTGGGCTGTGACGTGTAGCTCTCCCAGCAGGTCTACCCACCTGCACACCTCCACCACTGTAGTTGCCACCCGAGCTTACCTGCTCCTCACCCTAACCTAACTAACTGGGGAAGGCCCTCGCACTCTCACCCCCTCAGTGCCCTCTCTGGCACGGGCTGCCCGATCCACACCCGGGATCCTCAGGCACCCACTGACACTAACGGCTCCCAGAGCCCACCTGCGGCCTCACCTGGCCGACATCCTCACAGTGGTGGAGTGCCCAAACCAACTACACACACTAACAGGCTACACGCCCAGCCATTTCCACAACACTAATGCACCCATCCACAATACCATTCTGCATCCGCACCACAAATGCCAATATCCAACCACAATTTACCTATACCCTCTACCTAACACTTACACTACCCGCCCCGGGTATCCGTGATGGGGGTCCACTCTTCCCCCATTCACACCTTCGCACCATGCACACCACTCCGTACCACTTACTCCAACTCTCTCCACACCACTCATTCTCTGCTCCATATATTCCACACACCTGTACTTGCACACCTGTGCTCTCACACCTGGTGCCACCTGCACCCTTCTCTCCCCAAGCGCATTCGCGCTGATCCACAACACTCACTACTCCCTCACTGCTCCACACACCTGTCCAGTTCTCACACAGCATCATCTCATCTAACTACTCCCCTCTGAAACTTGCGCTTCCCAGTCATCCCTTTAAACTATTGCGCTCCCTCGTCATTATCATCCACTCTAATCTACCTGCGTCCCCACTACAGGTATCAGTCACTAACTAATCTTAACGTTACCTAATGTCATCTCTAGTCCCTATCAATATAACCTAACCCACCCGGGATAGTTTTCACTGCCATACACCCCATAATCTATAGCGCATTTGCCCCACCATGGGAAGGGTGGCAGGGATGCCACCCTTACCCACCGGGCCCATCGCTCATCAATCCCCCAGTCCTCTGGCACTAATAAGCCCCCCTTATTCAGAGGTACTGGGTCCCGCCTCGGCATCTAAAGCCGAGGCAATCCACGGGGGCGCCTGCTCGCCGGTGTAAGGCCTTCTAGTTTCCCGGGGTCTGGCGGGGGGGTGTCTGGGGTCGGCTAACCCGCTCCCCCCTGGGCGGAGTTAAGGACCTCAACCGCCGGGGATTATCCCGGCGCGTGGCTCGACAGTGCCGCGCCAGGTGACCCAGACGGTTGCAGGTATAGCACCTCACCTGATAAGGTGCTTGTCTCCGGAATTCCAAATTTTCCCCCCTGAAGGTCCGAATTGGATTACCCGCTCGTGGTCCACCGCGGGCCACCTCCGGGGCCGCCTGCCATGGTCCAGGTCCCGCCAGGCGCTGGTCCACCAGCCACCGGACCATGCCCGCCAGGTCAGGACTCACGTCGGGGGCGGGCCCCCTAAGGGGTCCGCCCTCCATCGGGGGTCCCACCTGGCGGACCGCCATTGCGGGACGCTCGCTCCCCCGGGCCAGGGGCCTCGCTGCTTCCCAACGGGCCGCAGCGTCAGCCGCCTGGCTCAGAGTCTGCGGGCGCCACATGGCGAGCTGTTGCCGGAGCTCAATATCCGGGAGGGCCTGGATAAAATGGTCCAGCGCCAGGCTTTCCCGGGAATCCGCTGCCATGCTAGCATGTGCGATCCCCACTGCGCGGCGAATGTCGTGGGCAAGTTCCCCGATGGCTTCCTGGGGCTTGCGTTTTCGCAGCGCGAGCTGAGCTTTAACAAGCTCGCTCTGCTGTTCAACGCCGAATCGATTAATTAGGGTGTCGCGGAGGGCTGGCAGGGTGAGAGCACCCGCTGGTAATGCCGTCAGCACCTCCGCCGCCGTGCCGCGCAATGCGGCCACCAGGTGTACTCCACCTTCGTCCTCACCCCAACCGTTGACCTTACACACACAGTCAAACTGCGCCAGGTACACGCGTAGATCACTCTTGCCGTCATACGGCGCGAGTGGGACCTTGTGGGACCACCTCGTATGCGAGTCGTTGCCCGCCTGCCGGACCCCGTGCGTCGCCCCTTGCGGGGTCAGCGCGGGGCCGAACCGGCCGGGCCCCCACAGTACATTACCCCCAAGGGGCTCTCGTGCCTCCCCTGTCCCTCTAACAACTACCCCTGTTGGTGTCGATGCATGGGTCACACTTCCTCAACCCGCTACCCATTCCATACCACCACAACCTTGCTCACCCACACCTCGCACCTCTCGTTCCATACCCTCCGGACCAGCCATACACCTCACTCTTGGCCTCTCACGAACATCCGGGTCTATCTCGACCCCCAAGCTTATTAAATCACCTGGCGCATCATACGCACGACCATATTGGTCACCACTTACACCGGGTCCTCTTTCTCTTCGCTTCTCCTCCATCACCTGCGAATCCCTCATCCGGTTAATGAGCACATCATCACGATCCGAACACAGACTTTGGACCAATTCTTTTACTTCCTCCTTTATCTCTTTCTTATCCTCTCTCCGTCGCTTCTTAATTTCGCTCACCCCTTCTTCCACTTATTCTAATTTCTGCTTCACCTCCTTCATCTCCTCGTGCGCCCCTTGAAGTTCTTCCTCTAACTCCACTTTATTTTTTTCTATGTGCTCCCGCACCTCCCGCTCTTTAACCTCCATCACCTCTACCACCTTGTCCATTTTCCTCGTCAGGTCCTCATGTACCGTCTGACACTTTTTAAATTACCCCTACGTCCTTTTTCATCTCCTTCTGTGTCGATTTTAAACCCTCTATTACCGCTGTGTTCTTCTTTACCTGGTCCCCCAACTCCTTTTGTCCCACTGTCAGTTGTTCTACTCCCAGCGTCAACTCCTCTATACCACCTTGCAATTTTACAGTCCCCTTTCTCACCTCCTTCTCCATGCGCTCCTTACAGTGCCTCACCTCCTCGCGCACTCCTCCGACCTCCTCACTCACACCTCTTCTGATCTCTTCTCCCATCACTTGCATCTCCTGCCCAGATGCCACCCTCATCTGCTCCATTTCCTCCCTGTGAGCATCCAATTTAGTTTCTACCCCCATTCTGACCCCCTCTATCTGCTGCCCCATTTTTTTAACTTCCCTTTCCGCTTGGTCCCTCATGTCCCTCAATTTGCCTTCCATACTGTTTTCTAACCCCTCCAACCCCTTTTGCATCCCTTCCATTTGATTCTCTTGAGCGGCCATTCTGTTTTCTACCCCCATTAACCCCTCCTGTATTTCCCCTAATCTATTGTCTAATCCCTCTATTCTACTCCCTAACCCTCCGATCTGGGCCCCCATGTCCTCCCTCAATTTCTCGCTATTGGACCCCATGTCCTCCCTCAATTTCTCGCTATTGGACCCCATGTCCTCCCTCAATTTCTCGCTATTGGACCCCATCCTTTGTTCTAACCATTGGCTATTGGCCCCCATGTCCTCCCTCATTGCCCCCATACTGTTTTTCAAACCTCCAATTTGGTCTCCCATTTGTCCCATAAGGGCCCCCATCATTCTGTTTTCCATTTCTTCATTATTCTTGTCCATAAGGGCCTTCATTTGCATTAAAAAAAGGTTCAAATCCACCGGTGGCGCTACTACGGTCGCGGGCGCGGTCGCCGTGGCCATGTGCGAGGCGCCATTTTGCGCGCCCGTAACCTCGTGCGCGACGACGCTATTTTGCGAACCTGCCACCCTCACTGCTTCGCTCTCCTCATGTCCCTCAATTTGGTCCTGGATCGACCCTGCCTCACTCTCCTCTACCGGAACCCAGCCGTCTTGATCCGCCATAGCGCGACTTTCAAAATTCGGGTTTTTATTTTTGTAAAACACAATCAAATTTCGCCGTTAACAATTTCGAGCGCGTGAAGCGCGCTTCGGGTCCGATCTCACTCCTCGACACCAATTGTTACTCTAATAGTACAATTGGTGTTCCAAAATTTGGGCCTAACAAATTTAGTCCCAGGTCCGAATCCAACTCCTGACAACCAATTGTTACAGACGCGGTTTTAGATGTTAGTTTACCGAGCGGTTTGATATTACCGCGTCCGCACAGTTACTCCCCGATTAGAACCCTATCCCGCCCGATTCCACTCGACGTTGACCAAGTCGCGCTATGCTAAATCAATGAAGGAAAGGACACAACGGCTGGGATAAATGCAACGACACAAGGGGTACAGTTCTCAAGACCTCCGGAGGAGGATATAATATTGGTGATGCAGAAACGGGTAGATTACACGGTAAGAGGTAAAGCACAGAAAAGATGGGCACTTAGACACAGTCTTATCTTATCCCCGACAGACCACAGACAAACGGGACAAGACTGACTTACACAGGGATTGATGGCAAGGAAGGGCAGGCAGTCGATAGCTCAAGGTGCACCTTGGCTCAGGGACAGGATACAGCTCGGTCCAGTCCAGAGATGCGGGGAGGTTTTCAGCGCTTGGAGGTGGCGTCTTCTCTCTCCGTGGTGTGGGCGCATCTCACGTCACCTCCCTCTTCCTGCGCATGTCCAGCGGGGAGTGACACGCCCTCGGCTCGTTAGCTCCGCCCCAGATGGAATCGGTCCGCCGCTTCTATTGGGTGCGGGGGTTACCGGGCTCCGCCCTTGACGAGGAGCTGACAGCAAGCCCCTGCGTGGTAACCCCGTCGGAGCACATGTTCAATGGCGGCTAACCAAGCCGGAGTGAGGACGCACACTCCCCGCGCCGCCGCCGCTGTTGTTGTTGTTGTTGTTGTACCATGAGGAAGAGCTGCGGGGAGGTATTGGGAGGTCCTAAACTTTCTAACGGTGCCATACAATCACATTCTGGTGCAACGAAGAGTCAGAATTAATGGAAACGAGTCCTTAACTGACATAGACTAAGAATAACTAGCAAGATGTCCTATAGTTGTCTACGTGAGATGCGGTGAACCTGGGTGCGACATTTAATGGGGGAAATAGGGGAAGGTCGGGGCTACAGAGTGTTGTTTACAGAAAATGGGACTAGGGAATGGGGGATTGGGGATAGTTGGGAAGTATTGGGGAAATAGGGGAATATTTACAAGCGGATATGGATGGAGGCCAATCTCATATCCGCAACAATATATAGGGATTGTCCAATGTGCAAAATCTTCCATCACTACAATTTGGCCATAAATCCCGGGGTGGGAAATATTTGAGCAAATATGCCACAAGACGCATGAGTACTGTACAAAGCAAACAATAACTCGTCAAATTTTGGACGTATGGATGGCTGCACAACCCGCAAAAAAATTGAGCAGGTCCCCCCCTAAAATTGCTTTTATGATTGCCGATTAGGCTAAAGATTTTAAACCAAAAAAATAACTTGCCTCGGAATAAGTTTTGAATGGACGGACAGACAACTGAAAACAAAACGGACCATGGGTTTCCCACCCCTATAAAATCAAAATTAATTCCCTCTGAAAAAGTACAGTGACATTGCCCGCAGACTACCCAACCGCAGACCAGGCAATGTCACTGTACCGGGACATTTCATCAATCAATGACAATATGCGGTCCGCTAGGACTACCCGAAAAAAATTGAGCAGGGTTCTTCCCACGGAAATGCATTTTTGGTCAGCTCCTTGAAGATTATAAACAAACACAAATCGCTTCCCTTTAAAAGGGTTTTCAACGGACAGACAACCAAAAAAAAACCGAGCAGATAGAATTGCTTTTGAACATCGATCATCAAGCGGCGTGGGCCTACCTGGCAGAGTCTGGAGGAGTCGATCGCTTTCCAGCTCTTTCGTCTGACTTTCGCTTCCCAAATTTGTCTTCTGACTTTATCACTTGGAAATCTATACATCTTATATTTCCCAGATTGGTTTGAACAACCAAAAGCAGAACAACCAGTCATTTTGTTTGGCAATAAACAACATTCCCGTACCAAGCTGACGTTCACGCACGGTGAAGTTAGACACAAAATGGCGCCACGAAATCACGTGACCGGAAATCTCGGGTCAGCGCATGGCGCAACTCTCTTTATATATAGTCTCTAGTCCCTGCTACCTGAAATTGTGTCAGCCTTAGGCAGGGGTAGAATTTTCAAGTCTTTTTACAGATTGAAAAAAATGAGCTAATTCTCCTTTTTCACATTGACCTCAATGTTAATTTGATGTGCCATAGAATGCCCATTTTCGTACTACTTACCGCCAACCTTGGTTTCAACATTTTCTTCAACTTGCATCCAAGTAGAACAATAATGCTATCCTGATAGCAGTCTTGGGTGTAATGGTCTGAATATATTGTAATGTGTTTGTTGAAGAGAAGATGAGATACAACCAGAAAACGCAGCTCAGAGAACCGAGCAGTTTGCGGTTCCGAGATATTCAAAGATATTTGAATCTGGGTTCAGCGAGTTTAATTAGAATAGCACGTTCAATTCCAGACCGGACCCTAAACTGTCACCATGGTGCTCTTCCAGGCAGAATGAGTCTGGCTAACCAAAACACGTACCCCCACCCCCGGTACCCTCCATATATATATATACATGTAACAAATTGGTGCTGCTCCGATCCCCCCCTGATGTCCCCATATTCCTCCTCTCACAATGAAGGCTATTCAGTTGATGTCTCAGCTCATCATCGATGATGGTATTTAATACAGCTTTAAAAAAAGAATTCCACATCCCTTGTCTATACTAATATCCACTGATACTAACTTCATCTGAGGATGAGAAAGGGAGGAGGATTGGATGGTGAGGGGCAGGTGGGAGGAGAGGGGGGGGGGGGGATTCTTTGGGGAGGAGGTGCGAGGGGTGCAGGAGGGGTGTGAACAAGCATCGTGATTGTTAATGTTTGACTCATGTTGTGATTTGTTTCATAAGCTTATTTTTTTCTTTCCTTCTCTTTTACACTTTTTACTGAAGGAATATTGACATATTTGACAGTACATTTATGTGATGTGGTTTTTAAAATGGTATGACAAATCCAAAATTGTAAACTCACCCACCTGTCGTAGCTCTTCAGGCGTGTTGCAGCCACCTTGCCAGGGATGGAAAATGCCGAGGAGAAAAGCAAGGAAGACAGTATCCTTCCAGAGAGTTTATTTTCATGGCATGAAGTTCATTCTAAAATGTATTTGGAATCATAAAATGATGCTTCCTCAGGTGATGACTTGGTCCTTTGTGTTTGTCATTTCAGAAGCTGAGCCCACAGGGTAGCTCAGAGGTAGCGCACTCACCTTTGAGCTATCTAATCTGGGTTCAATTCCAGACCTAACTTAGACCTGTCACCATCGTGCTTTTTCAGGCAGGATGAGAAATGGAGGAGGATTGTTAGGAAATTGGAGGAGGAAATTTATAAAGGAATTAACCAATTGGTATGCCATCCTTTAGAGGGGACGTTAAAAGGGAAACCCAATTGCTCAGACCACCTTGACGCTAATCTCTCCCTTGATAAACTACAAAATATAGGATGTCTTTTTCCAATTTATGAAGTCAGTAATTTCGCAATTAAAAGTCGAAATCTTCTTCATGATTAGCTGTGACGTCACACCATGAAGTCGACCGCCACTTCCGTATTGTCTACAGGTTATATTACGGTACAATTTAACCGAAACAGTGATTAATTTTCGAATTTCAGGTCGATGTATCCTTGGTGGTTGTAGTAATACAAACCGAGATGGTTTAATGCTACACCAATAGCTAGGCAGCTTAGGTAGTGGATGGGGACATGCCGGATAAAAGCACCAAAATTTTATCAGGCAATCTTCAGGGTCCCAGCTATGATTCTATAACCGGCGCCAAGCGATACGACCACTCTTATTTGAATTTTTATTTTCTATTTGTGAAATTCTTTTTTGAAAACTGTGGAAATATTTTTTTTTTTTTTTTGGAAAAGAAATGTTTTTATTGCAGAAATGAGAATCTTTTCCGAACATTTTGGTGTAATTGTTTTTAAAATCGAACATCTAGAAGTATTTTAAAACAATATTTGAAAATTAGGTGTCTCGGGTGCATTTCCTCAATTTGGAAAATTTCTTGGAAATTTGGTGGGAATTTTTTTTTTTTTGGTTTTTGGAAAAGAAATGTTTTTATTGCAGAAATGAGAATCTTTTCCGAACATTTTGGTGTAATTGTTTTTAAAATCGAACATCTAGAAGTATTTTAAAACAATATTTGAAAATTAGATGTCTCGGGTGCATTTCCTCAGCATCTAAGCTTCAATTCTAGAACCGGCGCCAAACGATCCGAACAGCAAGATGCATGCACAATAGACATTTATATATATTTTATTTAATTACATGCATATTATATTAAATCTGCTATATGTTGAAATTATATCTGCTATATGTTGCTATATGTTGCATGGCAAAAGAGGTGGTCAAGGGAGATTGTATAGCCTGGTCCGCCTACCATGCCTCATTTCAAAACAGTCCTGCTCAAGAAGTAGAAGCTGCCATCACTCAACTTCTGCCTCTCTTCAATGAGAAGGCAGCCACACTTGCAATGATCAAGCATGGAATGGATGTCATCCGTGAATCTACACAGTTCCTGAACCCTGGACAGATTCCAATAATAGCAATGGATGCTCCGCTGTATGCGCTTGCCAAGTTCATTCAGTGGCACTGGCCTACCACACACGGTGAAGACCAGTATGTTGTCATGTTCGGCAGACTCCACCTGGAGATGGCGGTGTGGAAGACACTTGGAGACTACCTAGACGGATCTGGATGGGCGACAGCAATAAACCAGGCAGGCATAGCCTCTGCTGGCACAGCTGAATCCTTCCTGAAGGCATCACACCTGACGAGAACCAGGCATGCCCACCAAGTCAGCGCTCTGGCACTCTCCAAGCTGCAAAATGATGCCTACCTGAAGGGAGCTGCTGGTGCAGCAACTGAAGATAGGACAGAAGAGGACTGGAAACAAAGCATGATCACGAAGAGTCCAACCTTTCAGTACTGGGACACCATCCTGAGGATTGAGCTCCTGGGACTCACCTTCGTTCGCGCTCACAGAGAAAGAGACTTTCCCCTGTATGTCGAGTCTCTGAAAGCCCTGGCACCATGGTTCTTCGCACTTGACCACCATAATTATGCCAGATGGGTCCCGATCCACATCCGCGACATGGAGAGCCTCCCTCCAACAATCGAAGAGGAGTTTATTGTCAGAGGCAACTGGGTTGTTCAGAAGACAGCCAGAAGGTTCTCCAGCATTCCGATCAACCAATCCCATGAACAAAATAATGAGCTTGTGAAGGGCCCTGGAGGAGCAGTCGGCCTGACTGAAAACCCACCAGCCTTCAAGAAGTGGATGATCGCCGGACCTGAGCAGGCACGCATTCTCACTGAGTTTGAGCGGGAGTACACTGCCATCTCAGAAGATGAACGCCAGCACCACGAAGAAGGTCTGTCTGCGCAGAAGACATTTCACGAGCAAACACTGGGCCTTATTCAAGTTATCAACGAGATGAGCAACCCGTTCCTAGATGAAGGAAGCGAGCTGATTGCACTCGACACGCGGCATGTGATTGAAGAATCTGTGGCCAACACTGTGCATACCATAGAAGAAGTGGGAAAGGCTCAGTACGACAGCTACAACAAGGCTATCATCACTGAACGAAGGCAGTTCATCCATGAGCCTGTGAAGAGGAACTCATTGCCTCTCTTCAGGTCACCATCCAAGGGGAAGAGGAAGCAGTCAGAGGATGTTTCCCTGTTGAAAGATGATGTGTCCCTCTTCTCTCGTCTGTACATAGTTGCTCAGAACAGGGATACAGATATGGGAACCTTCTTCCAGCATGAAAATCATCCGCACCCCCCTTCTCTATCTGAAAGAGGAAAACTGCGCCAAGGAAAGAAGTCAGACCTCATTGGTATCCTTGTGCAAGAACCACAAAACTCTGCAAGAACCATTTCCAAATTGAGGAAATGCACCCAAGACACCTAATTTTCAAATATTGTTTTAAAATACTTCTAGATGTTTGATTTTAAAAACAATTACACCAAAATGTTCGGAAAAGATTCTCATTTCTGCAATAAAAACATTTCTTTTCCAAAAACAAACAAAAAAAAATTTCAAAGAAATTTCCAAGAAATTTTCCAAATTGAGGAAATGCACCCGAGACACCTAATTTTCAAATATTGTTTTAAAATACTTCTAGAAGTTCGATTTTAAAAACAATTACACCAAAATGTTCGGAAAAGATTCATTTCTGCAATAAAAACATTTCTTTTCCAAAAACCAAAAAAAAAATGTTTCCAAAATTTTCAAAAAATATTTTCACAAAAAAAAAAAAAATTCAAATAAGAGTGGTCGTATCGCTTGGCGCCGGTTATATAATCATAGCTGGGACCCTGAAGATTGCCTGATAAAATTTTGGTGCTTTTATCCGGCATGTCCCCATCCCTTTGAAATTCGGTGCTAAGCTGCCCCACTACAATGGCTGGAAAGATTCGAGCGTTGCCAGAAATGGTACGAGGTTTGTCCGAAATACCCGAGTATGGATTGGGTCTACAAGATGTTTGCTTTTGTGCTTGGAACATTTTACAGAGCGCTTGTATGAAACAACAGAGAAGACTAGATGTTGTGGTTATCCACCACGATTGAGAGAGGATGCCACCCTCATGATTAAGCGGAAGAAACAGCCGTCACCCGAAGCTATAACACCATCCAACACCCCCCTCCGCAATCCCCCATCAACCGTCACCCTAACTAACAATACCCATGACCACCCCACACCTACCCTCCACCATCCCTCCACAATCCCTCTCCACTGGGGCAGGGCATCAACACCAACACAGCATGACACAACATGGTAACAGCACAACGCACACGGACACAACACGTCACGACCACAGACACAGATGGCGTCCCGGGAAAGTATGAAACTGGACGTACCTATAACATACAGGACACCGGGTCAGCTTGTAAAGATGGGACAAAGCATTCGTCGCCCATTGGTCGGCAGTGCCCGAGTGTGCCTGGGCGGTGTCTGTGTCGTGTCATGTCCATGCTGTTGTGCAGTGCAGAACAAAGGCATGAAGAGTCATTCGTATACTTTTTGCAAAAACTACGAGGTCATTAGTAGACAATGGTAAAACATGTGGAATTTGAGACTGAATTCCACATGGGATTATTTGTGAGCAAAGGGTTTAGATGGGAATGTTGCTAAGCTTCGGAGTGTTTACTATGCTACATTACCCTTTTAAAGAGGAGTTCAGTAGTTTATATCCTTATTATGTGTTTTAGGGTAAGGCCTTGTCTTCCATTAGAATGACACTCCATTGCACCAAGTGAAAAAGATAGATTCCCTTCATCCTTCATTCCCAATCCCAAAACCTCCATTTCCCCTTTCGTCAATTGCCATTCGCATTGCCAACTACAATTGCCGCCATTGAACATGTGCTTGGGTTGGGGAAGAAAGGCGTGCCCGCCCGTCGTCATCAAGGGCGGAGCCAGAGGGTCGCGCGACCCAGGATCCTTTAGAGACCCAGCGTGTGTCAATACGCTGGGTAAGTATTAAATTCCTGCTCTAATTGAGCAGCAACCTGTCCAGGGTAAATTTTCAGTTATGGAAATGTTCACAACCAGTCATGAGCCTTTAGCCCCCTCCCTCTGGGAACAACATCGCAGAAACTTGGGTTCAAATTTTTTATTACAATCAAGAATAATACTTATAGAACGAAACGAACCACCTTTAGAGGCCATTTTTCCCTGAAGAGCAGTGGTTGGCCTTTTTTGGGCACAGTGGCCCCCTTTTTGAAGCAATGTTTTACAGCCAGATGCCCTTCCTGCCGCCAACCATGTTGGTCCCCTCTTGCGACACACTGGGAATTACCAGTATCTGGTACTCAATTTGCCGACCTTCTAAGGATGGCAGGCTGAGTCAACCCACCTGGCGTTAATTCAGCGATCGACCGGGATTCGAACCCAGGATCCTGGGATCCCAAGCCGGCACCCTAACTGCTAAGCCCACACCAGGCTGTAATAATAATACTCGTAGGTACTGTTAAAAGTTTCCATGGTGGAATAACAATAAAGTAAAAGGTTTACGGTTTGCACCATGTGTCGGCTCTTAAAAGAGCTATAATCTTCTATTTAGCTTTTTAGAACTATTTATCTTCTTAAAAAAAATAAAATAAAGGTAGGCCTCAATGTTTCTGGCAGTACACCCTGCTCATCAACAGGAGGAAGTAACCGGACTGAATGGGATGCAGAGCTTATAAGAACTGGGTGTTGTGGGATGCTGATTGGTTGTTGAATGTGTGTTGCTGATTGGCCAGTGTGGTTTTGCTCATCATGGTCCATTGTCGTCTATGTGTTGGTAGGTGTCTGCTTGTTAATGAAGGATAGCCAGATATCGCTAATGGGTAGCCCGTTTTCTTGTAGCTGATTTTTCCCCTTTCACCTCGTCTATTATGTGTTTGATGGTCTCTCAGAAAGTCCTGCCAGTTTCCCCTTTCACCTCGTCTATTATGTGTTTGATGGTCTCTCAGAAAGTCCTGCCAGTTTCCCTCGCAAGTGATGCAGTAAATACCTGGATGGTGGTTAGGAGATCTTCTGTCCTTATGTGTGTGAAGAATAGATTTGAGCTTGTGTATCGAGCGATGGCGTGCTGCTATGTTGGCAGTCTCAAGAATGTGCTGAATGTGGTGTGATGTACGTCTAATGAAGGGGAGAATAACACATGCTCTCGTTTCCGGTGTTGGTGATGATCTTGTGGGCAGGATAACCGTTGAATTCAAGGGTAGTAGTGATGCGGCGTAGTTGTCAATGCAGGTTATACTTGTCGCTGATAGTGTAAGCGCGACGAATGAGAGTCCTGCTCATGGACTGGATAGTTTAAGGATGATGAGAAGAGCGGTAGTTGAGGTAGCGGCCCATGTGAGTTGGCTTCCTGTATAATGTTGTGAGAGGGCTTGTCATAAGGGAGACTTGGTAATGAGGACGTCAAGAAAAGAAATTGACTGTTGTTGCTCGACTTCCATGGTGAAGTTAATGTCTCAGTGCTGATTGTTAAGGTGCTGAACGTCTTGAGATCACTCTTGTCTTGTTGCCATATAACAAGATGTCATCGAGATAACGTAGCCAGAGCTTGAGTTGAAATGGCGCCGAGAGGAGGGCTGAGCACTCAAAGTTTTCCATTAAGAAGTTTGTTACTATGTATGAGAGTTAAGAACCCATAGCCACACCTTTCTTTTGTTGGCAGAACGAGTCGCGCCATTTGAAAGATGTAGAATTGAGACACGTAAGGAGGTCATAAATTTGATCTGCTGATAGACCGGTATGATGCTGAAGGGTGGAGTCTTCTTGTAAACGATGTTTGATGATGGAGCAGGTCTCTGGAACAGAGATGCTGGTAAAAAGTGATTCTACGTCGAAATTGATGAGGGTGTCGGAGGGGAGAATGTCAAAGTGCTCGATGTGCTGAATGAAATGTTCTGAGTTGATAACGTGGTGTTGTCTTGTTGATAACTTGTCTTTCTGACAAGTGGTTGAAGGATCTTAGGTATGTGCTTTGCTAGATTCCCAGATACATCTACATCACACGGCCCCCCAAGAAAGCGGGCTACCCATTAGCGATATCTGGCTCTCCCTCATTAACAAGCAGACACCTACCAACATAAGTATTAAAACATTGAGGACATTGGATCATGATGAGCAAAACTACACCAGCCAATCAGCAACACACAATGAACAACCAATCAGCACCCCACAACAACCAGCCAATGGGAGTGTCCAGTTCTTATAAACAATGCATCCCATTCGTTCCAGTTACTTCCTCCTGTCGATGGGTGGATCATGCTGCCCGAAACGTTGAGGCCCATTTTTTATTCGTCGGCGGAGGCCTTATGTTTGCAGGTTGTCCATCCGTCCGTCTGTTATAGGTTCTCGTTACCGCGATAACTTGAGAAAGGCTAAAGGGATCTTAGTAAAACTTGGTGCAGGTATGTTTCATGAGGCAAAGATTGATTCATGAGGTAACTGATTAGATTTTGGGATCACGTGGTCAAAGGCCAAAGGTCAGAGGTCATGTTAGGTAAAAAAATACTGTTACCGCCATAACTTGTGAACCAGTGATGGGATTCTGACCAAATTTGGTCCACTTATGTAGAATGATGTAAAGATGAAATGGTTAGATTTTGGGGTCAAGAGATCAAAGGTCAAAGTCTGTAATCGGTCTATAACTTGAGAACAGCTGAAAGGGTTTAAATTAAAACTTGGTACAGGTATGTTTAGCTTTTTCACGAGCCTCGATTCAGTATCCCCCCCCCAAAAAAAGGTATGTATAATGTAAAGATTAACTGATTACATTTTGGGGTCAATAGGTCAGAGGTCATGTCAGGTAAAAATGTGTTCACTTGGGCACAGCTGAATGGATTTAAATCAAACTTGATACAATAATTATAATGACGTAATAATGTGGGCGGAGGCATATCAGTCGACATCGTGACGTCGAAGAGTGCCATTCTAGTTCTAATTATAAAGAACTAGCAGAATGCACCCGGCGTTGCCCGGTTTCTTTTTGAATGAATTTACTACGATAATTCAGCTTTTGCTCGCGGCCGTAGAAGATTGACTACTGTAATGCAGCTGAGCTTTTAATTGCGAAATGGCCCCAGCCCGGCCGAGGCAGCCTCGACCGGCCTCGCCACCTAGCCTATAACCTTCCCGGGGCCCGTCCTGACATTTTTAGTTCTTTTTGAATGAATTTACTACTATAATTCAGCTTTTACCCGCGGCCGTAGAAGATTGACTACTATAATGCAGCTGAGCTTTTAATTGCGAAATGGGCCCAGCCCGGCCGAGTTGGGCCTCGACCGGCCTCGCCACCTAGCCTATAGCCTTCCCGAGGCCCGTCCCGACATTTTTTGTTTCAGAGGTTTCCTCCTATCTATCACCGTTCAGGAGATTAGCGCGTGCAAACAAACAAACAAACAAAAACTTTCTTTTATATACATAAAATATATTTAATAATAATAAGATAAGAAGATAGATATAAATAGCTCTTTTAAGAGCCAACACATTGTGCAGACGATAAACCTTTTACCTTCTAATACTTATAGGCCTTTTTGTTTATGGATGTGTTTGTGGTCAAATTAAAAACAAATCATTATTGTGTCATGGTCCTTTGTCGAAATCCATTTTTGCTCCGTTTTCCTTGACTTCTAAATCTCAGTGATTGACATCAATTTGGAAAAGCCAAAGGAACCGCCAGTGAACGAGGCATCCTGCTCCTGCTGATACCCTATCTCTCTGTGCACCCTGGGTTTCAAACCCCACACCTCTGTATCCCCATCCCTCTCCCTTTTCCCATGGAACCCCACATTTAGTGTTGGTGCTTGTCGCTCCGCCGGTAATTTTTTTCCGTTATATAGGAGCCGGGAGCAAAAAATGAACACAATTCAAGGTGTCGTATATATCGCAGACAGACCGTGGCCTGAGATGCTTTTGCGTTTTGTTTGACGTCTAACTCTTTGAATTACGTGCTTGGTGCACCAAGACCACCCAGATCAGACCCGTCACAACTCTTGCTCGAATTCCCACTGTCCGCGCTTACCTTTGGATTGAAAATCACCTTTTTCATATCCGTATTTTGCACATTAATCGGTGTTGAGACATCGTGGCTCGTTTCTCTTGGCATTATGATTTTATGCTGATGTACATAACTTATTTACTAGGTGATTCTAGTATGTCGCACCATCAGACCATGTGTGTTTTGGCTGTACTGTTTGTTTGTTTGAAATTTTTTATAATTAATTTATTACTTAATTTATTTGTTTCTTGTTCTTACTTGTGCATGTGGCAGTTTCGTACGAAACGCATTTCGTTCAAGAATAAACTTTACAGGTCAGCCAAATGCAGTTTCTTAAATTTTTGTGTCAAGTTCAAAATCTACTCTTCTTGCATCGATTTACTTCACGAAGAGATTCTCTCAGCTCGGTAGTTTTTTCGTGCCGACTTTTCAGCGAAAACTGTGAACCAAGAACTTGGAGCAATGCGATGGGGAACAGAGTAGGGAAAGTACGGTGTGCAAAAGTAGCGAGTGATTTGAGCTTCCTCTTTCTTGATACACGCTCAGGGGGAAAAATAACTGAAGATGTGAGACGTGAAATTAAGTGATGTATTATTTAATTAATTTGGTGGAAATGACTGAATGTCAGTAATCTGTAGCTTTATTTGGTCCACCATGGGTTGCTTGAGGCTGCACAGTTCTGCTGTACATTATTGGTTGTACTGCTGTAAATATTGATATTTCACCGTGACACTTCTGTCGATGTGAAACGACTGTTTCATCTGATGGAGTTAGGTTGAGTCAAATTTGAGACATTTGGACAAAACCAAGAAAGTATTTCACTTGAACAGGCCACTCTCCACGGACTAATGCTCACCCTATAATCAAACATCAATTCCAGATTCAAAACTCATACAGTGTTGATTTATCTATAATGATGTCTTTGTAATACATCAGTGTACTTTAATCCGAATTGGAAGGGCCTTGGTAGGCAATGGACAAACATGTATAGTATATGGGATTATCCGATTAATACTTGATTTCACCACATCATGTGCCCCTGGTTCAGATGAGAATGCCAAAGAGGCCAATTCATGGAGGAGCTTGCTCACATGCGTACGAGGAAAGCCCTGGAGGAAAGCCCTGGAGGAAAGCCTTGAGTATACATGGAAAAGCCAGAGGAGACTGTGAGGACCGACCGCATAAATTTGGCAACAAACATACATACACACACACACACACACATGCATACATACACACACACATGCATATATACACACACAAACATACACATACACGCATGCATATACACACACACACACACACACACACACACACACACACACACACATATATATACACACACAAACACACTTAAACTCATACACGCATGCATATATACACACATGCATCATGACTGGATTTCAAACTGATGTTGGTTTGATGTGTTCTGGACTTTTCTATGATTCTTGTGGGCTGGCAGAACATCTTTGAAGACTGCGCACTCACCTGTGAGCTGTCTTGCCAAGATTCAAGCCTCGACCGAGCTATAAACCGTCACTCCAGTGATTCAGTTGTCGGGCGATGCATCAATATGTGTGTGCCCTCCATCGGTAGGACATTAAGCTGGAGGACCTGTCTGCCAGCACCAGTAGTTGGTGTACATGAAAGATCCCGTCGTATTTTTCGTGAAGAAGAGACACCGGCACACTGGCCAAATTCCTTATTCCTGCCTAAACTGTCAGCAAGTAGTCTGGTCTTCTTGGATATCCCTTGATACCAGGTTACGCTGCTTGTTATCTCAGGGTCCTTGTATTCTGGGCAGCAGCTCCTATGCTGTAAACAAATACAAATTCCCAGGTTTTTCATGTGTCACATGTGAACGGCCATCTTTGACAACAAAGGGAAACCATTATAATCTTTGCACCAGACTGGCATTCGGTAGAGAGTATACCTACACCAGGCTGAATAGTTTACGTTTTGTATCCCATTGATAGGCCGGATCTGGATTCGGACCTGAACCAAAATCTAATTGGCTGTCACCCAACCAACTCCTCCACTTAGTTTTCTCATAATTCATCCACAAATTTTGAAATGTCATGCCATACAGTACAGTGTATCGTATTTGAGCCGATCACTCAATGGTGAAATATCACTTTAAAAAATTTTTTTTAATCGTATCCGGATCTTCACCAAAATTGAATCAATTTGTCCTTGTCACACATCCAACCTACCTGTGCACCAAATTTTGTCCAAATCCATTCACAACTTTGAGATATCCTGTTCACAGACAAACAGACGTGGGTGAAAACATATAACCCGAGTCCACCTTCTGTGGGGGTAAAAAGAGTAAAACAGGTTAATTAAACGTTTGTAAATGTCAAATCCACAGAAGACCCAGAAATGAAAGCACGTGGTGGGCTTCCTATTGTTGCTTTGTATGCAGCCTGTGGCTGCTGGTGGCATCATTTCTGGAAGCAATGCAGTGCCCCCTGCTACCCATAAGCTGGTACTCATTTTTCCAACCTCAAAAGGATGACAGACTGAGTCCCTGGACTAACGTGATTAAATATACAGGGTGCTGCCAATTAATTGTAGAAAATGAACCCACCTGATGTTACATCAACAGCACGACAGGGACTCAAACTCAAGAGCCTAAGATCTTAAGCCAGGCAGCTTAACAGTTAAGCCAACAACAGACTGGTGAGCTGATTGGGGACTATATCTCATTCATTATACAAGGTGATTAATTATTAAAATCCATTATTTATATAACAAGTACAAAAAGTTTTAATTAAAACAAAAGCCGCGTCGATGTTACACAATGCCTAGATGCAGCTGTGCCTATAACGTCGATGTTATAGGCACAGGACATTCCTATTGATTCGATTACTTGGTGTTATTTTTGTGCAAAGTGAAAATATATCTCGGCAATTTCCCGTGTGTGGCGACGAATTTTTAATATATCTCGGCATTTTCCCGTCTGTTATTTCAGGCGGTGTATGACTGACCATGCCACGATTTAAAAAAAATATATCTCGGCAATTTCCCGTATGTGGCGACACGTGAACGAAGCTATGCTCCTCTCTCCACATTATTGTGACGACGTATAAATTAAATATTTCATCGTGACGATTGTCATCAAATGGACGAATTTTTAATATATCTCGGCATTTTCCCGTCTGTTATTTCGGGCGGTGTATGACTGACCATGCCGCGATTTAAACAAAATATATATATCTCGGCATTTTCCCGTCTCTTATTTCGGGCGGTGTATGACTGACCATGCCGCGATTAAAAAAAAAAATATCTCAATGGACTTGAAGTTACAGGCCTTTGAGAATTCATTTCGTTCTATAAAGGGCAACTTTCATCGGATTTTCTTCACGTTTTTTTTCAACCGAGTCTAAAACTATGTTAGCGACTGTGAAAAATGGAATGATATATCGAATTTGATTTGAAATAAAACTGTGTGAGAGAGGAAGACACCACGGGCCTACAAAACAGGCCTCAAAGCTATGCGAGTTAATAAAATGGTGGATATTTGTTTATATGAAGCCTCTCCCACAATGGGTGGAGCTTTGAGGTTTTGTCTTCTCTGCAAGAACAAGAAGAAGAACAACAACAACAGCAGCGGGCACTCTATTAGCAGCGTCTGCGACGCGGCTAAAAAAGAAAGAGACTTGAATGGTTTGAAACCTTTTGTGCTGTGATTTCTGATTTTATACCTTAGTCTTGAGCAATACTTTGCTGTGAACGTTTCTGAAGCAAGATCAACACACAAAGACGTAACGTGAATAAAACTTTGGATTCTTCCTGATGTGTAAGCCAGGTGAAATGTGATCAGTTATGAGATTCATTGCCTGGCAGGTAGCACACTCACGTCTGAGATACCTAGCCTGGGTTCATATATCGGCCCAGGTTTAAACTGTCGTCGTGATGTTTCACATGCACAAGCCATTAAAGATCCCACGGTGTCTTTTGCGAGGAGTGGGCGAGTTATCGTCGGCTCCCTGGATAAATTCCAAATTCGTGTCCTGAATGACCGTTGGAAGGCAATGACCAAAAAAACTGAAAAAAAAAATTGAAAAAAAATCACATGCAGGAAAAGATATGAATTCATCGACCATCAGTGCACTTGAATCTTTGTTTTAAGAGCTCAAATGAAGGTAGATTTAGGCTTAGGAACGGTAAGTACATTCCCCCTTGTGTACATTACCGTTGCCATCAATGCCATGGTACTTTGGCAGCACCGATGCTCTGAAAAGACTAGCCTATGGAAACAATAGTCCGGCCCAACACCGTGCACGGTCCTCTGCCTGCTTCTTGGTCTGCACAAACACCATGGATACCTTTGCAGAAGTTGTAGGCTGGAGGTCGGGGAGACGGTTATTGCCACAGCCTCCACGGCTTCATCGGTTTGCTTGAACTTCGTGGAGAGGCTTGGTACAGCTTTAGTTAATACTTGGCAAAAAATTTTTTTGGACAAGTACAGTCACATGAAAAAGTAAGTACACCCCATGTAAAGTTTTCACTTTTTCAACATATTTCAACATACAGCTATTTGATCTTCATTTCAACAATATTGATAGATAAAGGTGATACACAACACAACATGCATTTTAAGGCCATTTTCCCTGCGAGAGCGGGGGTTAGCCTTGCGGTCCCCATGACAATCTTCTCCATTTTGCCCTATTTTCTGCATCTCCCCTTGTTAACCCCCTTGCACGCATTTCTTCTTCCACCATCTTTAGCCAAGTCTTTCTCGGTCTTCCCCGTCCTCTACTTCCTTCTACATTCATTTCCATCACTCTTCTCAACCAGTCACTTTCATCCTTCCTCAACACATGACCAAACCATCTCAACCTGTTCCTCTTCACAGCATCAATCACAGGCTCTATTCCCAAACTCAGAAACCGATCTCCACTTCGGGCTGTACCCTGCCCATATGTAGTTGTAATTGTCATGGTTCTCTTTTTGAGGC
Organism: Myxine glutinosa; assembly: GCF_964187855.1. Taxonomy (NCBI): domain Eukaryota; kingdom Metazoa; phylum Chordata; class Myxini; order Myxiniformes; family Myxinidae; genus Myxine; species Myxine glutinosa. The sequence goes on along the minus strand of NC_136264.1, from coordinate 126,570,665 downwards.
AATGTTTTTATGGCCGGATGCCCTTCCTGACGCCAACCCTCTTAGTCAGCTCTTACGACACGCAGGGATACGGTGCACCTATTCTAAACCAGGGTACACACACCGAGATAAAGGTGATATAACATAACAAATATCATGACACTTTTACATTATTTAGTCCATTGCATAATTTAAATAAACATAAATGCAAATTTCGCATGTGGAAAAAGTAAGTACACCCTTGGCTCTAACAGGTGGTATTGCCCCCTTTGGCAGAAGCAACCTCAAGTAGACGTTTCTAAAAACTGTCTACCAGTCTCTGACATCGACTGGGAGAAATTTTTGCCCACTCCATGCAGAATTCTTTCAGCTGTGCGATGTTTGAGGGGTTTCTTGCATGCACAGCTTGTTTCAAATCCCCCCACAACATCTCGATGGGATTTAGATCCGGGCTTTGACTTGGCCATTCCAGAACCCTCCATTTCTTTCTTTTAAGCCATTCCTTCGTGGATTTACTGGTATGTTTAGGGTCATTGTAGTGTTGCAAGGTCCACCTTCGGTTGAGCTTCAACTTTGCGACAGATGGCCTCACATTATCCTCAAGCACCCTCTGGTACAATGAAGAATTCATAGTGGATTCCATGATGGTGAGCTGCCCAGGCCCTGATGCAGCAAAGCTGCCCCAAACCATAATATTTCCACCACCATGCTTTTCAGTTGGTATCAGGTTCTTGTGGTTAAATGCTGTCTTTGCTTTTCGCCAAACATGTCTTCTGGTACTGTGGCCAAATAGCTCTACCTTTGACTCATCTGTCCAGGGCACATTGTTCCAGAAGTGCTGGTCTTTGCCTCAGTGTTCATTGGAAAACTTTAGTCTTGCCCTGATGTTCTTTCTGGACAGCAAAGGATTCCTCATGGCACACCTCCCATGTAGATCAAATTTGTGCAGCCTCTTTCTAATGGTAGATCGTGCACTTTGACATCAACAGTGGAAAGAGCTACCTGTAGGTCCCGTGATGACATTCTGGGGTTCTTAGAGACTTCTTTCAGCATCTTGCGGTCTGCTCTCGGGCTGAACTTGCTGGGGCGGCCTGGCCTGAACAAGTTGGCAGTTGTTTGGAATCTTCTCCACTTGTAGATGATCTTCCAGACAGTCGAATGATTGATTTCAAATTGTTTGTAGATCTTTTTAAATCCCTTCCCAGACTCGTAGGCATCTATAACCTTCTTTCTGAAGGCCTCAGAGAGCTCTTTTGATCTTGGCATGGTGACGCCGCACACTTCAACAACAAAGAGCAAACCAAACTAAATGTCTGAGGTTTAAATAAGACAGGTTCCTCCAAGATCCTCTCTAACGATGTTCTAATCATTTGCACCTGAGCTGGTGCACCTGATTCTAATTTTAGGTATTTGAAGTAGTGATAAATGTCGGGGTGTACTTACTTTTTCCACATGTGAAACTTGCATTTATGTTTATATAAATTATACAATGGACTACAAAATGTAAATGTTTCATGATATTTGCTCTATTATATCACCTTTATCTATCAATATTGTTGAAATGAAGATCAAATAGCTGTATGTTGAAATATGTTCAAAAAGTCAAAACTTTACATGGGGTGTACTTACTTTTTACGTGACTGTGTGTTGATCACTCCGGTTTGTATGTTTGTCTGTCCGCTCACTTATACTTGCCTACAGGTCACGATTTTAAACATCTTCACGAAACTTCACCAAATACTCGAGTTCGTGGTCCGACAAAATCCTATTTCTTTTTGAGGTCAAAAGGTCAAAGGTTTTATCAAAACTTTTAAATCAAATCAATTAAATCAATCACTTATCAAATTTTTAAATCCTCAATTTTCATTCGATTGACTTGAAATTTGAATGGCATTGTCATATCAGCTTACTGAATTCAACCACCAACTATTTTTGAGATCAACATAGGCCAAAAGGTCAACATAGGCCAAAATGTCAACATCAGCCAAATTTCTAAAATTGTCAATTTTCATCCGATTAACTTAAAATTAGGAGACGATTTGCATATCAGTTCACATAATTCAACCACCAATTATTTGTGAGGAGAAAAGGATGCTCCACCGGGTGCCATTCTACTTTGTTCTCTTTTGCCAAGTGAAATCACTATGAGTGATTTTTCATTTATTTATTTATTTACCTCACTACACTTCATGGTGCCTTTGTTATGCACCACTCTAGGTCTACTCTACCACAATTGATTGTTCTACTTACTACGATCTACTTTATTATTTTGATATTTTTAATTGCAATATTTTATGTTGCCTTTCATATTGTCGTGCAACCGCCGAAATTAATATCTGGCGGTCGCGGATGCCGATCACGAAGGCTTTAACTCCGAGGCGGAAACTCAATGGCGGATTCCAAAATCTAAAACACCTAAGCGCACGGAATGGAGGGAAGAGGCGCAAGTCCCCACAGCCTTAACTATCAAATCAATCAGGAAACTGCGTTCAGTTATTTGTACAAAAAGTAATGTAAGGGTTTATTTGATGAAAGCAAGGATAGGAAAATACACGCCGATAATCTAATGCATAATTTGGGATCCCACACACCAGATATCGAATACAAGACGGGGGGGGGGGGGGGGAGGGGGGGGGGATCAAATATGAAAGAAACACGTCCGTTGTGTAAAATGTATACGCGGAGCTCGGGCTTATCTGTCTCGTCGTTGGCTTTGGCTGCTATCCAACACGCGGCTCCTTTCGTCCCGCGGCACGCCTCGCTCCAGGTTCCAAAGCCCCGAGCACCAAGCACCAAGCACTACGAGGTCGACCCTCGCACACGGTCGACAAGCCACTCGGACCACCAGGACGACTGCCAGGAATCCAACTGGTGCGCAACTGCTCACTCGTGCGTAACTCACTCAGGATCCACTCACAAACGAACTCAACCAGCAAGCCAGGCCTCTCTCAACTCGACTGCGAACCAACTGGCATTCGGCGCTCGTTCATCAACTCTCGAACTGCGCACGAACTCAACTCTGCGCACGAACTCACTACACTCTGCACAACTCCACACGCCGAGTCTCAACTCACTCGCACTGGGACTCCGACTGAACGACTCTCTCTCTCTCTCTCTGCTGCCCCAAAACGAACTCCTGACTCTCTCGTGCACATGAACTCTTGACTCAGATCTGGACTCCCCACTCGTGCGCACCTCAAACGAACTCTCCCGTTCTGAACTGGCGTCCGGCCCCCGCTAATATCCCCGGCCGATGACGTCAGCATTGGCGCACTGCTCAGCCAATCAGAGCCTCCACCGACTCGCCGGCTCGTCCAGGGGCACGCCCCTGCGCCACTCACTCCCGTCCCCTACTCCTTGGTCACAGCATGTGCTATGCGAGGCGGGTAGGCCTCTCGGAGGTGCAAATGGTGGTGGCCATTATCGGCGGTGTCCTAGCCCGATTTCTTCCTAAGTCATGTCAGGGGCGAAGGGCGTCATTAATGTTGTACTAAAGGTCCTAACTAGTGTCTATGTGGTCTGCAGTGCAAAAATGGACAGAGGTTTGGTTACCAGGTGAGACATACAAGGGCTCTACTCATTAACCCCTACACTACCTATCACCCGAATCTCCTGGTAGATTCACAATTATACACCTTGACCGACAAAACGCCTAAACACACAGAACTTATTACAGGTAGATTCCCTATCGCGACAGTTGAAGCATGCTACCTACTCAGATCTACTCTGCTCTACATATATCACTACCCAAATTCGTAACAATATTTTTTCTTTATGCTCTTATTTTTTGCGTGTTGTATTGACATAACTTTATGTTGGTCAATGCATTTCATAACTTGCATCTTATGTTATTGCAAATATTTTGATTTTTAATTATCTTACTATAATTCACCAAATGTCTGTCCGTCCGTTCGAAGGTACCGCAAAAACGGCTGAACCGATCGCAACGATATTTTGGGTGGGTAATCCTGGGACCTCCTGGAGTAAAATAGGCTCTGTTGTTTTTCCAATTTTCCAATTTTCCAGTTTTTCCAAACACGATGGAATAATATTTACCGATATGAACAGTGATGTGGCTTTTGTTGAAATTCTACAAATACTGTTTATTCTACGTAACCAGGAGAGAGTATATCGACTCCTGACGAACTCTTCCTATATAAACGTGCGGCTCCGAAGGAACATGGCAGCGTGTGCAAAGCGATTGAGAAACAGGTGTAGTGGCCGCTTCCGTGTTACAGATTCGGTGCGCACTCTTCACACATAAACGTGCGACTGAGAAAGATGTGCAGCGGCCGCTTCCGTTTTGCAGAATTCAATCTTTTTTCAAAATGGGTGGCATGACTGTTTAGATTTTCATGATTTGCGTGTGATATGGTTTAACGGATGTTTATATGAATTGTTTAAAATAAAAAAGCCTTCAATTTCTGATATTTTGCCTTTTCATTTGGGCCTCCCAATTGAAGCCCCGCCCATAGGGTTGGGTGAACACAATTACGAATTCATAATCGTAATTGTATTCACTCAATTCCAATCATCAATTGATACTTTAACAAAACGATTAACATGATTAACGCTTAACGATTTAACATTACGATTGAATGATGGTTGTATTTCGATATTATCAAACCCGCACATTGCTGTCATCTGTCCACTTCTGCATTCGCGGCAGTTCATAATTGTCATCAAAATCTAAACGGTATTTGTAGAATTTCAATAAAAGCCACATCGCTGTTCATATCGGTAAATATTATTCCATCGTGTTTGGAAAAACTGGAAAATTGGAATACTGGAAAAACAATGTAGCCTGTTTTACTCCCAGGGGTCCCAGGAATACCCACCCAAAATATCGTTGCGATCGGTTGAGCCGTTTTTGCGGTACCTTTGAACAGACAGACGGACATTTGGTGAATTATAGTAAGATTAGCCTATTATATTTACTGCATGGAGCAGTGTCAAATTCCAAAATGATATTTCTTCACAGCAAAGATATCGCAGCACATCCTCTGTTCCAAATGGTAGCTTGATTCATTTAAAGTTAAACAATGCAAGTACCGACCCGACCCTTTGTTCATATTGGTACCTCAATTTATTTTACACAATGAAAGTACCAATTCTCTGTTGAAATTGGTACCTTGGTTCATTTTGCACAATAAAAGTAACGATCCTTGGTTCAAATTGGTGCCTTGGTTTAAGTTTTATTTTCTTACCAGCAAAGAAAACAAAAATTTGGGAGCAATCAAGGCAGACGAGCCTTGTGGCTGGCTTAAGATCTTGGGATCCTGGGATCCGAAGTCTGAGTCCCTGTCGTTCCATTAAATAACACCAGATGGGTTGACTCAGCCTGTCATCCTTCCAAGGCCGGCAAAATGAGTACCAGCTTACTGGGAGGATTGATCAAACGGAAGACCAAATACTGCATGGGAGTCATCAGAAGGAACCTGAATAAGCAAAGAGTAAAGATGGAGTCATCAAGAGGAACCTGGATCGGATTTGGGTTGCAGCTGTTACTCCTCTACCCTCAAACCCATCCCGGTGCAGCCAAGTGAGCCTTACGGAAAATTTTATACATAAATTCACTTCTCCCTCCATCCCTGGACAGGTAGATAAAGAAAGAGAAATTAAGAGTAAAAGAGATAAAAAGAAAAAGCAATAATTAGAGTGAATAAAAAGAAATGTGAAAAAGTAGAAAGAAGTGTGAAAGGACCAAAGATGTTAGGAAGAACCCAGATATATAGATATAGATATCAGCAGTTAATCTAAGACTCGGACGCAGTATTAACAGGTGTACAAGGTACCAGAGGTCCTGTTGAGCCATTCGAGTATCCCTCATGGGAGTGGCGACCCTTCCAGGATTGTGGCGACCCTTCCAGGATTGTGGCAATGGAAAACGAACTCGGCAGCCCGAAATGTCAGAAGACGCGAAAGGAATGGCTCTTATTCTCCTATGCCGAACCAACCTATTATATTACCTATGGACACAAATTGCAGGAGAAATGTATGCATAGATTAAGCCATTCATCTCATGGATTTCATTCATCATGGCGATCTTGACAGCATCATCCATACGGGGGTGTGTGGTGCGCACAATGTTCTCCGAGATTGCTAGCAATTCTTGCTTGCGCTAAATGGGATTTCAACACGCCAATCACTTCGGCTACTTGCGTGTTCCCATTGGGCAGATGGCATGCCGCATGCGGTGACGTCACAAACACAATGACGTGGGGAAGGACCTGATTGATTACTATATGCGGGCAGCATTCAATAATTGTCTGTTAGGTTTGTGTTGATGTTCGTGATAAAAACGGTTTTCTATCTTGTTTTAGAGCTCCATACAAATGCCGAGGCTTGCGGAACAGTGAGCTCTATATTCGTAATAATTAAACAACAAAAACACGTTGTGCTGCCAATAATTGTTTACAAGTGCAGAAATTTGGAGATGTTTCAAGACGTGGTATTTTATCAATATGCTTGCAGTTTAGCATTGCTCCTGCCTTGGGGATTAAAAAAAAGAACTAGAAAAGCATCTGAAAATGCAAAGTCCGTCTACCTCCGTTTGTATGTAGACATCTTCGTCTTCTTCCATATACTCAAAATAACGAAAAAAAAGATTTTTAAAAATACAAAATGAGAATTGACGATTTTATGCAGCCTTGACCTTTGAGCTATAGATCCCAAACAAAACATTCAGCTTCTAGCTTTTAATTGGGGAACCAATGCTGTGACACAATATGCAGATTCTTAAAATTTCAGGTCAATTGGAGGGAAATTGATGATTTTACGCGACCTTGACCTTTGACCTTTTAATCTAAAAAGAACAATCAGCTTTTAGCTTTCAATTGGTTAACCAATTCAGTGACCCAATATGCAAAATTCTTAAAATTTCACGTCAATCAGATGAAAATTGACGATGTTATGTGATGCTGACCTTTGACCTTTTGACAAAATTATTAATTTGCCTTCTCCGTGTTATCATAATAAAGCTTTGTTGAAAATTTGATGACAAAACTCAAATGGTAAATTGAAATTTCAGGTCAATTGGATGAAAATTGAAATGTGATGCTGACCTTTGACCTTTTGACAAAATTATTAATCTGTCTTCTCCGTATTATCATAATAAAGCTTTGTTGAAAATCTGATGACAAAACTCAAATGGTAAATTGAAATTTCAGGTCAATTGGATGAAAATTGATGATTTTATGTGATGCTGACCTTTGACCTTTTGACAAAATTATTAATTTGCCTTCGTATTATCATAACTAGTGAGATACCCGTGCTACGCATGGGTGGGAGGCCAGAAGCAAACAGGCAATGTAGATACGGCTAATGCTAAAGCATGAAACCAATAAATTCCACATTCCTGTAGCACTTTCAGTCGCACGTCAGTAGTGTATATATGTTGCTTCTGGGACACTCTCATTTTCCCATTGACTTACATGTTAATTTTCCTCTTAACCTCATTGCCCATTAACACCTCTATTTCTCCCACCCTCATCTTTATGAACCTTTTGTCTATAGTACCTATCCTTAATGTTGTTTATTAGACCACTCAAACACTACAAATATTTGTTTTCTCTTATAGACCTATAATCCTTCTTCTACATATCATCTGGCAGATTATCTTTGACCCACTCAAACATCGACCCATTCACTTACATGTTAATTTTCCTCTCACCTCTTTACGAACCTTTTAGCCTTTTGACACCTATCCTTAATGTTGTTCATTAGACCACTCAAACAATGATTCCCCCTTGGTCTTATGGTACTCTTACTATCAATGATCCCGAGTAGACCACTCAAACATCGATCCTACAAATATTTGTTTATGCGTGGGAAATAATTTAATTCTCTTGCCACTCCCTTCACCATCTAATATATTAACAAAAAAGATGTTTGAGTTTGGTTCTTTATTAAGATATTTTAACTGAGCTAAGATAAAATGGTAAACCTCCCTCAATGTTCTTGTTTGAGCGCCTCCAGTGCCACATACCATTTTAAAATTAAAGTATATATTTTCCTGACAACCATCAAAGTTTTCCGTCCACTCAAAAATATTTCCATCTTTTTTACCCAATTCACCGGTATTTAAATTAATTCTCTTATTTGTTTTGTAAATTTTTTTACCAGTTGTCTTTTCAATTATACCTATTTGATATTTTTCACATTCGTTATGTTTACCATTTATATACCAAGGTTGATTACACCTCCACTCTTTAGTCTAGTTGGTACTTGGTTCTATCATTTATATAATAGTAAAAAGGCGGCAGTAGCCCGTTAAAATCCCTAACCTCCCCTTTTTTAACTTATCACTTATATACTTATATAACCATAAGGGAGACTATCAATTCCATTTTCTAAAATAAACCTCTTATCATCATAAGCCCCCAATGCTTTCTTATTCACCTCTTCTGAATATAATTTATGTTTATAACTTCTTGTTCCATTAATCTTTCTAAACTCTTCTTTATTTGTTGTTAAACAGTTATAATAATCCTTAAAATTTATTGTTTCTTTAATAACATTTTTCTTTACACCTTTTAACTTCTTATCAGTTTTTTCAACGTTATTCACAATGTATTTATAAGCATAAGCCTTAGACCTCAATCCCACAAATTCACTCATGACATTTCCTCCTAATTCATCCTTAAACTTTCCAATCACCTTTTTATTTTTAGAAGAGAACAACTCACTCTCTGGACTGTAATTACTCGTGTCATAGATATTAATGTCCTTTTTCATGTCTGAATAAACATCATCAGTATTAATTTGTAAAATAAAACTATCTGTATCCATATAAAGTAGATTAACATCATTTTAATATTTATTCCTCAAGTTATTATAAAAGTAATCATACATTAATGACTTTGATAAATCAAGAATTGATGTTCCAATATAAATAGGTTTGTCCATTTCAATACTCTCTTTAATCAAACTAGGGCATGCCCGTACTATATATATATCTAAAATTATATCCCCCCCCTCTATTTACATGAAATGGTTTGGTCCAAAGCGAACGGCTTGCGAGTACGGTGACAATCCCCCCCCTCTATTTACATGAAATGGTTTGGTCCAAAGCGAACGGCTTGCGAGTACGGTGACAATCCCCCCCCTCTATTTACATGAAATGGTTTGGTCCAAAGCGAACGGCTTGCGGAGTTTGGTAAAGAAATCGCCATAGCGTGCACAAACGCGCAGGAAAGCGAAAGAATCGCAAATTAGTTTTAATTAGTTTTAAAACATAGTTTAACGCCAACATAGCGGCAACATAGTTTGCCAACGTGAAATAAATGAATACGCTCTCAAATGTGCCGTCCGAGGCAGAGTCTGTTCGCCACGTTCGGCACACGTGATAACTCGCTGCTCTCTGATTGGTTGAATCGTTTTTTGGACATAGCTCGGTAACTACTTCTCCGATTAATATGAAACCTTGAAAAGGCACATCCTCGGGTCCCCAGCAATATACCTGGCAAGTTTCAAGTATATCGGACCCGTGGTTGTCGAGAAACAGCGGTCACAGACAAACATACACACAGAGATTACTGGAATTATAGATAGATGGATCGCACAAAAGTTCTCAGTAAAGACCTCAGCTCTAGTAAAACTCGGTCTATTAATTAATTTTGATGCTTGTTTCCAAGATGTTGATAGTCTTATATTTTGTCTTTTCCTCACATTTTCCATGGTCTTACCAAAGACCGCATTATTCATCAATTTATAAAAGTCTTTCTCAAAATCTGTTTTTGACTCGGTTCTTCTTTGTGTATTAAAATCAATGTACCCCTTTAACCAATGACTTTGATTGAACTTTAGAACCCTATGAATCTTCTCTACTCTTAGACCTTTTGATAAATATTGTTACAGACGCGGTTAAAGATGTTATTTTACCGAGCGGTTGGTATTACCGCGTCCGAACAGTTACTCCCCGATTAGAACCCGATTCCACCCGACGTTGACCAGATCACACCGCAGATATTCAATCGGGAAACCTCTAAAGCGACCGAAAGAGAAGGCAAAGAGAAGAAGACAGAGTACGGAGGAAGAACAGATTTATTATACACACACAAGCAAAAAGAAAGAACGACCAAAATTATTTACAAGCAATGGATGGAGAAAGCAGTCACACAGTGCATCGTTAGCTTATTCTATTCATTTTACTTAACCCCAAGACAACGAGTAGGACAGACGACGTTCACACTTACACGGGGGATATTGCAGGCAGGTAGGGCTTGAGGTGGATTGCTGGAGAGGGAGGAGGGTCGGAGGCAGCAGCTCTCAATTCCTCGTGGTTTTTGGCGGGAAAACCCTTCGTCGCGTATCCGCTGCCGATGCTTTAGACGTCACGCGCTGGCTCGGGCACACCTGCTCCTCTCCTTCTGGTGGAGCCGTCTCCCTCCTTTCAGCGCATCCCTCCAAAGCTGGTTTCCTTTCCGAGTACCTCTCCTCTTTGGCTTGGAGCGTTTCGCATCTCACCGCTCCTCTTGGTGTCGCCTCTTCGCTCATCTCCCAGGTCATCTGGTGAAGCAGTCCCTTACAGTCGCTTTTATTACTCGCAGCGGAATCAAGCCGCCGGCTGCGAGGGCACGCCTACCGGGTCGCTAACCGCGGTGCTGGTTGGCCAAGTGGGGTTGGCTCACTCCTCCCCTCTATGACGAGGTGGAGACACGCCTTTCTTCTCCGAGATTAGCACATGGGCAATGGCGGCTTGCGGGATTGAACACCACTCGCACCCCTTTTGAAAGGAACTTTGGAGAGCGGAGATGTTTGGGGAAATTGAAAGGGCCTACGCTTATTTTGTTTGATACAATGCAAAGTCAATCTAGTGGGAAACACATATTTAGCCTACATAGAATAAGGAAATACACTATTTAAAAAGATATATCATGGCCTACGTGTAAGTTTCATGGAATTAACTAGGAGGACGGCTGCGACCATTATTTACATTACGAGGGTGTTACACATAACAAAACCATACTTTTTACATTCGTTACACTTCCTCCAGAATTGTTACACTTCTCAAAAACCGTTACACTTCTCAAATTCGTTACCCACTTCTCAAAACCGTTACACTGCACCCTCCTTTCTTCAGGCCCTCCTCGGGCCTACAAAACTTTAACTTAGTGTGACACGTAGGTGTAATTCCCTCTACAATTAACCTGACCCTGAGTGTGACAATCTTAAAACACAAATAAGTATGTCCCCCTATTGCATTGCACCCTGTCTAACAGACTCAAGCCCACAGCTAACCGAATTACGGAATTATTCTCAAACTATACATTTACGGTGGGGAGCATTATTTACAATGACGTGATTTCTTATTTACAACGCAACCCAGGACCTGTGTTTTTTTTTGTTTTTTTTTAGGGAACAAGAAAAAGAAATTCCTGTTGGGAGGGAGGAGACAGCACGCATTGCATCGATGCACCAGTACCAATACCACCAAAGCACCCAAAAGCACCAAAAGCACCACAAAGCACCAAAAGCACCACAACGCACCAAAAGCACCACTCGGTGCACAGTCACCATGGTTCATAATAAACACAACAAAACAACTGGTGGTGGTCTTCTCTTTCTCTGCTGGGCTGATGTTCTTCCCGACGTCTTCTGGCTTCATGCGGCCTACTTGGAAATAATAAAAAAAACACAACTTGTGTTCATTTTTTATTTAGGGCCTCAGGGGCCAACTAAGGGTGGTCCACCTGTTTGGCATAGGTGCCACCTTACCGAGGTCCGCAAGCAAGATTCCCTGGCCACTATGGCCGGTCTCCAACAGAGGTGCACTGCCCCAGAACCTGGGGTCCATCAAGTGGTACTTGGCCGCAGAACAGCGGTCCATAAAGTGGTACATCAACGCAATGCATGCTGGTTCTGGGAATCTCGTGCGCACAATGGCCACCTCACGCACGCTCCCCTCGGCACCCAATGGCGCACAGGTCCTCAAGTGGGAGACAAAAAGGGGGGAAGACAATTGAGCGAGGGGTAAGGTCACAAGGGTACACGTCAATAAGGCAATGCAAGGCGAAATGCGTACGGAGGGCGAAGTGAGAAAGCTCGTCCCTACCGTACGTCACCCCCCTGTCACCTACACTACCCTGGCCCTTACCCCATATGTACAAAATCTACACATTACCAATTCGTCACTACTGTCACGTCTTCCCCATATTTCCCCTATACCAAATTCGTCTCCACAATCCCTCTACTTCAAAATTTGCCATCACCAATTCATCATCAATCCTCATAAGGAGGAAGAGATGGAATTACGCACAATGTCACACCCACGTCATGATGCGTCTCACAATCCAAAACATTTGCATCAAAAATAATTAAACATGGCATGGTGCGGAGTACCTGTCACCTCAGGTGAGTGGATGCAGATGGTGCGAGGAGATCCTTCATCCTAACTATTTTCTAAATGACTTTAACACACTTTACACTACCCGGGGTCTTTCCCTGCCAATCCATTGGCCAACTTACACTATGGGTTCTAAAAACCAATTCCCATTGACCAAACTGTGGTGCTTCTCAATTTGGGGTCTCACTCCCCCGATTCATCTCCCGGTGCTCTCGCACAATTTCTGGGCTGCGACGTGTAGCTCTCCCAGCAGGTCTACCCACCTGCACACCTCCACCACTGTAGTTGCCACCCGAGCTTACCTAGCTCCTCACCTTAACCTATCTAACTGGGGAAGGCCCTCTCCTGGCTCTGTCACCCCTTGGTGCCCTCTGGCACTGGGCTACCCGGGTCCGTCCTCCGGATCCTCGGGCCCCATCCACAACTACCGGCTCCCAGAGCCCACCTGCGGCCTCACCTGGCCGACATCCTCACAGTGGTGGAGTGCCCAAACCAACTACACACACTAACAGGCTACACACCCAGCCATTTCCACAACACCAATGCACCCATCCAAAGACCATTCTTTCACCCGCACCACAGATGCCAATATCCAACCACAATTTACCTGTACCCTCTACCTAACACTTACTCTACCCGCCCCGGGTATCCGTGATGGGGGTCCACTCTTCCCCCATTCACACCTTCGCACCATCCACTCCACTCCACAATTTCCACCATACTCACTCCACGACCATCCATTCCAATACTCCATACCATTTATTCCATACACCTGTTGGTGCACACCTGTGCAATCACCTGGTGCCACCTGCACCCTCCTTTCTTCCTGGACCATTTGGTCAGCACAACACGCAATCACCACTACTCCCTCATACACTGCTCCATTCACCTGTTCAGTTGCACACCTGTGCAATCACACCTGTTCAATCCTCAAACACACGGCATCATCTCAGCTAACTACTCCCCTCTGAAACTTGCGCTTCCCAGTCGTCCCTTTAAACTATTGCGCTCCCACGTCATTATCATCCACACTAAACTACCTGCGTCCCCACTACAGGTATCAGTCACTAACTTAACTTAACGTTACCTAATGTCATCTTCGCTAGATCCCTACACACGATATATCCTAACCCACCCGGGCTAGTTTTCACTGCCATACACCCCATAAACTATAGCGCATTTGCCCCACCTGTGAGGGATGGTGGATTTGCCATCCCACCACATCGGGGGTCTCTCACTATAAATTTTGCTCGTCCAAATCCAACAAATCACAAATTTGTCATTCACTGCTAATCACCGTACCAATCATCAAATTTTGCCTTTTTCAAATTTTGGGTCCAAAACACTAACCTCATCACCCGTCTACTTATTACATCCTCTCGGTGCGCCAATTCCCTTCCAAAGCTCGGCTTCGTACAGCCGAGCAATGAACGCGGGTTCTTTGGTGCCAGCGGCTGGATACGTCCCGCATTCGGGGCAGGGACGGGGGCTTACCCGGGCCGAGATCCCACGCACCACCTCGGCGTGGAGCCATCCAATGTCCCGATCTCGACCTGCCGGCACGTCTCAATAGAAAGTGGTCGCCATGACGACCCTTCCTATCGGGCTGCCCGCTCCGCCTAGTGGAGCCCGGACGCGGCCGTTCCAAGCGAGGCACAGCGTGGATCGCGTACGGCGGTTCTTTCGAAACCGCCGTGGTTCGGATCCCCGCTGGTCCTCGCGGCACGCGAAGCTGCCCGACGCGCACCGAGGGCCCGATTCGGCTATAAGTCGTTCTAACCTCTAACCTGGTTACCGTCGATGCCTCACCTGGATGCTTACGCGCATACGCTACCCCTTTCTTGCTCATACCTCCAGCTGTTCCCATGCTCCTCGTACCTTTCCTTACACACCTCGGTACACTCATTCCGCTCACCGACTTGGTCACACACCTGACCACCGAACACCTTGGCACACATTCGTCGCTCGCACACCTCACCAACACACCTCTTCGCGCCCCTTTCTCGGTCACCTCCTTTGTGACAATCACAGGTGTGCTCTCACCTGCACACCCAACCACGTGCCTCACTACCAATTCCAGCGTGCATTCCCACTCACGCTCTACCATTCCAGGTGTGCATCCTTCCATTCCAGGTGTACATCCTCGCTCACCTGCCACAACCAACTCACGCTCCGTGTCACTCTCACTACTCTCACCTCCACTCTCGGTCGCGCACTCACCCTTACTCTCGACAGCGCACTCTTTCCTCATGCACCTGTCCGTTACACACCTTTCTCGCGCACACTCTTGCGCACACTCTCCCGTTACACCCTCGGTAACACTCACCACAGGCGTACACTTTCTTGTTACATCCTCTGTAACACTCACCACAGGTGTACACTCTCTCGTTACTTCCTCTGTAACACTCACCACACCGCGCTTGCATGTACCCCCTCGCACACACGCTTCGACCAACTCACTCTTGACGGCACACTCACTCCTTGGCGTGCACTTTTTCCTCACACACCCCATGGTCGGACATTCTCGCACACCTCTTTTTTCGCACACCAGACCTGTCGCACACTTCACCAACGGCCTCTCACGAACACCCGGATCCAAACCAATCCCCAAGCCGACTGAAGCTTTCCTCACATCATATACATTGCCACTCACCTCCGTACCTCGTCGTCGCACCTCTTTTGCCACCTGCAAACTCTTTATTTGGTTAGTGAGGAGCACATTATGAGTTGAGCACCGACCTTGTACCAATTCCATTACCTCCTCCTGGATTTCTCTCTTAGTTTCTGTCCGTCTCTTCTTAATTTCACTCACCTCTTCTTCCACTTCCTCTAATTTTTGTTTAACCTCTTTTATTTCTCGGTGCGTCTCCTCAAGTTCGTCCTCTAAGGCTACCGTGACCGTCTCTATGTGCATCCTCACCTGCCGGTCCTTTGTCTCCATTATCTCTGTCACCTCCTCCACCCTCAT
The DNA here is from genome assembly GCF_964187855.1 of Myxine glutinosa. NCBI lineage: Eukaryota > Metazoa > Chordata > Myxini > Myxiniformes > Myxinidae > Myxine > Myxine glutinosa. Next base: position 126,555,372 of record NC_136264.1, on the reverse strand, counting down.
TGTCAGTTCCTCCCGTACCATCTGACATTGCCTCTGTGTCGCTATTAATTCGTTTTTAATTTCTTTTTGTGTCGCCTTTAACCCTCCGAGTACTGCAGTGTTCCTTTGAACCTGCTCCACTAACTCCGTTTGTCCCTCTGTCAGCTGTTCCACCTCCTCAGTCAGATCTTCTATTCCCCCCTGTAACCTCGCCGTATTATTTCTCACCTCTTTCTCCATACGCTTCTCACCTCGCTTTACCTCCTCGCGTAGCCCCGAAACCTCCTCAGCCACACCTCGTCGTATCTCCTCCTTCATCTCCTCCCTTTCTTTTGTAGATGCCGCCCTCATCTGTCCCAATTCATCCCTCTGAGCATCCAGTTTGGTTTCTACCCCGATTTTTACCTCCTCTATCTGCTCTCCCATTTGTTTAATTTCTCTGGCGGATTGCTCCCCTATCTCCCGCAATTTGTCCTCCATCCTATTTTCTAGCCCCATTAACCCATTTTTCATCCCCTCTATCTGATTCTCCTGGGCAGCCATTCTATTTTCCACCCCCGTTAACCCATGTTTCACCTCTTTTATCCCGTTGTCTAACCCCTCAAGATTATTGTCTAACTTCCCAAATTTCTTGTCTAACTTCCCAATTTGGGCATTGGTACCCCTCGCTTCGTCCCTCATTGCCCCCTCCATCCTATCCATTTTTGCATTCAGTTGGGTCAAGAATAATCTGAGGTCAAACCCGGTTTGCCCAGCGTCCCCAGCCGCCACCGCGGGCTCGCCCTCCACTGCGCCGCTATTTTGGGACTCTTCAACCACGTGCGCGAGCACGCCATTTTGTGCACCTGATACACCCTCAACCACCTCATTGCTCTCCTCTTCCCTTTCTTCCCCGAAGTCCTGGGTTACCCCTAACCCGTCTATCTCCCCCACCGACATCCGATCGCCTTGATTGTCCATGGCGCGATCTCAAAATTCGGGTTTTATAAAACAAAATAAATTTCGGCAGCTTGTAATTTTGAGCGCGTTAAGTGCGCTTCGGGTCCGATCTCACTCCTCGACACCAATTGTTACAGCCAATAGTACAATTGGTGTCCAAAATTTGGGCTAAATAAATTTAGTCCCAGGTTCGAATCCCAACTCCTGACAACCAATTGTTACAGACGCGGTTAAAGATGTTATTTTACCGAGCGGTTGGTATTACCGCGTCCGAACAGTTACTCCCCGATTAGAACCCGATTCCACCCGACGTTGACCAGATCGCACCGCAGATATTCAATCGGGAAACCTCTAAAGCGACCGAAAGAGAAGGAAAAGAGAAGAAGACAGAGTACGGAGGAAGAACAGATTTATTATACACACACAAGCAAAAAGAAAGAACGACCAAAATTATTTACAAGCAATGGATGGAGAAAGCAGTCACACAGTGCATCGTTAGCTTATTCTATTCATTTTACTTAACCCCAAGACAACGAGTAGGACAGACGACGTTCACACTTACACGGGGGATATTGCAGGCAGGTAGGGCTTGAGGTGGATTGCTGGAGAGGGAGGAGGGTCGGAGGCAGCAGCTCTCAATTCCTCGCGGTTTTTGGCGGGAAAACCCTTCGTCGCGTATCCGCTGCCGATGCTTTAGACGTCACGCGCTGGCTCGGGCACACCTGCTCCTCTCCTTCTGGTGGAGCCGTCTCCCTCCTTTCAGCGCGTCCCTCCAAAGCTGGTTTCCTTTCCGAGTACCTCTCCTCTTTGGCTTGGAGCGTTTCGCATCTCACCGCTCCTCTTGGTGTCGCCTCTTCGCTCATCTCCCAGGTCATCTGGTGAAGCAGTCCCTTACAGTCGCTTTTATTACTCGCAGCGGAATCAAGCCGCCGGCTGCGAGGGCACGCCTACCGGGTCGCTAACCGCGGTGCTGGTTGGCCAAGTGGGGTTGGCTCACTCCTCCCCTCTATGACGAGGTGGAGACACGCCTTTCTTCTCCGAGATTAGCACATGGGCAATGGCGGCTTGCGGGATTGAACACCACTCGCACCCCTTTTGAAAGGAACTTTGGAGAGCGGAGATGTTTGGGGAAATTGAAAGGGCCTACGCTTATTTTGTTTGATACAATGCAAAGTCAATCTAGTGGGAAACACATATTTAGCCTACATAGAATAAGGAAATACACTATTTAAAAAGATATATCATGGCCTACGTGTAAGTTTCATGGAATTAACTAGGAGGACGGCTGCGACCATTATTTACATTACGAGGGTGTTACACATAACAAAACCATACTTTTTACATTCGTTACACTTCCTCCAGAATTGTTACACTTCTCAAAAACCGTTACACTTCTCAAATTCGTTACCCACTTCTCAAAACCGTTACAATATTGTCACAAATTTCTTTGGTGTAGAACATAATTTTTCTTGTTATATAATGTAGTAAGTAATTTTTCTGTTGATTCACCTATATTAAATAAAAACCACCATTTAGAGGCCATTTTTCCCCGCAAAGCGGGGGTTGGCCTTTTCGGGGACCGTGGTAGTTGTTGTTTTTTGGTCCCCTTTTTGAAGCAATGTTTTACGGCCGGATGCCCTTCCTGACGCCAACCCTTTTTGCCACCTTCAACGACAAACAGGGAATTACCAGTGAACTGGTACTCAATTAGCCGACCTCGGAAGGATGACAGGCTGAGTCAACCCCCCTGGCATTATTTCGGCGATCGACCGAGATTCGAACCCAGGATCCTAGGATCCTAAGCCGGCACCCTAGCCGCTAGCCCAACACCAGGGATTTAACATCCAATATTAAATGATTGTTGATAATCACTTAACCACTCCTTCTTTGGACTTTCCTTTTCACAAGCAAATGGGAGATCTTTGTGTAGGTTATGAAGTTCCTCTGGATATTTCAAATCGACCTCAAAATAATAACCAACCTTTGAATCATCCAATTCTTTTTGTGTAGAGATACATACATCTTGTAAAACCTTTTTGTAATCTTTTTCCTTTACCCATCTAAGTTTTCCATAAGGAAGAGCCTGAGACATTGCCCAGCCATACAGGTTGTTTGCATCATAATACATCAAGTAGGAGCTCTCTACCGATAGATCATAATTTGGAATGTACTTGTTATTTGCTTTAGCATATCTCTTTGAACAGACTTGTGAAATTCCTCCTCTTTGCCTTTTCAATCATCAAAAGCATATCAACATCGGTTATTAAATCCAAAGCTTGTTTTGTCATTTTCAACATCGCGCTCCAAGCCAATCCAGGAGCAGTGTAATAGTGAGCAGGATCCAATCCATATCCAGAATGACAGATTGTTCTGAAAGCCTCAAACACATCAGCCAACAAAAGCACATCAGTTTTGAGGTACAAATCGTGATACTCACCAAGATTCTTAATGTTATATTTTTTCCAAACATTTTGTGCGTGTACATAATCTTTATCAGATATATGACTATTATTTAATTTGTTATAGAAATTTTCTTTTAAAGGAAGTTGTGTTTCATTGAATCTCTCAAATGAGTCCATATAGTCATAGGGGTAAATTCCCTTTTGTGTAGGGAATTTGTGTAGGGAAAATGTGTAGGGAAATTGTGTAGGGAAAATACTCTGAAAGACATGGAAACTCTTTTAGATTTTGAACCAAGTTAGCCAATGGACTTGCCATGAATTTAAATGTATCAAGAAATCTGATATGAGTAATAGGAGATGTGTGAATTGTTTTTGTGAATGAAATGTATTTCTGATCCGTATTTGGAATTGCTGAGATACTTCCAGAAGACTTTGAGAGTTCCTTGATAAATAGATGTGTATCATAATGAGCATTGTTATGAAGAAAAACAGGAATGAAAGAGGGGAGTTGATAATTAATATTACAACTTTGATGAGCCGGACCTCTATATTTACCAGTGAGATGACAATGGTCTTTAACCTTTAGACCTTTACCAATTTTCTTCTCACAAATATGACAGGCAGCCTTTGGCTGTCTAAATTCTCTTTTTTCTTTACTTGTTAAGGACATTGGTTTATTGGTTTCTCTCATTATCTTGGTTAATCGAACACAGTCTTTTTCTAGTCGTTTCATAAACTCCTCTGGGGTATTTGAGCCTGTATACATCTCTAACTTGTTATATTCATCACCAACGGATGATTTGATATAATAACAAAAACCACAAGGAGTATGTTTTTGATATTTATTTGTGTATGATTCTTTTGGATCTGGAGAAGCAGTATCAATTTTTTCTAAAATACTTTCAAAATCAGCATATATAACAAATGGATGTTTTATTGTTTTCTTTTCATCTTTGAATGTGATCTTTGAGCCTTTTTTAGGCATGTTGATTACCGTTGATTTATGTTCACCACAATAATTTGAATGTTTATCTAATCTTTCTTGTGTATGGAAGAAGTTAAGACAACGCATACAAATATATATTTTATTTGTTCTTTTACATACTTGTGGTTTTATTAATTTTGTAATATCTTTGATGTATGTATAATGTGAATTTTCGTCTGAATTAAAATATAGAAGATTAATATGAGTTTGTTTACAATTGTCAGAAAGCTTTAAAACCTGAATGTTGTTTGTTTCTGTTAGACCATAAACATTAACGGATAAATTATTCAACTTTTCAAATTTAGGAATATCATTTAAAGTCATCGGAATTTTAGATCTTTCGTATTTAATGTATTCTCATATTTTTTATAATGAGATACTCTTTCATCATGAAAATGTGGAGGATGTAAGTGTGCTAGAATAGACCAGAGAAAACATTTATTGTCTTTATTTTTGATATTGATAACTGCTTTTCTATTTTTGATAACACTGGGTAAATCAATGTAAGAAGAAGCTTTTAGAGGATCTGATTTAAGAATATGAATGTCTATGTAAATAATTTTTCCGATATTGAACCCACTTCCTCCGATTGAATTATCCACATCTTGCTCTTGTTTAATAAGTTCATCATAGACTCCTGATGTTTTAAAATCTTGATATGAAGATATAAAGTGTGGCTCAGTTCTCATGTATGGTGTATCTATAACTCCTTCGTCCTTTGTCATTTTTAATTTTACTCCCATATAAAATTTAAGTGGTTTCATTTCTTTTAGTGTTTTTTCAATCAACGTTTGAACAGCAGGTTTAACTATTTCTACAGCATCAACTATAGACTCTGGTTCAGGAGGTTTGAAGTTAAAGACTCTTATTTTAATATGTCCTTTGAATGCACCATCAGAGTTTTTAGTTGTGATAAAATTTGATAAATGTTGATTTGTTTTAAGATGGATTTCGAAGCCTTTCTTGAGGATATTTTTATTACAGGCAGAACAGTGTTTTGTTTCCTTCTGAATAGGAGATAGTAGGTGAAGTAGATTAAATGTGTGTTTGTTAGTTTTAAGGTGTCTTTTGTATTGTTTATATTCTTGTTCACAAACGTCACAATACGTTGCTTTGATCATATTTATATAGCAAAATTATACTTAAAGTAAAACACCTTTTTAGAGGCTTTTTTAAAGACGAAACTGTGCTTAAAGTAAAACACTTATAGAAGAAAGTGCCTTTTTACAGGCTTTTTATATATGAAACTATACTTAAACTAAAACACTTTTTCACTCAGAATCATCTGAGTCATAACTATCACATGAATACTCAGAATCATACTCAGAGTCATCAATAAAGCTACTCTCATAACTATCATTTGAGTTCAATGAAATACCATCATCACCATCGTCCGAGTTCAATGAAATGCTATCATCACTATCGTCCGAGTTCAATAAAATAGTAAAATCTTCACTGCTGTAATGACTCATATTTAATTAGCAGGAAAAACATTCCCATCAATATCTATATACTTTCTTTCATTAACAGATTCAATCTCTACATTTTTAATATCAAAAGTTATCTTTAAATAATCTCTAACTATCATAGAACGAAATGACATTTCACCAGAAATATTAACATCATTCATTTTACTAAGATCTACACCCTTTGGATTATTAAAGTAAATACAAATTTCTCCACGAGTATTGTTGATGGTCTTATCATTCTTTTTCAAAGTATCGTGATCGATCACTTTTTCAAGCTTTGAATAAATTGCCAGGAGTAGCGGAGAAACTTTTGTTAGATTTACTTTAATGGATGTCTTTCCAGGTATAGTTAGAGCTCTTCCTTTAAATGAAATAGAGGGGCTCATGTTATTTTTCATAACTGGTTTTACCCAAAAATTTCCATATTTATCTTTGTTCAATTTAACATCTTTGACATATTTTTCTATATCTTTCACCGAAGTAGAGATTGATTGAAATTTGTCTTTTGTGCTTTGAAACATTGTATTTATTAATGAATAAACTTGCGTTTAGTTTAAGTAAAAATTTACCATATAAATATGATAAGTTCTGAAGGATATTTAGAATTTCCAGACTCTCCATATGATAAATTAGAGAATTGTCTGGCTTGTGATAGAATAGGGCTTAATAATGAGGGTTCATATAAACAATGTATTTTCTGTGATTTAATTTTAATTAATGATAATAAAAAATATATAAAAATATATAACTCTTTTAAATTAGAACCAAAAATGAATTACTTTACAAGATTAATAAGAGAGATGAATGTTAAGTATTGTGATGATAATACACCATTTCTTTCAAGGGAAGAGACTATTTGTATTGAGGAAATGTATAAGGGTTTAATGATATTTATTATTCAAAATAATTTTAATGGAAATGTTAATACAAGATACTATATAAATAAAAGAATGAATTATTTTTAAATTAAACCCGAACTCAGGATAAAATATAGAGTTTCTAAAATAGCTCAAAAAAAGTTAGATGACTTGTTTTCCAAATATATAAATGAATGATTTTTTACCCGTTTGGGAAAATAAGATAAAATTTAATAACCATAAAAACATTCCAAATTCATTGAGATGTCTAATAGTTGGTTCAAGCGGATGTGGAAAAACCTGTTTACTTTTAAAGATGCTCCTTGGTCCTAATTTTTTAGATTATGATAATTTAATAATTTTTACAAAGTCAAGTTTTCAACCCGAGTATCAACTACTCTCACAGGGTTTTAATGCAGGTCTTAAAAAGGAAGACATTATCGGTTTATTTAAACTTCAAAACAAACTAAATGATTATAATATTGAAGATATAATACAATTATTTTGTGATACACAGAAATCAAAATCAAAACCCATAACTTGTATTCTCAGTGATAATACGGATGATATACCTTCACCTCAAGATTTAGATAAATCAAAAAAGAACCTCGTCATCTTTGATGATTGTGTTAATGAGAGAAACCAAACAGTAATGGACAGCTACTATACAAGAGGGAGACATTCTTCTTGTAATTGTATTTATCTTAGTCAGTCATATTTTCAACTCCCTCGACGCTCAATAACAAACAATGCCAATACTTTTATTTTATTTAAGTTAAATTCAATAGATGTAAATAATTTTTGGAGAGATAATTGCTCTACGTTATGTAGTAAAAAAAGAATTTGAAAATTATATGAAACACACGATTGGAAAATATAAATATATTGTTGTGAAACAAGATGAGATATTAAAGGATGTATTTTTATTTTAAACATAATTACATATATAAATGATAACTATTATTATTAATCTTGTGGGTAAATCTGCTTCAGGAAAGAACTTTCATAAATCTAAACTCTTGAATAGTAAAAATGAAAAGATTAAGTTTTTTTTAAAAACACCCTATGATTCGTTTTGTGAGTACTACAACCAGAGCAAAGCGACCAGGAGAAGTAGAAGGGAAAGATTATTACTACATTTCAATGGAGGAACATATGCGATTGAGGAACGAAGGTCAAATATTTGAGGAGGTCTCTCTTGGTTCTCCAAAATATTCACATTGTAAGAGTGAGTTAAATAAAGTAAAATCTAATGGTCTTGGGATTTTAGAAACTAATCCTGAAGGAATGAGACAAATTATTAAACAATTGTGTGGTGATGGAGTTAAGATTTTATCATTCGGTTTTGATATCGATGAGGAGACTCAACGCAAACGTATGAAAAGCAGAGATACAAGTATTAGTGAAGAAGAAATAACAACTCGTATTAATACCAATAAAGAATTTGATGAAATATTTAAAGAAAAGGATTTATTTCAACACATTTACTATAATGATGAAGAAAAGGAAAATTTTCCCATTGACCTTTACAATTCATTAAATGATATTTTTCAATACTAAATGAATGCCGAAGAAAGAGCAAGAAAGTTTAAGGAACATCAACAATTAGTTTCAAAAGTTGTTAAACAACAGGAAGGGATAAAGAAGAAACGGAGACAAAAACTGACTGGCGTAGAAGTCTTTGAAAGAAAACAAGAGAAATTCTTTAAACCATTTTTGAAAACTCAACACTCACCTACAGTTCCCACAGTAGAATTTACTCCAAAAAAACTTCAAATGATCAAAGATTTTAGTCAAATGACAGAGCAAGAACTTGGAGAATTACAATATGATGATGAAGGATTATTTCGGAAACTTGAGGAGGTAAATCAACCACCTAATTATGTTGTGGAAGCTCTTCAAAACAATGAATATTCGGCGGGTTCAAAAACCAGAGCAGGTCTCATTCCAACAGAAGAACCAGCACAGTTCCATCTTGTGAAAGAAAAGTTATTGATATTTAATGATAAATTGGTGTTCTTAAGTACTGCTCAACCAAATGTTGAATTAACTCCAAGATTAATGTTTCTTCTAACAAACTCCGGATTCAGCGGTTCAAAATATTTTGAGGAACCACTTGATATGGAAAGAGAGGAAGATAGGGTATATATTGATTTACTAAATGCACTTGATTATAGAGTTTCTGTTGCTGGTAAAAGTAAGAAGCATGAGAAGGAGAAACATATTATTGATGCTTTAAGTAAGCTTGGTTCAGGTGTTAGTTTTCTTCCAAATGACCCATCACAATTAGTTAATAGGTTATTATTGTTGTTAGGTAGTAAGAAGGCTGGAAACAACAATTGTTTTATTGAAGCATCCGCCATTTTAGATCAGTTGATGAATATGAAAATAATTAATAAATGTCAATACAAAGATATTTTATTTGATATTAAATAAGATGAGAAGCACAATTCTTAGTTTTAATTTCACAACGAGTGATTACACAGCTTCATTCTCTTACCCACTACAACTTGACCCCCTTGTCTCATATGAGGCTTCTTTATTGTCGATGGAAACTTATAATACACTTTTTAATATCACAGAGAAAAACAACAAGTTTAGTTATAATCCAGGAAGTGAATATAAAACTATAACCGTTTCACCCGGAGCTTACGAGATTTTTCAAATATCTTCTGAAGTCTCTCGCCTTATGAAAGAAAAAGGTGATGAACCAAAAAATATGGTAATAGATATTCAAAAACACACTTCAAAATCAACTATTAAACTTAAAAATAATTATAAAGTTGATTTCATGATTGAAAATTCGTTTAGAGAGCTATTGGGTTTCTCTTCAAAAAAGATTGAAAATAACGGGACGTTTTACAGTGATAATGTTATCCAAATATCCTCCTGTATAAATTCAGTATTAATTCATTGTGATTTGATTGATGGTGCTTATAACGATGGAATAAGAACAAATACAATATTTTCATTCAGTGCATACTCAACCCCGATTGGTTATAAATTTAATATGGAACCAAAAAATCTTGTCTATTTACCTGTGTCAGGAAAAACCATATACAGAGTAAATTTTAGGATAACCGACCAAGATAATCGTATGATATCCTTTAATGATGAAATTATATCCATCAGAATTCACCTACGTGAAGTTTTTCAATAAATAAATAATGGTTATTGTGAGAAAACACGAGTTGGGAAAATATAAAATAATTACAGGGGAGGGCATGTACCTTTCACCATACTATAAGGGTGAAGGTATGTTTCTTGGGAGAGGATACTATAAACCTAAGAGACAACGAGGTGTAGGTCATCAATTTCGAAATAAAGGAGATGGGATAATTGATACTCTAATGGGTATTGGTTCAACCATCCTTAAACATAAAGACCTAATTGGTTCAACTGCTTCTGCCGTGGGTTCAGTTGCGGGTGCTATAAAGAGTATAAAAGATGCTCAAAAGGAGTCTCATAAATTACAAGCAATCAAAGAAATAAAAAAAGGTAAAACTCAACTATCTTCACAAGAACGACAAAAAATCATTAAAATACTTGGGTCAGGGTTTCAACAATTTTAATGCTATATAAATACAAGTTATGGAAGCGATTGATAGTATCTATGATTTGGATGATACGATTATCATTTCAAACTCCACTAAAAAGGAAGACTATTTCAAGGTAAATGCTATAACAGGAACAGACTGGAATTCAAATGGAACAAAAAGTTTTGAAATAAATAATCAACAAACTTACTTGAATATAGCTGATAGTTTCTTGCTGTGTAAATTTAAATTCACTAGGGCTGTGAATAATACTAATGCTACACTCGTAAATGATTTCTTCTGGAAAATGTTTGATAGTGTCCGCCTGTATATTGGAACACAAGAGGTTGAAGCGGTTGATTATGTCTCTGCTACATCTGAAATGATGAAATTTACACTATATTCGTTTAGTGATAGATGGGTAAGGGAGCTGTTGAAGGTTTTATTCCTGATATGTCAACGGGTACAAACACAGACCCTGGTTATAGTCAAAGGAAGGCAATGTATAATGATGACACAAAACCAGAGAATAGTTTTACCGTAGCAGTACCTCTGAAAGGTATATTTGGATTTTGTGATTATGACAAAGTTTTGTATGGTCTTAAAATTAGATTTCAACTACAAAGGAATGATAATGTAAATAGGTTGCTTTTTGGGGTTGAAAATGCTTTTGGAGACAACAATAAATTTGTTATTAATGATTTGTGTTGGTATATCAGTGAATATACTCCTAATCTTAAAACGGAAGAGATGTTAAATAGAAGACTTAACTCAAAGAAACCGCTAAATGTATCATACCTTAAAAGAAGATGTCAACACGTTAAACTGGAACACACTACCTACACTTGGAATTTGGGTGTTCTTCAAGGAAAGCCACGATACCTCTGGCTCATTTTTTAAAAACCAGATGGAGAGGACGGTACTAATAAGAATAATGTGCTGAGTGATAATGCTAAGGTGAAACAACTTCTGGTTTCTCTTGATGGCACATTTTATCCGCGAGATAGATTGGAAATTGATTGGGAAAAAAATGATTATGCGGAAGCCTACAAGTCTTACCAAAAGGTGTGTGAAAGCAACGGTAATAATGATCCTATTTTGGATATGGTTGCGTTTCAAAAACTTTATACAATCTACACAATTGACCTGAGCTCTCAAAAGGAAACTATAAAGTCTAATAGAGTGGATACTTCTCTATACATTGAAAGAGGGGAGAGTGAAGAAGTTAATGCTTATTGTTTGCTTTTGGAAGAAACAGAATTACAGATTAATACAGATAATGGTGTTATGATTAATATCACATAGGTTTTTTCTCATAAATAAATGGTAGGGGTATATGTTAATCAAATCAATCTTAATAAATTAACATCTTGTATTCAAAATCAAAAGCCTTGTATTATTAATGTTAATACAATTCAAAGAAAAGGAGCTGTAAGAATTGATGTTTTACTCACACACACACACAAGTAAAAACACTAAATGATACTGGTTCACTTAAAATTAAAATGACGAAACCTATGTTAAAGAAATATTCAATAGACGAGTCAAGAGGAGGATTTCTCCCGTTTCTAATTCCTTTATTTGCTGGTTTAAGTGCAGCGGGAGCATTGACTGGTGGTATTTCAGCAGCGGTAAAAACTGCTAACGAAAGGAAGGCACAACTAAAAGCTCAAAAAGAATTGGAAAGACATAACAAGGAGTTGGAGAAACAAATTAGTGGAAGTGGTGTAATTGTAGATTTTGCTCAAAAACTTGAAAGTCTACCTGATAAAGCTAGATTGTTGGTTGGAGATATGCTTTCCTCTATCGCTCAAGCGGGTGTTAAACTAACTAAACGGGGTAATGGATTGTATCTTTCTCATAAATAAATGGATAAATGGTTTAAACAATTTGGAAAGAATACAACGTCAAATATAGAACTAGCTAAGTATTGTAAAACACTAAAAATTGATAATGTGGTTATTTGTATGAGAGATGAATTAATACATATAAATAAGAATACAAAGAATATTATTATGAATTTAGACACACAGAATGGTTCTCATTGGGTTTGTATTCATAATAGTCAGGATAAATATTATTTTGATAGTTATGGTATGCCACCACCTGTTGAAGTTATACAATTCTTACAGAATGGTGTTTATCAAACATTTCAAGTTCAAGAAATTAATTCTAAATGTTGTGGTCAATTATGTTTATATGTATTATTTCAACTCAACAATAATGAAAATTTTTATGATATCATTTTTAATCTAATATAAATGACTTATGTTGGAAAAGATGGTTCTATCTTTGGAAAATCCTCTCAGGATATTGATTTATCAAATTATTATACAAAGGCACAGGCTGAACGACAAAAATATAGTGTAAGTAAAAATATTAATATGAAGAATACTTATAAATTAATCAATTATCCAAACCCTACAGATGCGAATGACTTAATTAGATTTAGTGATTTATCACAATATATATTTTTTAAGAAAACAGCACGTTTTGTTAAACAAGTAAAATTTACAACCACAACACCTGGTTATACTGACCATACACCTTTCCTCATTGAATTTAACTACCTGCTTACAATTGAATTTTATAAAGAAGGACATATAGTTAATATGTGAATTAATAAATGGGGGTATGATATGCCTGATTTAGGGTATAATTGGTCTTTTTCAATAAACATAGAAGACCTACATGATTTTAATCAGTCTCGTAAAGAAGAATATTATCCACTTGGTGAGGATAAGGATTTATGTGGAAGTACAATTAATAAACAACAAATACATGGTTTTAAGAAAAGAAAAATATATGATAGTATAGCGATGGTTAGCATGACAAAGAAGGAAGGTAATGAGATAAGGATAGAAAGCCGAGGAATACAAACCGATTTGGTAGTGGGAAGATGGGGTGGTATTACCTGTCATAATATTAATCTCACATATATTTCTGATACATAAATGGCAGGAAGAAGACTACAAGAGAATTATAATTTTTGTATTCAAGGATACCTACAAGAAAAGGGTGCTCGGTATTACATACCTTATGATTTGGAGCATATGCATGGGAATTTTGTCATAAAAAACTGGCCTTATACTGATATTGTTAAACCCACAAATAGAGACTTGTTTAAAGTATTAAATAAAAATGAACTTCTCAAAGTTATGAAATATAAAACTCTTTTAGAAATCGTCAACAAATCTTATTGGTATCCTATTATGAGAAAAATAATTATTGATACAAGAATATCTCAAAATCCAGATGAGTATATGTATAATATTCTTTGGGGTTCAAACTCAAGGGTAGCAAGGGATGAGGAAGGAGTTGAAGAAGAGAAGGAGGAAAGAGAGAAAAAGGAGAAGGAGGAAAGGGAGAAAAAGGAGAAGGAGGAAAGGGAGAAAAAGGAGAAGGAGGAAAGGGTGAAAAAGGAGAAGGAAAGGGAGAAAAAGAAAAAGGAGGAAAGGGAGAAAAAGGAGGAGGAAAGGGAGAAAAAGGAGAAGGAGGAAAGGGAGAAAAGAGAGAAGGAAGAGAGGGAGGAAAGGGAGAAAAGAGAGAAGGAGGAGAGGGAGCAAAGAGAGAGGGAGGAAAAATATAAAAAGATGGAAATCAGTGAGCTTAATAAAAGATTGAAGGTATTACAGCAAATAAATCAAACTCAACGCACTGAGGAGGAAAATAAAGAAATGAGAAGTCTAATGAAAATATTATTTTCAAGAATAACGACGTCAATGTCTTCAGTTTCAGGGAGGAGATTTAAACGAGAAAGTGGGGATAAAGAAGAAGAAGAAGGAAAAGATTATGTGGTTGATGATGTCGGTGTAATTGACTTTAGTTAGTTTTATTTGTAAATAAATGGAGGAGAGAGTGAAGGCATTCCTTAGGATTCTTTATGTTTTAAAAATAAAGATTGAAATGTATATGTTAAAAACCAAAAAGGTTTTGATACTCTGTCGGAATTTTTCTGATAAATAAATATGAGTTATTGTCTCAAATGTAAAAAGAAAACTAAATCTAAAAATATCTCTTATGTTAAAGCTAAAAATAATAGAGTTTATCAAAAAGGAATATGTCAAGTGTGTGGCTCTAAAAAGTGCCAATTCGTCTCCTAAAAGTGGAGGAGACATACAAAAGTTTCTGTCAGGAAGTAAATTTACAACAACTGGAATTCCAGGGGAATTACACCTTCCAGGGTATTCTTTCTGTGGTCCAGGAACAAACTTGGATAAAAGAGTAGATGAGGCTGACAATCCTAAACCTTGGTCCAGACCTATAAATAGGGTTGATGAAGTGTGTATGAAGCATGATATTGCTTATGGGAATACCACTACATTGGATGAAAAACATGAAGCAGACAGAGAAATGTTGTATAATTTGTCCTTGATACGAAATCCGACATTGAGAGAGAAAGTTATAATAATAATAATAATGCATTTATTTTATATAGCGCTTTTCAGGAAGCCCAAAGACGCTTTGACAGAGTGCAAAACATAACGCATAGCAAAACATAAAGACAATTGCAAAAAAAGAAGAATCAATTCGGGAAATATTCAAAGCACAAAGGAGGGAGAAGGAGAGGAGATAGTCAGGGGTTAGATGCTGTGGGTTAAATGTTGAATGCAGTGTTGAACAGGTGGGTCTTGAGTGATGTTTTGAATGTGGTGAGTGAGGAGGAGTCTCTGATGGTGTGAGGTAGCGAGTTCCAGAGGGTGGGAGCAGCGATGGAGAAGGCCCTGTCCCCCCAGGATCTAAATTTGGTCCGGATGGGGGGGGGTCAGGAGGTTGGTACCAGCAGAGCGGAGGTTGCGGGTGGGAGTGTGTCTGGAGAGGAGGTCAGCCAGGTAGGATGGGGCCAGGTTATGGAGGGCTTTGTAGGTCAAGAGGAGGATTTTGTACTGGATTCTCTGGGAGATGGGGAGCCAGTGAAGCTTGTAAAGGACGGGGGTGATGTGGTCACGGGTCCGGGAATGGGTGAGTAGACGGGCAGCGGAGTTCTGAATGTATTGGAGTTTATTGGTGATTGTTGAGGGTGAACCATAAAGGAGGCTATTGCAGTAGTCCAGACGGGAAGTGATGAAGGCGTGGATGAGGGTTTCTGCAGCCACAGAGGAGAGGGATGGACGGAGACGGGCGATGTTTTTCAGGTGGAAGAAGGCTGTCTTTGTGATCTGTTTAGTGTATTTGTCGAAGGAGAGGGTTTGGTCAAAGATGATGCCAAGATTCCGGATGTGAGGGGAGGTGGACACTGGGAAACCGTCGATGTTGAGGGCAAAGTTATGGGTGGACTTGGTGAGCGTTTTTGGGCCAATGATGATTATTTCAGATTTATCACAGTTAAGTTTGAGGAAGTTGATTTGAAGCCAGGATTTTATTTCAGTGATGCAGTTTGTCAGGATAGAGTGGGTGGCGGTGGAAATGGACTTGGTGGAGATGAAAAGCTGGATGTCATCGGCGAAGCAGTGGAATTGGAGACCATGACGGCGGATTAAGTGACCGAGGGGGGACAGGTAAAGGATAAAGAGGAGGGGGCCAAGAACTGAACCTTGGGGGACACCTTGGGGGAGGGGAGCAGTGGGGGATTTGCAGTTATTGATGGAGATGAACTGACGTCTGTCAGAGAGGTATGATTTAATCCAAGAGAGGGCAGTGCCGGTAATGTTAAAGGTGGTTTCAAGTCGGGTGAGGAGGATGGTGTGATCGATGGTGTCAAAGGCAGCGCTGAGGTCGAGGAGGATGAGAATGTTGAGGTTGCCAGCATCAGAGGAGAGGAGAAGGTCGTTGGTGATTTTGAGGAGAGCAGTTTCAGTACTGTGGTTGGACCGGAATCCGGATTGGAATGTTTCATACAGGTTATTGGCAGAGAGGTGATGCTTGAGTTGAGTGGCTACAGCGCGTTCCAAAACCTTTGACAGAAAGGGTAGGTTGGAGATGGGTCTGAAGTTATTTAGGGTGTCAGGGTTTAGTCCAGGTTTTTTCAGAATGGGGGTAACAGCAGCAATTTTGAGGGATGGTGGGACGATGCCTGTAGACAGGGAGGAGTTTATTGTTGCAATGATAAGTGGAGAAAGAGCAGGAAGGGAGGCCTTGACAAAGCTGGAGGGGATGGGGTCAAGAGTGCAGGTGGCAGTTTTCATTCCGATGAGGAGTTCAGAGAGGTCAGTAGGGGAGACTGGGGAGAATTGAGACAGGGGATGGCAGGATAAGGGGGGGCAGGTGGTTTGAGGGGGAGCGGGTGCGGCGGTGGTCAAGCTGTTGTAGATGTTTTCAATTTTGCGTTGGAAGAATGAAAGGAAGGAGATGCAGTTGTCTATTGTGAATGACTGGGTGGTGGTGTTCAGGGGGCTGAGGAGTTTGTTTATTGTAGAGAAGAGTGCTTTTGGGTTTCCGGAGCCAGAGTGGATAATTTGAGAGTAGTAGGCGGAGCGGGCGCGGGAGAGGGCATCTTTATAGTGTTGTATGTGGTCCTTGTAGGCCTGGGAGTGAACTGTGAGACCTGTTTTATTGCGGAGTCTTTCAAGTTGGCGAGCACGAGTTTTCATTAGGCGGAGCTCAGGGGTAAACCAGGGAGCAGAATGGGTGAAAGAAACTGTTTTGGTTTTTATAGGCGCAATTTGGTCAAGGCAGGAAGAGAGAGTGTGGTTGTAGTAGTCAGTGAGGTCAGAAGGGGTGTGGAGGTCAACGAAGGGAGAAGTGGACATTTTTTCAGAGAGGGTCGATGAGAATGAGGCAGGTGAAAAAGCGTTTAGCTTACGGAAGTTCATAGTGCGATAATGCCTTGGTGCTGGGGTGGGGATGTTGATGGTCAGAGTGATGGCTAGGTGGTCAGAGAGAGTGAGGTCGGAGCCAGAGAGATGGTGCAAAATTAGTCCAGTAGAGCAGACAAGGTCCAAAATGTGACCACGGTTATGGGTAGGAAAGTTGACATGTTGAGTGAGGTTAAAGCAGGTGAGTAAATCAGTGAAGTCAGTGGTTAGCGTGGAGTCAGTGGAGTCCATGTGGATATTGAAATCACCAAGGAGGAGGATTGAGGGGGAGAGGGAACATAGCTGGGTCAGAAAGTAGGAGAAGTCAGACAGGAATGATGGGTGTGGTTTGGGAGGGCGGTAGACAACAGCCATGACTGACTGTGTGTGACCAGAGAGTTTAAAAGCCAGGTGTTCAAATGATGGAGCAGATGAGATGGAGATGAGGTTGGTCTTGATGTCTTGTCGGTGAATAACGGCAATTCCACCACCTCGGCCCTCCGAGCGTGGTTTATTGATGTAAGAATATCCATTGGGTGTGGTGAGGTTGAGCGTGTAGTAGTCCAGTGGTTGTTGCCAGGTCTCAGTGAGACAGAGAAAGTCCAGTTTATTTTCCAGGATGTAGTCGTTCAGGATGAGGCATTTGTTGTTGAGGGACCGGGTATTGAACAGGGTGAGCTTGATGTTGTTTTGTACGGCGGGTATGAATCCAGGTGATTTGGCCAGGGTTCGCAGACAGGAGGTGCGATTTTGTGCGTTGTTGTGACCAGGTGTGTTGGGACGATGAGTGGGAGTGCGCTGAGCCGACCAGAGGATGGGGATGGAGTGACCTGATTGTAAATAAACAAACTTACGACCGGAGCCACGGTGAATGTACCTGGGTCGACGCAGGAGTCCATTCGATCTGATTGCAGAGATGCATGATGGGGTGGAGCGGGTTTTAAGCAGGAGAAGCCTTGCGGCAGAGTACCGCAGAGCCATGCCAGCAGGAGCGAAGGCAAAGCGAGCACGCGGCCAAGGGTGAGGAGGCGAAACAATCGACACAACCAACGGGAGTGGGCCCGAGGAAACAGCGATGGAGCCGAGCAGGTGAAGCCCGGAGCAGCAGAGCAGAGCCGGGACCGCGCAGAGGAAGACTCAATGGCCATAAATCCGCCACGACCACCAGGAAAGCAAGACACGGACAATGGTCCAGTCAGAGAAGCGGCGAGCAAACGACGCCAGCGTCCTCTCACGACCGGACCGGAAAACGGAAGTGATAGGTTTATTGTGAAAAAAATGATAAGTGTTAAATTGAAACTTGGTCTTGGTTATTTTCCAAAAAACTATTAAACTCCAATGATGTTATCAAGACTGAGGAGCTTTTGGCTAATGAATTACATAAACCTATAATCACAAAGTTTAAAAGAAGGAAAGTTTATTCTAAATACACTGACCACATATGGTCCGCTGATTTAATCGAACTAAATAATGATAAGGGATACAGGTATGCTTTAACCGTTATTGATTTGAGGAGTAGATTTGCCTGGGTTGTTCCTTTGAAAAACAAGAGAGGTAATACTTTAATGTTAGCCTTTAAGCTAATATTTGATAGGGATAAAAGGAAACCAAAAAAGTTATGGACCGATGAGGGAACAGAGTTCTATAACAAAATATTTATGAAATTTCTTAAAGGGGAGGGTATTAAATTATACAGCACCTTTAATGAAGGAAAAGCAGTTGTTATTGAGCGTTTTAATCGTACTTTGAAAGAGAGACTATATAAAAAATTCACACAACTCGGTTCTCAAAAATGGGTGTATTTAATTCAGGATATTGTAGATAATTACAATAATACAGTTCATTCATCAACAAAATCAAAACCATCGGAAACATTTACAAAATTAGAATATGAAAAGGAGATTAATTTGAGAAAGCCCAAGTTTAAAGTTGGTGATATTGTAAGAATATACAAATGGAAAAGTCATTTTGAGAAAGGTTATACACAAAAATGGACTCGTGAATTATTTTAAATCATTGATGTAATGGATACAGTCCCTTGGACCTACAAATTATATGATTTAAATGGAGAAGAAATCTTGGGTTCATTTTACTCGCAAGAATTACAAAAAACACAAGTAAGCAGCTAATACCCTTGAAAATAATAAATAAATAAATAAAATGTAATGGGGATACGTTTTTAAATCTGTGAACCCCAAACACAGAATCCCACAACTTTTTAGTTGGGGCTTAACTTTTGTGTGTGTATAATGGGGATACGTTCTTGAGATCTGTGAACCCCAAACACAGAATCCCTCAACTTTTTAGTTGGGGCTTAACTTTTGTGTGTGTATAATGGGGATACGTTTTTAAATCTGTGAACCCCAAACACAGAATCCCACAACTTTTTAGTTGGGGCTTAACTTTTGTGTGTGTATAATGGGATACGTTCTTGAGATCTGTGAACCCCAAACACAGAATCCCTCAACTTTTCAGTTGGGGCTTAACTTTTGTGTGTGTATAATGGGGATACGTTTTTAAATCTGTGAACCCCAAACACAGAATCCCTCAACTTTTCAGTTGGGGCTTAACTTTTGTGTGTGTGTATGTGTGAGTGAGTCATAATAATATACAAACCCTAACCCAACCCCATCCCTAACCCAACCCCATCCCTAACCCAACCCCATCTCTAACCCTCACATTCAAAATCCCAACCCTAACCCAACCCCATCCCTAACCCAACCCCAACCCTAACCCTCACATTCAAAATCCCAACCCTAACCCAACCCCATCCCTAACCCAACCCCATCCCTAACCCAACCTCATCCCTAACCCTCACATTCAAAATCGCACCCTAACCTTAACATAATCTTTTTTTTTCTTCGTTTTTAAAAATACGTATTTTTTTTTTCTTCTTTTTAAAAATACGTATTTCATTTTTATTTTTTTTCCTCTTCTTCCAATTCTGTCTTTCAAGGCTTTCAAGTTTGAAGAAGTAGAAATGGGAAGAAAGAATTTTCCAGCATTTTCTTCCTCGAACTTTCTTGATATTGCTTAAATCAAGCGTCATTAAACAAAGAACATTGTTCATTGCTTTAGAATCCAAAGAGTCTCCAAGATGGACCCCACAGGTAGAGTCTCTAAAATAAAACCAACTTTCCAAGTTCCCAAGGTAAAACCACATTCCTGTTGAGTCTCCAAGATAGGTATCACATTCCGAGTTATCAAAACAAAACCCCCATTCAGAGTCTCCAAAACGAAACCAGTTTTCAAAGTCTCCAAGGTAAAACTCTTTTCCTAATTTTATGAAATTTAGTGAGTCTCCAAGGTAGGCTCCACAGTTAGAACCATCTAGGCAGACCTCATAATTTGTTTTTCCCAAATTTAGTGAGTCTCCAAGGTAGGCTCCACAGTTAGAACCATCTAGGCAGACCTCATAATTTGTTTTTCCCAAATTTAGTGAGTCTCCAAGGTAGGCTCCACAGTTAGAACCATCTCGGCAGACCTCATAATTTGTTTTTCCCAAATTTAGTGAGTCTCCAAGGTAGGCTCCACAGTTAGAACCATCTAGGCAAACCTCATAATTTGTTTTTCCCAAATTTAGTGAGTCTCCAAGGTAGGCTCCACAGTTAGAACCATCTAGGCAAACCTCATAATTTGTTTTTCCCAAATTTAGTGAGTCTCCAAGGTAGGCTCCACAGTTAGAACCATCTAGGCAGACCTCATAATTTGTTTTTCCCAAATTTAGTGAGTCTCCAAGGTATAACTCTTTGGCTGGGTCATCAAGGTAGAACTCATTCAGTGGGTTTTGTTTTGATAACTCACAATAAGTATCATCATGGTAGAACTCTTTTTCAGGATTTTGTGGATCTCCAAGGTATAACTCTTTGGCTGGGTCATCAAGGTAGAACTCGTTCTGTGGGTCTTGGTTGTTCAAAAGATCTTCAAACAAAAAAATAACTTTATCCCAAGTTGTGTTAAAAGTAGAATTTTCATTTCGTAGCTCAGATACAATTTCCTCCATCGACAAGAGGTTCGAGTCCAGTTCATCAATCTGAAGGTTGAGCGCTACACAGGTAGTAGGACTCCAAGGGATACCAAAATTATCCCATTCCATTTCAGCATAGTAGTCCATTCTCAAGTGAAGCAGAAAGAGTGTTTGAAAAAGCCTGTGTGGTCGGTGCCTTTTATAAGAAGGACTGGGTGTGTCATTTCCTGTGGAAATTCCCTGGGCATGTCTTCACTGGAAATGATGTGATGGAAATTCCCTGAAAATGATGTAATGTCTTAACTAAAAATGATACAATGACAGAGTTTATAAAGTGGGTGGGGCTTAGCAAGAAGTGGGTGGAGCTTACCAAAGGGGGCGTGGCTTAGCGAGAAGTGGGTGGGGCTTACCAAAAGGGAGCGTGGCTTAACAAAAAGTGGGCGGAGCTTAACAAAAAGTGGGCGGAGCTTAGTAAAAAAAGTGGGCATAGCCTACCAAAAAGTGTGTGGCACTGGAGGTGCTCAAACAAGAACATTGAGGGAGGTTTATCATTTTATTTTATCTCAGTTAAAATATCTTGATAAAGAACCAAACTCAAACATATACTTTGTTAATATATTAGATGGTGAAGAGAGTGGCAAGAGAATTAAATTATTTCCCACGCATAAACAAATATTTGTAGGATCGATGTTTGAGTGGTCTACTCGGGATCATTGATAGTAAGAGTACCATAAGACCAAGGGGGAATCATTGTTTGAGTGGTCTAATGAACAACATTAAGGATAGGTGTCAAAAGGCTAAAAGGTTCGTAAAGAGGTGAGAGGAAAATTAACATGTAAGTGAATGGGTCGATGTTTGAGTGGGTCAAAGATAATCTGCCAGATGATATGTAGAAGAAGGATTATAGGTCTATAAGAGAAAACAAATATTTGTAGTGTTTGAGTGGTCTAATAAACAACATTAAGGATAGGTACTATAGACAAAAGGTTCATAAAGATGAGGGTGGGAGAAATAGAGGTGTTAATGGGCAATGAGGTTAAGAGGAAAATTAACATGTAAGTCAATGGGAAAATGAGAGTGTCCCAGAAGCAACATATATACACTACTCATGTCAGAAATGGACAGCAAGTTCGTGAAGGACTTCCATGAAAAACGTACCCATTCGCAAACAAACGGGTACGTTCACGTATAGAAACCTCGATCGTGGGTCCATGGCGAATCTGCATATGGCAATCCGTGAAGTTCACGTTCAGAAAGTAGAAACCATCATGGCATGTCGTCATTCACTTGAACTCGATATCTCCTTTTTCATTCCAAACAACATAACCCTAATCACAAATTAATCACAAAATAAACTTTTAACAACATTGTTAATGTTTCCTTCATTGTAAAAACTACCAAGTCAACAGTTAAAAGGATTTTGAGCCGATAGGCGTTACGGCCTCGGCAAGATCGATGGAGACAGCGATCTGTTAGCGTATACACCGCCCAAATAGCTATGTGGAATTCTCTCATGTAGAGATTCACCCACGTCGTTTGAAATTTGGCCGAGGTCATTATTTACTTTTAATGATGTTTATATACAAATCAAAAAGAAGATAATTGGTTTTGGGTCGTCCTTTCCACATATCTCGTGGGATTGTGAGTTGGAGAGATGACCGTGATGGTGGGGAGGGGATGGCATTCTCTCAAGCAGGGATTCAACCCATGTCCTTATAAAAGGTCTTTGTCCGAGGTCACCGAGTCCGATTGGTGCAGCCGATCGGTGCAGCTGTGCAGCGATCGGTGCAGCCGTTTGTGTGGCACCCGGGAAAATAACGTTGTGCGGGAGTCCAAACCTGAAAATGCTGGAGGCCAAAGCTGAAATTGGAAAAACAATATAGCCTATTTTACTCCAGGAGATCCCAGGATTACCCACCCAAAATATCGTTGCGATCGGTTCAGCCGTTTTTGCGGTACCTTCGAACGGACGGACAGACGGACGGATATTTGGTGAATTATAGTAAGATAAAGCTTTGGTGAAAATTTAATGAAAATAGTTCAAATTATAAAAAAAAGCTACGACCCAGGACGGGCTAATAAGATTGTTAATTTACCTTTTCCCTCTTCTGCTTCGACAAAGGGTAAGGCTCGAAACGTCAACACCTTTTCCTCTATCATGGCAGAAAAATCAACCATTTTATTATCTTGTGCCGTCTGCGCAAACCACTACTTCTGTGCTTGAATCATGAACTATATATTTGTGACTACCAATGGGAGCCTGTGTTGATGGATGCGAAGGATTCAACAAGAACATTCATGACTGTTGTACAGAGTAATTTTCCCACAACAATTACGTTATTGCAAACCATCTCACCATTGTACTACCTGTTTATGGTTTTTCACCACGACAACCCGACCACCAAAATGGAAACATTATTCTCATCACTATATCCTGCAGTCCCAACTGCAGTGAATATTTCTGAGATAAGTTACATTACACCGAGATATACCTACGGTATAACTCATTCTAATACCTAAACCAGCAATGGTACTGTTTTTGGTGCAGGTGGGTGGACATAATCATAGGTATTCAAAATAAATCGTGAAAGCTTGTGGTTAAGAACATATTGGACAAGTCGTCATTATATCATTGCTTGTGGATATTTAAGTTAGACATCCACAGGAATCAAACTCAAACAGTAACGGCTTTATATACACATTCCACCATCTATGTGAATATTAAATGTCCCAAATTAGGGCGGATCATACTCAGGTGCCAAAATGAATCTGAAGGAAATCCTAACATGAGGGGTGTCTATATTATGTGTTTTTTATGGGGAATTCAAATATGAGTTTATTTTTTGGATAGGATAACTCTAACCTACATCAATTTGTATTTCTAAATTGCCAATTGTACCCTTTCGAACCCCTTTATAAGATATTAAAAGATATAAGGGAAATCATTCATATTGACACAGCCAAATCAAATGTACATATTTATTAACAGGTGAACTGCATGTATATCACTGGTTACAATTACAAAGATAAATCTCCTTACTTCTTGAACTTTACCAGGTTGCACAAGTCCTGCTTTGACTCATTCTTGGACATCAGCCTCCTGCTGGTCTCCTGAGCCCTGATGCCTCCATCCCTCTTTTCCTGTGAGAAGTACTTATCAGAAGCCTCAGTCACCATTTTAACAACCCTCTCAATGCTTTGTGTGTGGCAAGGCCAGTTGAGCACCTCCATGGGGGTGTTGATGAAGTTCTTCACCTCCGAGGTGCTTAGGGAGCAGGTGAGAGGTGGCTCTGACACACCTTCTGACCAGCTGATCAAGTTACCAATGCTGGAAGCATCACAGTTGATGTCAGGTGTCTTTCTGGTCCTGACAGAGGAGTCCCCCAGCTGAGTGTCTGGGTCCCCCTCTCCCCTGATGGCCAGGATTCTCTCCACCCCCTCAGTCCTCTCCTTCTGATCCTCAGAGCACAGCAGTGTTTGGAGGATGGCTTCACTGTGGGCATACCAAGCAGATCTTCTCACAGTCGGCATCACAAGGTCCAGCACCTCCTTCCTCTGGGACTTGAGGCAGTCCAGCTGAAACAAGATGTGCCTTCACTGCCTTCGATCCAGGAGTGCTTGACTTTCACGTTGAACCAACATGGATAATACACTCCAATGATGAATTCCACAATGAATTGCAGATTCTTCCGGTTCTTTCCTTTCAGTCCATGCTTTGACACCCAGAGCCTGAGAAGTCTGTTCGCTGTGGTGAGCCAGCGGCTGTGGTTTACTGGTCCAATCTCCACTAGAGCCAGCCTTGCAGGAAGCACTCCATCCCTGATTGCACAGACAATTTTATAGCCATAGTGTTGATCAGTTGAGAGATCTTCAATGGCCTTGTCAGACAGCTTGATCAGTGGAGGGCCAACAAAGATCCAGGTGAAGTTTGGATTGATATCCAAGTCTGTAGCAGAAGCAAGGAGCTTTCCTATTGGCCCGGAAAATGTGTTGTCTGACAGAGTAGGGCCATCAATGTGAACAATGAGATGGCGCAGGGGAAGTTCACCAGTGTGCAGGTTGCACACCAACCAGACCAGCTTTCTCCCCAGGTGCAGCTCCAGCTTCCGCATTACTCCAGCTTTCACACCAGTGTTGACATTTGTTGAGTCTCCTCCAATGGCCCACAAGGTCTTATCAAAACCCCTCTCTTTCAGGCAGGCAAACAGGACCTTAGCAATCTGCTCCGCATGTGACTCCTCTTTAGTTGCTTTCTCTGGGGTAAAGTGGAACAGATAGTGGCTACCAGGCTCACTAACAACACTATAGTGTTCTTCCTTGATCTTTGCAGGAAAAGATTGGTCACTGCCCTCAGCTTCCATCATCACATTGGTCAGGTCAATCCGCCCATCAAAGAGGATGCAGGAGATCCCCCCCTCCTCGCTGCACTTCTCATCAAATTCTTCCCCCTGCTCTGTCATCAACTTCTCCTGTGCTCTATTGACCTTGTTCTTATCAATCACTTTACTTGTATTGTCTTCTGTGATGATTCCTGCATCAATCAGAGCTGCAGTTGCTATCGCTGCAGTTGACCTCAGCCCTATGCCATACCTTACACTAGCAAGGGGCAATGTTTGGAATCTCATCATAGTTTTTCTGGACCTTTGCTGAAGCTGCAGGCTCAGTGTCAGTTTCAGGGAAGAGCTCAACTTCAGTGACAAACTCATCTTCAGCACCACTTCTCTCCAATTCCAGATCCTCATCACCATCTGACAAAAATCTCTCAACATCCTTCCTGGCTGCCTTTTTTTTTTCTTTTTTTTTTTTGTATACAGAGTCGAGGCTCGTGAAAGAGCTAACATTTATCAAACAAACAAATCAAACAAACAAGCAAACAAAGTATATAAAAAGGGGAGCGGTCGACAAGATGGGGAGAGAAGGGGAGGAAGCACACAAACACAACATTTGAGAGCAGGGACATCGGGAGATGTGTGGGAGGGAAAGGGCCTGGGGGGAGGCAGGATAGGTATAAAACGCAAGGACACCAAGGACTTCCAGGAAAGAAGTCAAAAGTCACCTCAAAAAAGTGGATTTGGGGTGAAATTAGCGGGGGTAGAAAAGATCAAGGTTTTGGATTGGGGAAGATAAGAGATGGTGGTGAACAGCTGTTTTAAAGACTTGGAGGGAGGAGTGGGATTGAAGAGAGTGAGGGGTTTGTTCCAGAGGCGGGAGAAAAGAGAAATGAAGGAGTGAAGGTGAGCAGAGAGTCTTGATTTTGGCAGTTTAACCATAAGAGGGTTGCAGGCAGATCTTGTGCGACCTGTAGGAATATTTGGGGGACAGAGCCCAGAGAGAGCTGGGGGAGCAAGGCCGGAGAGGAGTCGGTAGAAGACGGAAAGACCACCAACCTGCCTGCGGTGAGTAAGTGAAAGGCCCTCGGAGATAGCGTCATCGCGGGAGATTCCAATGATTCTGAACGCTTTGGTTTCAACAGCGTGAAGCCGAGCTAGGTGTGAGGGAGGAGCACCAGCCCAGAGGGGAGAGCAGTACTCCATTGAGCTGCGGATGAAAGCCTTGTATGTGGTGAGGAGCTCAGGTGTGCCAAGGAAGGACTTCGCACGACGGAGGATGCCCAGTCGGCGACTGGCTTTGGAGCCCAGCTTGGAAATGTGGTTTTCCCAGGAAAGATCATGGCAGATAGTGAGACCCAAAAGCTTGAGTGACAGAACTTCTTGGAGAGGATTATTCAGAAAGTAGATAGGAGGGTTGACTAGTCGGTCTTTTCGGAGAGACATCACAAGAGTGTGAGATTTGTCAGGATTGAAAGACATGGTCCACTTGTTTGCCCAGTCTGTGATTTTGTCCAGGTCTGCAGAGAGTGAGGAGGCTGCAGACTGCCGATCTGAGGGATGAGGAATGGAGCGGCAGAGAGTGGAGTCATCAGGAAAGAGATAGAGAGGATTTTCAAGAGAGTCAGAGAGATCATTGATGAAGACCAGAAAAAGCACAGGGCCCAGAACACTGCCTTGGGGAACTCCAGCCTGAACAGGAAGAGGAGATGAGAGAAACCCATTCAGGGCCACACGTTGACTACGACTATAGAGGAAGTCCGCCAGCCATGCGTGGAGATTTCCATGGATGCCAAAGGAGGAGAGTTTGGTGAGCAGAGCGGGGTGCCAGACCGTATCGAAGGCACGTGATATGTCGAGGGAGACAGCTCTAATTTCCTGTTGGGCATTGAGGACCTCCATCCATTGTTGAGACAGCAGAAGCAACATGTCCAGAGTAGAGTGACCTGGTCTGAAACCAAATTGATGATCAGAGATCAAGCCATTGGAGAAGAGGAAAGATTTCATATCTGAAGCAATGATGGATTCCATGACTTTGCTGATAATTGGGAGAAGGCTGATTGGTCTGTAGTTGCTAGGATCTGTTTTTGCACCTTTTTTGTGCAAAGCGGTCATGTTGGCTGATTTCCAAGCAGATGGCAGTTGACCTTGAGCAAAAGAGAGGGTGAAGAGAACAGAGAGAGGGAGTGAAAGAGTGGAAGAACAAGATTTTAGGACCCGTGGGCTGATGCCGTCAGGTCCAGTTGCAGAATCAGAGTCGAGGGTTGACAGAAACTTTTCCACCTTGTCAGGACGAAAGGACACGGAGTCCAGGAGCAGCTGGGTACGACTGGGTACGGTGGGTACAGAGAGGGATGGGTTTGGGACACAAGATTTAGAGGCAAACACAGAGTTGAGGCATTCAGCTTTTTCATGTGCGGCGTCAGCTGTGTAGCTGTTTGAGGTAAGGGAGGGGATGGAGGGGGAACAAACACCAGAAATAGATTTGACCAGATGCCACCAGGATTTGGAAGAGGGAGACAGATAAGAGAGTTCGGTCTTGAGAACAGAGAGGTATTGTTTCCTGGCTCTCCTGAGGGTGGACACACACTTGTTTCGGGCTTTGTGAAAGGAAATGAGATTTCCTTCCGTTGGATTTGGTTTCCAGGAGACGAAGGCAAGTTGTTTCTGGGCAGCAGCCTCACCACAAGAATCCATGTACCATGGACGGGAGGAAGGGTATGACAACTGAAGACAAGATGGTATAAATCTGTGCATGAGAGAGAGCTATTTACTTTGGAAGAATTCCCAGGATGAGTTGATGTCAGAGGTGGTAGAGATGGGAGACCAGTCCAGATGATTGATGGCTGCTTGAAGACCGTGCCAGTTGGCCTGAGTGAAATGCCAGACTCGTTGATGCTGAGGAGGCTCTCTGATAATGGTCAGAGAGATGTCCACCTTTACAAGCACATGATCAGATGAGCCGATTGGAGCAGAAGAAGAGCAGCAGACATTTTCAGGGAAGTTAGTCATAACCAAGTCCAGAAGAGAAGATGCTCCGTTGACTGAGATCCGGGTCGGGAAATTGACAGATTGTGTCAGTCCCAGTGAGTCGCAGAAGTCCTTTGCTGAGGAGCCATGGTTGGTGAGAGGGGTACCCACACCCAGCCAACTGGCATGGTGACAATTGAAATCACCACATATGAGGAAGAGAGAGTTGGGATGAGTAGATAGAAGTTGGTCCATATTATCAGACAGCGAGATGTAGATGGATTCATCACTGTTTGGTGGACGGTACAACACACATATGAACAAGAGGTGGGAGCGAAGGGGAAGCCGTAGCCAGAGGTATTCCTGGGGGTGAGGTGGAGAGAGTGCAGTGCAGGGCGAGTGAGGAAGAGAGTTTTTGATAAAGATAGCAACCCCACCCCCAGGACGAGGCTCAGGTCTATCATACCGGAGGAGGGAGTAACCCGGGAGAGATACTAAAGAATCAGAGACATCATGAAGGAGGAAAGTTTCTGTTAAGCAGATCACGTCTGGTTTGACAGAAGCAACCTGTATGGAGAGATCAGTTAAACTTCTCTGCTGCTGCAGCATTTTCCTCCTTGCTCCTTCTCCTTTTCTCTGCAATCTTTTTCTTTTCCTGCCTTTCCAATGTCCTCACCTGTCTCTTGTGCTCTGGCAGATCAGGGCTCCCCATTTGGTGGGGTCCTTTACTCCCAACCTTCTCTTTCTGTCCCTTGATGTAGGCAAGATCTTTCACAGGAATCATTTTCTCTCTGCTGCAGGAACAGTTAATGTGGGCTTGGATCACACAGCCCTCACCGGCCTCACAGCCTCCCCCCTCACAACTGGTAATCTGACACTTGCAAGTCAAAATATCAAATAACTTGTCTAACTTGACAATGAACCTCTCTTTGGCATCAAGTTTGCCCTTCCCAAGAGAAAACTTCACTGCCTGATTCCAGACCTCCTTGAGCTTGGACATGATGGTCATCTTTTCATAACAGGAGGCTTGAAACAGGAGGCTTGAAAAGAGCATTAGCTTTGCTCCACTGACAAATCAGACCAGGGTAGATGTCAGACACGAGCTGGTCCACTGGGTAGTTCCTCCTGTCATCTTCACTTTGCTCCCTCAAGTAGATGCCATACCTCAGGATATCCTTCACAGTTGGCAGTTCAGACACCAACAGCTCCTGCCCAGTGCCAACAAGATTACTTAAATGAGAACTTGATTTCATCCTTGTTCTGACTTGAGCCATTTTTAGTAGTTCACACTGAAATGAAAACAATAATACACAGGTAAGTATCCACTACAGACAGATATTAAGGTATTACACAGGTATTACAGAAAACCATCAAAATATTCACTTCACAGGTCACTATTTTCCTTCACATGTAACTCAGACTAGCAATAGGTAAGTACACAAATCAATTAACAAATATAATATAAAACAAGGTAATTTACATCTAAAATTATTATCTATTTGTTCCTCAGGTTCCTAATCAAAAACGTACTTACTGGCAATGCCATAAGAAGAGAAGAGAAGACGGATGGATAAGGATTGCCAACCTCCTCAACATCGAGCTTTCAGCAACAAGATGGCTACAACTGCCGTCCCAACAGGAAGTTACCAAAATAAAAGCCCTAACTTCAAAATAAAAAACGTCTCTTTTTTTCCAGAAGAATAGCAAAATAATCAAAAATTTAATAATAAATAATCAACTGCAAATTGATGTAGGTTAGGGTTATCAGAATTTTTAAAAACCTCAGATGTGTGTTCTACACACCAAAATACGTAATATGAACACCCCTCTCGATTGATTTACAAAAAAAAAAAGTGTGGATTGTCCCATGGTCTGACTGATGCTCTTCATTGGAAGGCCAAATTCCAAAATCCTTGTGCTATAATTTACCATCTTTGGACCATTAAACCGCATTAAGGCTACCATCTCAACAAAGCCACATTTTAACCCCTTCGACTCGGTCCATGTGCTGGCCCTCATGGTCACTCTTGCCCGTCACCCCTACCAATTCCCAGACTCACCTGCATACCCCCAAAGCAAAGCCTGGTGAGTCGTAACAAATTAAATACTGGTAAATTTAGTCCATCCATAACATCACTGGGGAGCTTGTTCAATGCCAGCAGCACATGTTGCAGCCATTCTTCCCTTTTATCACCATTACCAATTCAGTCCCAGGGCTCTCTTTGCAAACGGAGTGCCAAATAAATCACAAATGACTGTCTGTGGAAGCTTATGCGGTCCACTCTGGGCCTTTTTCCAATATACAACATTCAAAATGACGTAATCCACCAAAGAATGCTTGGTGTACATGCACAAAAACCCCAGGAAACTGCCGTGTTCAGTCAAAAATTAAGGTATTTTAATGTATACGAGATAAGGATTGTTACCCGAAACCACTCACTAAGCTTCCAAAAGAAGCCGAAATTACTTTTTAAAAATACCTGAGAGAAATGGCTGTGCCTCTGCACAAGAAAAGACTACCTTCTCAGCTCGCCGAACGAGCAGCTGCGTGTTCTGCAAACTCCCGACAACGTGGGTCAGTGCAAGGCCTGAGTGGAGGGACATGCATTACTCTCACCCCCCCCCCCCACGCCCTCCCCCGATGGATTGCTACCAGCGAATGGACTGTGTATTTGGATTAGGTTCTTCTGAACACTGATGGGAAGGACATATCTGGGGCTTGTGCTTGTAAAGGGAAACTTGACTTCTACTACTACTATCAATCTGTATACCCAGCTAAGAGGAGTAGCAACCCCCTTGGTGGATGACCCTTTTGCATTTCGTTCCCTTAGCGCAGGGGGAACGCTAGGTTAGGGCAGGAATTTGGGAATTGTTTGGTCATGGTGCCAGAGATAGCTTGCCTTCTCTTCCAGGACACCGTGGAATCTTTAACACCCAGCAACTAATGCCAGCAGAAGAGATGCCCACTTATTGTCCATCTGAGAGACGGCACACACATTGATGAATCACTCGACCTGTAAAACACCAGTTGCTGGGACAGTTATAGCTGGGACGGGATTCAAACCCAAGATAGACAGATTAGAGACAAGTGTGCATACCTCGAGACACAACATATTAAGTTGTACACTACAACTAAATATATTGTGCGTTTGGTTCTGCAACCACAATGGAAACTCGAACTGCACTCGGCAGAGAGCATCCATATCTCTGCCAGGTCGAACAGTTTGCGTTTTGTATCCCACTTGCTTTTCCTCATCACATACCTAACTCATCCACCAAGTTTTGTTATACCCCGTACACAACTTTTTGAAATATCATGCTCTATATCGTTTTTGGCCATATCACACAATAGTGAAGAATCACTTTTAAAAAAACAAAAAACTTGTATCCCGGTCTGGATTCGGATTTGCACCAAAATCGAATTGATTTGCCCTTGTCACACAACCGACCTGTCCACAAAGTTTCGTCCGAATACGTCCATAACATTTTGAGATATCGTACTATATGGGTTTCTATATATACAGACTTGGCATTTAATATGGAATATTTTTTTTGTGGGGGTGAACTTACTTTTCAAGATGACTTAGAACCAAAAGTTAATTGGAATTATGTTGAAATTATTCTAGATTTTGTTAATGTGACCTTTAAAAGAAACAAAAACCACATTTGACATTTCGAAGCAAATAAATTGATCCTTGAAAGTGATGTAAACTGATATCGAACTCAATTCACGGACAGTACTGTGTTAAACTTCTGTACGTTTTCCAGAAGTATCTCTTTATTTTGCACATTAGCCAAAAAAGATTTCAACAAAAACAAAAGCTAAATTATGACTGGGATTACGGACAGTAAAATTACAGTTCAGTACTTCGTGTAACCCCCACGAGCATTCAGGAGAGCACGTACACGTTGAGGCATGCTGTTCACGAGATTTGCCAAGGTTTGGACAGGAATCGCTTGCCATGCAGTGACAATAGTCTGCTGCAATTCACGCACAGAGGCAGGCTGCTGGTCCAAGTTGTCGATTTGACGCGTTAATTCTGCCCACAAGTTCTCTATCAGATTCATATCCGGGGACATGGCAGACCACTCCATATGCCCTACACCACGGTCAGCAAGAAAGTGTTGGATCATGCGAGCATGATCAGGCCGTGTATTGTCATCTTGGAAGACTAAGTTTCCTTGAAAGGCTGCACGAGCAAATGGAAGCAATGTTTCTTCCAGAATGACCCTGTACTTGAACTGGTTCAGGTTTCCATTCAGAACAACCAGGTCAGTTTTGCCCCCTGCATGAAAAGCAGCCCAAACGGTCACCCCACCACCTCCAGCTTGGACTCTTGGCACTATACAATCTTCGTTGTGGGCTTCATGCACTTGTCTGCGCACTCGGATGCGGCCATCTTGACGATAGACCAGAAATCTAGACTCGTCACTGAAGGTCACGTGATCCCAGGGTCCTGGCTGCCATTGATGGTGCTCTCTGGCCCACTGCAATCGGCGCTGGCTGTGTTGTCTGGTCAGGCGTGGCTTTCTCAGGGGACGCCTGGCACGATAGCCATCTTGAACCAGTCGTTGGTTGACTAGCCTTCTGGATACAGGCACATTTGTCAGTTGCTGCCACTCAGCCCTAAGCTGATTAGCTGACTTAGTACGGCCATTGCAGACTAACCGGTGCAGTTGGCGTTCATCTCTCCTTGTGGTTCTGCGTGGACGTCCTGGCTTCAGTATTGGAGTAGGGACACCCCTCTGAGCATTTCGTTTCAGGATCTTTGACACCTGACCTCGAGTGATACCATACTGCCGAGCAATAGCACGCTGTTTCATGCCAGAATTTCGTAAGGCCACCACTCCATGACAAACAGCATTGTCAAGTTGACGGACCATCTCCAGAGGAAGCGGCAATAACTTTTGTAGACGTGCAGCAGTTGTTTTCCACTAATACAGAACGCAACAACCCTTATATGCCCGATTGTGAAGCCAATCGTCAAATGTACCTGTCCTTACATTTTGTCACGCCACCTGTGATATAATCCTGTTATTGACTTCTTGCTGCGAAAGACAATCAGTGACATGGTTCTTTCAACAAAGACATCACCGAAGGGTAAAATAAACTCACCAGATTGATATACTGAGTTCAGAAAGTAAACCCAAGTCAAGAAAAAAAAAAAATTCCATATTAAATGCCAAGTCTGTATATATTGTTACGGATATGGAGGACGGCTCTCCCGTTAGCAAGGGGTGATTAGCCCCTTGTCCTGTTAAGCTGGCCGTCTCCCCGTTCCTGGCACTTGTAACGCTCTCCCGCGGATGGAACGGATCAGGGTTATGGGTCCAGGGTTTATCCCGAATACCTTTATCCATCCCTCCGCAGACTAGGGAGACAAGTACTGCTCGAACCCCGGTTTTAGATGTTATTTGCCGAGCGGTGTTAGCAACCCGACGTTCGAGCCATTACCAAAGACTAACCCGATTCTCAAACGTTGGCCAAATCACGCCACGTGCACTCAATATGGAAACCTCTAAAGCGACCGAAAGCGCATGAAGAAGTAAAGACAAAGTAGGGAATAACAAGATTTATTACTATTTATACACACTAAGCAGAAAGGAAAAGAAAGATGATTTATAAGGCAATGGAAGGAGCAGGAGACATAGTGCAATGATTAGCTTATATATGGCAGTCTTAATTAATACCCCAAGACAACATGAAAGACGGACGAAAAATCACACTTACACGGGGAAATGATGGCAGGAATCACTGGAGGGAGGAGAAGGTCCAAGCCGATGGCAGGGCAGGAAGGTCCGGGCAATTCCACACCGTCAAGGTCCACGTTCCGTGCTCGAAGCGAACAGCAGCTGGCAGCTCCGCGTCTCCACAACCGGCAATAGGGCCTAGAGGGTCTCGGCGTATTGCTGCAGTATCAGCACCCCCTCACGTCTCGTTCTCTCTTGGCTGCTTTAGCTGGATCGCGCATCTGCCGCACCTCTCTCTCAATCTTCTCCGGACCTCTCAATCTTTTCTCAGGACTCTGTGACTTCTCCAGGACCTCAATCTTCTCCAAAAAGCCCTATAGAAACCCACGCGTGTCCTTTTATAACGTGCTTTTGGGTTTCTTACCCGCGTGCGTTGTAAACGCCCCTCGGTCAGCTCGCCTCGGCCTTGATTGGTCGCGAGGGCTACCGATCCCGCCCCTCTTGATGACGCATTGGCAAAGCCACGCCTTGTTCCTCGCGCTTGGCTGACTCCTCCCCCCGATGATGAGGTGGACACGCCTTTCTTCTCCGTTGGTTACCTCGTGCGTAATGGAGTCAAATGCAGCAAACAGTGGACAGGGGATGAAATGCAGCAAAGTGGCTAAAGAAGTCAATTGCAGCAAACCTGCCAAACCTGGCACTTGGAAGATGCCATGGGGCATCGGAGGGACCTACTCTTATTTAATTCGGTGCAATGAAGAGTCAAACTATTGGGAAACACATCCTTAACCTACATAAAATAAGGGACTAACTATTTAAAAGGATATATGGTGCTCTGTGTGTAGGTTTATGGAATTAACTAAGAGGACGAGCTTCGACCTTTCTTTACATTATCGAGGGTGCCATGTACACACAACAAAACCATAATTCTCACATTCTTTACATTTTCTCAAATTCGTTACAATATATATATATATATATATATATATATATATATATATATATATATATATATATATATATATATATATATATATATATATATATATATACATATACATATATATATATATACAGTCACGTAAAAAACGTAAGTACACCCCATGTAAAGTTTTGACTTTCTCAACATATTTCAACATACAGCTATTTGATCTTCATTTCAACAATATTGATAGATGAAGGTGATATAATATAACAAATATCATGAAACATTGACATTTTGTAGTCCATTGTATAAGAGAAATAAACATAAATGCAAATTTCGCATGTGGAAAAAGTAAGTACACCCTTGGCTCAAATCGGTGGTATTGCCCCCTTTGGCAGAAACAACCTCAAATAGGCGTTTCATATAACTGTCTACCAGTCTCTGACATCTACTGGGAGAAATGTTTTCCCAGTCCTCCATGCAGAATTATTTCAGCTGTGCGATGTTTGAGGGGTTTCTTGCATGCACAGCTCGTTTCAAATCCCCCCACAACATCTCGATGGGATTTAGATCCGGGCTTTGACTTGGCCATTCCAGAACCCTCCATTTCTTTCTTTTCAGCCATTCCTTGGTGGATTTACTGGTATGTTTAGGGTCATTGTCATGTTGCAAGGTCCACCCTCGGTTGAGCTTCAACTTTCCGACAGATGGCCTCACATTATCCTCAAGCACCCTCTGGTACAAAGAAAGAATTCATAGTGGATTTTATGATGGAGAGCTGCCCAGGCCCTGATGCAGCAAAGCTGCCCCAAACCATAATATTTCCACCACCGTGCTTAACAGTTGGTATCGGGTTCTTGTGGACAAATGCTCTCTTTGGTTTTCGCCAAACATGTCTTCTGGTACTGTGGCCAAATAGCTCTACGTTTGACTCATCTGTCCAGAGCACATTGTTCCAGAAGTGCTGGTCTTTGCCAAGGTGTTCATTGGCAAACTTTAGCCTTGCCCTGATGTTCTTTCTGGACAGCAAAGGTTTCCTCCTGGCACACCTCCAATGTAGATCAAATTTGTGCAGCCTCTTTCTAATGGTAGACTCGTGCACTTTGACATCAACAGTGGCAAGAGCTACCTGTAGGTCCCGTGATGACATTCTGGGGTCCTTAGAGACTTCTTTCAACATCTTGCGGTCTGCTCTCGGGCTGAACTGCCTGGCACGGCATGGCCTGAACAAGTTGGCAGTTGTTTGGAATCTTCTCCACTTGCAGATGATCTTCCGGACAGTCGAATGATTGATTTCAAATTGTTTGGAGATCTTTTTAAATCCCTTCCCAGACTCGTAGGCATCTATAACCTTCTTTCCGAAGGCCTCAGAGAGCTCTTTTGATTTAGGCATGGTGATGCCGCACACTTCAACAACAAAGAGCAAACCGAACTAAATGTCTGATGTCTTAAATGTCTTAAATAAGACAGGGTCCTCCAAGATCCTCTCTAACGATGTTCTAATCATTTGCACCTGAGCTGGTGCACCTGATTCTAATTTTAGGTCTTTGAAGTAGTGATAAATGTCGGGGTGTACTTACTTTTTCCACATGCGAAATTTGCATTTATGTTTGTTGAAATTATACAATGGACTACAAAATGTAAATGTTTCATGATATTTGTTATACTATATCACCTTTATCTATCAATATTGTTGAAATGAAGATCAAATAGCTGTATGTTGAAATATGTTGAAAAGTCAAAACTTTACATGGGGTGTACTTACTTTTTCACATGACTGTATATATCGGAGAATACGCGTGGGGGCCAGGAGAAGCCGAAGAGCTTATCTTCGCGGGTCCCACCGGCATTCCTCGAAACCTGAAATAAATAACTCAAACAACACGAAAATGTACTGTACAAAAATACCGGTCATCAAATAATGCACGATAAAATAAAACTAAATTCCTAAATGGAACGCTCCCACAAACAGACTCGAAAACAGACGATGGGATAAAATGACTGAAAATAAAACGTGTTATTTAATAGGGGACTTAGCTCAAAATGGCTGGGGTGTCTCGCCAGGAATCGTGCAGGCCCCGAGCGTGCAATCCGCATATGGCCACTGGCTTGGGGGGGAGAAGGCCTCAGTCGCCCTTGTTCACTAGGCCGCGCTCGTTTGCTGCGATTGGTGCGAAGTAGGCCTTCCACGCAAAGCAAACGGCAGGCGTGCAGCCTGCTCTTCCACGCCGTGCTCGTCCTCTGCACGGAAAACCGCAGTTCCTGGGCTGCGGCTCTTCCTCCTCACAACCACCAGCAAGATGTCCCAACACGGCCGCTCACGATGAAGCTTCCCCGTGCAGAGAGCACAGCACAACTGTCCACTATCGCTTTTGGAACGAGAAGGCGCAAGAGGGAATGTTCGCTCTCAATCCCCAAATGCCAGAAGTAAGAGGGGAACGAGGAGAAGATGCCAGTACACAACCGTTCACTGCCAGACCCAAAATCGAGAAGGGACAATGTCCGCCGCTCCAACCACTCTGTCCATGCCGATCTCACATCATCTCCCGCTGCCCCTATCTCATTCAACTGGTGTGTGCCACCTCGACCAGTGCTTGTCAATCAAATCCCCAAAAAGTCACTGCTCTTTGGGGCGTGGATCTCGGCCTTACCCATCCTGTGCCCTAACCACGTCAAGGTAATCAGCTGTAGTGCTTCATGTCTGGCTTCTGGTTAGTTTTTATTAATTAGTGTATTAATTAGGGTTTCAATTGAGTGGCTTGGCTAAGTGTGTAGTGTGGTGTCATAAGGAACAAATGAATAGATTACAGAGGTATTTACAAACAGGGAATTAATTTACCCATAATCCCTCGCTAATTAACAAGCCCCACTCCTCTTATGGGGACGAATATACAAAGTTAACCTGACAGTATGGTCTACTACAAATTCCCTACTTATGGCACATCAAAATGGTTCTTCTTCTTAACGACACCCGGAGCACACTAATCGATACATTCTACGAGGTTCTAAGATAATCATTGGCTACCCCCTACAAACATAACAATATATATTGTTGCGGATCTCTCGAAGCCCGTCGACGTACAGAGCGGGGTTAAACCCATTTCCCCCCTCGGGTCTAGGAGTCCATGAGACCGAGTCGCCACTCCCATAGCGAGTGTGCGGAAGGGTATCGGGTCGATTCCACACATACCTTCGGTACCCACGCTGCCACGAAAATGGGGACTGGACCTCGCACAAGCCACGCTAATCAAATACGCCCGAGCGGTTTGTGTATCACGTGACTCGTGCTGTTACTTTTATTGAACCCGATTCGAGCGGATTTATTCGTACGATGCTAGGCCAATAGTGAAACGACGGGAACGATCAAGTAGAAGAAAGAACACGGGTTTATTTGCAGCTATACAAGGCGAAGAGACACAGAGCAGGCTTAATCAGTCTTAACTTATCACCCAGACAAGGGCCCACTCACTCACGCAGGAAAAAGAAGGAAGGACAGTTCGCGCTCCAAACGCGCCTTGACGCCGGTTGCTCCGGGAGAGCTCGCCGGGCGTGGCCCTCAGATGTTCACGGTACGTATGCTGGGAGCGCAGGCAGGGAGATCACGCGTCTGTGGCCCAGAATGGATCGTCTCCACAAGCGCGATTAATACAGCCACAGAGCGCAGGGCACAGGGATAGTTCGTGTAAAGAGGACTATAACAAGCAAGGGACTTCACTCGTGCTGCGACAATGTCTCTTTCTCACTGTGCTCACAACGCTCTCAAACCACAAACTCGGGCACGAAGCAACTCTCAAGCTCTGTCTCATGCGGGGGGCTCGGGGCAGGGTTTTATATAGCCCCTCCCTAGCCTTACCCGAATGTTCCAAGCCTCTCCTCTCGCTGCCGTTGTGAGCCACTCCCCTTGAGCTCTGATTGGCTGCTCGCTGCTTACCGGCCACTCCCCTGCAGCTCCCCCCTTCAGCCTTGCCAGACTTGTTCCAGGCCTAGCACATGGCATTCCAGCCCAAAGAACATCTAACTCACTGGCCTGCTCAACGCAAACTAACACAGGAAAGGAGACTACGCTTACATTTACTAAGAAATAACTGAACTAAAGCAAGGCTACATGCTGTGGTGCAACTACCTACGAGGGGGGTCATTCTTTTTTCACAAAACCGCAACACTACCCCCCCTCTCTCACCAGACTCGGCCCGAGTCGACCCCAACAATGGAACGACCGGTCGAGCCTGGCATGCAAAGTTAACCTTACTTTTAAATGTGACACATAGGTGTAATTCCCCTAGCATTTATTCTGCCCCATGTGTGCGACATTTTTAACACTAGATTTGTCCCCCCCTATTGCGTTGAGCAGCTACTCTAACAGATTCACACCCACAACTACCCGAGTATTTCCGGAATTTCAAACTACACACATAGCCGGTGGGCACATTCTTATATTTACAAGCACAGAACTTAACTTTATTTAAAATTCTATGACCCTGGACCTGCACTTTAGAAAAAGAGATTGGAGGAGAGAAACAAAACAACACTCAATGTGGCACTTGCTGCTTGCATCTTGCATCTTGCGTCTTCTGTGTGCGGCGAACAAAACCGGCTGGCCCTGACCGGCATACAGGCCATATGAAGCATCAGGGCCATCTAAGCTTCCACATCTTCTTCATACCTGGCACACGATAATAAACAATGCTTTTCCATTGGCCAGCAGGGCCACTCTCACATGGTCCAACTGTGTGGCATC
Organism: Myxine glutinosa; assembly: GCF_964187855.1. NCBI lineage: Eukaryota > Metazoa > Chordata > Myxini > Myxiniformes > Myxinidae > Myxine > Myxine glutinosa. Next base: position 126,515,852 of record NC_136264.1, on the reverse strand, counting down.
AGTGCCACTCAACAAGTGGTCCAAAGGTGCAAGATGATTTTGCAGCAAGATGCTGCACCGCAGAAGTGCGAGGCCACAAGGCTTGTGGTCCATAAGTGTGACAAGGGTCCAGCAAGGTGGGTTTGGCAGCTAAGTGCTGCACAGGTCAGCTGCACAGGTGTAACAAGGGTGCAGAATGGATGCTGCACAGTTCGGCCTCCAAAATGGTCCTGGGGTGGGGAGAGAAGACGAAGTGCAACAAGCAAACGGAAAGGACACAGTGGCACACAAAAAAAAACAAGGTGACCAGGCACCACCATGCCTGGTGCGGTGCGAGGGATGCGGTAGAGTGAGGAGAGCAAACTCGTCCCTAGCCGACCGTATCCCCCACCGTTGGCTACACTACCCTAGCCCCCCTTGTATTTACAATCCGTCTCTACGTATTGTCTCCCATATCCCCTTTTATGCCAAATTCGTCCCCAAATCCCTCCCAAGAAGGAATGGATGGAAAAAGCAATGCCTCACTGACGTCATGATGCGTCTTACCACTCAAACAGTCTACAGAGCCTTGGTGTGGAGCTCGTCCTCCTTGGTGACTGGCTGTGTATGGTGCGAATGGATTTCTTACATCCTAACTACACTACTGACATTGACTTTTAAACTACCTGGGGTCGTACCATGCCAAACGGCCTCTTTAAACTATGTGGTTCTAAGAACCCGAATTCCCATTGCCCACACTGTGGTGTCCTCCAAATGTGGGTCTCACCCCGCAAATTTTCTCACTGTGCCCTCACACAATTTCGGGGCTGGGTCGTGTGGCTCCACTAGCAGGTATACCTACATGCGCACCTCCGCCACTGAAGCTGCCTCCCGAGCTTGCCTGCTCCTGCAACTCCCTAATCGGGGAAGGCCCTCCCTGGCACTTACCCCCTCTATGCCGACCTTGGCATCGGGCAACCCGGGTCCTTCTCTTGGATCCTCGGGCCCCACTCACAACTAACCTAACCGGCTCCGAGAGCCTACCTGCGGCCTCACCTGGCGGACAAACTACCAGTGGCAGGGTGCCTCAATAACCATACTCACCAATTAAGCCACACGCCCAGCCATTCCACAGTCTCATGCACCCTACAAAGCACTACTGTTCCACCAACAGCACCAGAGGTGTCAATATCCATGCAATTTACCTTTGCCCTCTACCTGGCTTTACACTACCCACCCCCTGGCTTTCGTGAATGGGTTCCACTCCCCCCATTCACTCCTTTGCACCATGCACTCCACACCAATCATTCCACACCATTTATCCTGCACACCATTTATTTCTCACACCACTACTTTCACACACCATTACACAATTCCTCAAACACACAGCATCATCTACCTAACTAATTTCCCCTAAACTCATGCTTCCCCGTCATCCCTTTAAACTAAGCACACCCTGTTCTTTAACATCCACCTAAACTCTCTACGTCCACTCTATAGTTCAGGTGTCACTACTTAAATCTCATGTCCCGAAGGTCTTCTAAATCCCTAACAACTATCCTAGCCCTCCCTCAGCTAGCTTCGGTGCCCCATGGAGGCAACCATTGATGGCCCCTCCATGGGCCTAACATTGCCATCCCCCTAAACTAATGCTCATGGGCCACCCCGTGGGAGGAATGGTGACACTACCATTCCCCCACATGGCGTGCACTACTCCCCCCAGTCCTCTACGCTACGAGCCCCCATCGATGGAGGTATCTTGTCACGGCTCAGCCTAGAAGGGCCGAGTGATCCATGCGGGTGGTTGGTCGCCTGTATGGGGTGTCCATCCGGCATTTTCGATCCAAGCGGGGAGGGATTGATGGGCCCAGGTGCAGGGCTCCATCCCTGCGCGGGGCCTCGCGGTCCCACGCATGGTGGTCCAGCTTGCCACGGTCGGAGCACCACACCCGATAGGGTGCGTGGCTCCGAAAACCCCTACATCCCCTTGAACTTGGCTGATCGGCCTTGCTGCCATACAGCACCAACCATACAGTGCGGGGGCCGGAGGCCCGAATCATGCACGCCGGTCCTTGTGAGACCGACGCAGCACCGATCCCCTCTGGTCCCTGCAGTACGCAACTCACCGGGGACTCACGTATGCTACCCGTCCCACTACGCGCTACCCCGGTCGGTGTCGATGCATGAACCGCGTCCTCACCACGCGCGACCCACTCCGCACTCGCACACCGAGGCACCCACGTGCCTCCCACACACTCCGTTGTCACACAACCAGGCGCACACGTGCCCCCCACACACTCAGTTCTCACACACTCCGGTGCACACTCTTTTTCTGCACACTCCGGTGCACACTTTTCCTCCACACACTCGGCCATCGCACACTCCGGTGCACACTTTTCCCCTACACACTCGCCCATCGCACACTCCGGTGCACACCACCCAGGCACACTTGCACCTTTCACACACTCCAGTGTCACACACTCTGGTGAACACCTTTCTTCTACGCACTCGGCCCTCGCACACTCCGGTGCACACTCGGCCATCGCACACTCCAGTGCACATTCTCCCGTTACACAGTCCGTAACACACTCTCGCTCCACGCGCTCCGGTACGGACTTCCTCCCACACCGCACAATGGGCCCATCGCGAACGCCCGGGTCTCGCCTCTCTCCCAAGCGCGCCGAGCACCCATTCGCGCCAAACACATTCGCGCCATTATGTCTCACCTCGGGGCCCTCCTTCTCCGCCAGCACCTGCAAACTTTTTATTGGGTTAGCAAGCCCGGCATCACGTGGCAAACACAGACCTTGTACATATTCCATCACCTCCTCCCGTGATTTATTCCCCTTCTCTTCTGTCTCTTCAACCCCAAGTCTTTTTTCTACCACGACGAGCGTCTGCGCCCCTAAAATTTCCTTTACCAACCCAGCCTTCGCCGGCGCCCCCAACATTTCCTTTTCCAATTTGACGATCGTCGGCTCCTCTACACCCCGCGTCACTACTCCCATAGCCCCCGTCAACTTGGCTGTCCTTCGCTCAAGCTCGCTCCCCACACGTTCTCCGCACCGCGTCACCTCGTCGCGTACCACCGCGAACTTCCCGCTCAGCTTACGCCCTATCTCCTCCCCTGCCTTTTTCATATCCCTTCTGGATTCCTCCCTCATCTTTTTCATGTCACACCTCCATTCTTTCATTTCCCTTCTTGACTCTTCCATCTGGGTATATATTTTGTTTTCCAACCCATCCCTCATTTCTTTCATTTCCCTGGTGGATTTCTCACTCATCTTCTCCATGGCTGCCATGAATTGCGTCATCAATAACTGCAGGTTAAAACTCACTTGCACAAGCTCCTACCTCCTCTTGCACTCCTACCTCAATGGGTTTGGCCTCCACCACGTGTGAAGCGTGGCCATTGTCTTTACCAACTGCCGCACCCTCATCAAATTCCTGTACCAACTGTGTCCCTGCCGGTCCTGGGCCATTAATTCTTCTTCATTTATTACTCCCACCGGCATTTAACCGTCTTGGCCAGCCATCGTACGAATATAAATTTGGTTTTTTTAAACACTAAATTTCGTTCGCTCGTAATTTCGAGTGCGTGAAGCGCACTCTAGGTCCAATTATCCCACTCCCAGACACCAATTTGTTGCGGATCTCTTGAAGCCCGTCGACGTACAGAGGGGGGGTTAAACCCCTTTTCCCCCTCAGGTCTTCGAGCCCACGAGGCTGAGTCGCCACTCCCGTAGCGAGCGTGCGGAAGGGTATCGGGTCGATTCCACACGTACCTTCGGTACCCACGCTGCCACGAAAACGGGGACTGGACCTCGCACAAGCCACGCTAATCGAATACGCCCGAGCGGTTTGCATATCACGTGACTTGTGCCATTACTTTTATTGAACCTGATTCGAGCGGTTTTATTCGTACGATGCTAGGCCAATAGTGAAATGACGGGAACGATCAAGTAGAAGAAAGAACACGGGTTTATTTACAGCTATACAAGGCGACGAGACACAGAGCAGGCTTAATCAGTCGTAACGTATCCCCCAGCCAAGGGCCCACTCACTCACGCAGGGAAAAGAAGGAAGGACAGTTCGTGCTCCAAACGCGCCTTGACGCCGGTCGCTCTGGGACAGCTCGCAGGGCGTGGCCCTCAGATGTTCACGGCACATATGCTGGGAGCGCAGGAAGGGAGATCGTGCATCTGTGGCCCGGAATGGATCGTCTCCACAAGCGCGATTAATACAGCCGCAGAGCACAGGGCACAGGGATAGTTCGTGTAAAGAGGGCTATAACAAGCAAGGGACTTCACTCGTGCTGTGACAATGTCTCTTTCTCACTGCGCACACAACGCTCTCAAACCACGAACTCGGGCACGAACCAACTCTCAAGCTCTGTCTCATGCGGGGGGCTCAGGGCAGGGTTTTATATAGCCCCTCCCTAGCCTTACTTGAATGTTCCAAACCCCTCCTCTCGCTGCCGTTGTGAGCCACTCCCCTTGAGCTCTGATTCGCTGCTCGCTGCTTAATGCCACTGCCCTGCAGCTCCTCCCTTCAGCCTTGCCAGACTTGTTCCAGGCCTAGCACATGGCATTCCAGCCCAAAGAACACCTAACTCACTGGCCTGCTCAACGCAAACGAATACAGGAAAGGAGACTATGCTTACATTTACTAAGAAATAACTGAACTAAAGCGAGGCTACATGTTGTGGTGCAACTACCTACGAAGGGGGGGGGGGGGGGGTCATTCTTTATTCACAAAATCGCAACAATATATATATATATATATATATACACGGTGCTCTTGGACAATCTTGGACAATTGGCCAATGTGTTACGGTGCTCAGACAGGAATCCACTCCCGGCATCAATTTGGTCCGGGGTTTGGGTTTATTACGAGGCTGTTAACCTCTGTTCCTTCCTGAACTTACCGGACCTGCGGCTGCCATGCAGGAATAACTTTGTGCTTTGCAGGTTGCGAACCTGCAACTACGAACGCCAATCGGACCGTCACGTGATAGCTTACCTGTACCACGTGACGGTTTCAATCGGGGAACGTACTGTACGTACCCTCCGGCGTACCAAATTTTGATGGCCGAGCGAAAACCGTTGGTAACCGCCAGAGGGATGCTAATGCCGTTACGGTCAATATTAAGCTGGGTATGAACAATGGCGAATCAATGGAAGGAAAGACATTCATGGACAGAGAGAAAGTAAAACGTTTTAACAATTTGATTCATTTTCAAATATTTACAATGTAATTATTTCAATAGCAAAGAAAAAGGGACGAGAAGCAGAAACATAGCTTATTCTACGCCTTATGACGATTACTACAAATAAACACCACATGGGCCCAGCATACCACATGGGAGGGGAGGGGAACGAACAAACGAACGTAGGAAACCTGATAGCACAAAGACTACGATGCTCCGGATACCTCCCAGCACAGCAGAGTGAAGTCGATTATCAGCATGGACTTGGGCAGGTAAGGTCGTGTGCACATGCATCAAGAGAGAGTCCAGCAGCCAGCGGAGAACAATGAACATGTGCAAAACGAGCAAGTTCAAGGCCTCTTTGACGTGTCCACGTGCAGCGAGAGGGAGCAGGGAGAGTCCAGCCAAGAGAGCTATCACGTGCAGAGGCTGAGTGAATCCGGCAGAGAGAGACAGGCTCAGAATGTATCAATCTTGCAGACACGTGGTGAGTGCACAAGAGACAGGCCCAGAGTGGAATAATACAGGTGTAGAGGCCTGCGAGAGGGAGACCAGCCCAGAGCACAAATGTCCGCATGCTCAGTGGGGCGAGAGAGAGCGGCCAGCGAGAGAATCAATACAGGTACGTGTTTGGTCCACAATGTCCAAGAACCAAGAGGGCAAACGAACCGTGACCGCTTGCGATGCCAGCCACGAACCAAGAGAGTGCAAAAACGTCTTCAAAAATCCATTTGTTCACCCTCGCTGAGGGTGGGGGGAATCTTGGAGGTCTCCTGGCTCCTGATTGGTGGAGCCCGTTGCTCCGCCCCACAAATTCCCCCAAAGTAACGTTCACCCTGATTGGTGGGTTTCTGAACCTGGATACCATGGTGTGCCTTGGAGCCTATCTTTCCTTTCCCCCAACCCATAAAGACATAATAACCCGAAATAAGGGAAAGGGACCAATAGTGGAGGAAAAATAATTTTTGGTGAGAAAAATTGGGGACAGAGATGAAAATTGGCTGACATGACTTAAATACCCTATAAATGCGATCTTCGCTCTTTCACGAGCCTCGATCTTGTATACAAAAAAAAAAAAAAAAAAAAAAAAAAAAAAAATGCTTTGCAGAAAATTCCCCATAATTCCTGGGGGTGGAAGGTACCTAATTTTCACATTTCCAAGATGGCCGACACCGGCGAAGGTAAAATTTATAACTTTTGAACCGAAGAGGATAGAAGCATATTTAACATGTCTAGTTCCACTAATTTTAGGGTGGAGAACTCATTTCCGAGGTTTTTGGGTGGCTACAGGGTCATTGAGGGGGTCAAATTAGGCAAATTATGCACTTAAATTTGCATATGTTGAAAATTGCCACCACTAAAAAGCTGTAATTGTGATACTTGTGATAATTGTGGAACCAATTGTTTTAGAATAATAAATGACACTTCTGAATTCATACCAGATTTTAATATAAACAACAGGAAATTGGTTGTGTTAAGCTGTCGTGGGGTTTTTTTTAGCATACAAAACATACAAAACAATTCAATTATTTAGTGCGTCCAAGGGAATACAAGCAAGCAAGTAAGCAAGCAAGTAAGCAAGCAAGTGCAAGTACAAGGGGATTTAAGGTAATCTAATCAATCTCCTCAACAACTGGGGCATTATAACAGTTCTCTTCTAGACATGTTTCACACATTGGTGTGCATGCACGACCTGCCTTCCTGCACTTGCAAGAGGCTGTCTTGCATCCCATTTTACAGTTGCAGAATATGAGTTCCAAGAGTCCCTCAGGGGCAGATGGGTTTGCTGAACCCACTGGACAAAGTACATCTGCCCGCATCTCCCAGCCCCACTGGGTACAATCAAGCTTAACACCCTGGCATTGCTGAATCAGTAGATATGCCCGCAGACTATGCTGCTTGGCTGAACCAGATGTGGGAGGGAGGACAGCGAGGTTCATGACATTTGTCACAGACTGCTTCGCAATCATTTGCTTAAGCTTGAAGAACCGAGCATTGTTCAGTGAGGCAAATCTTTTGGCACCATACCAGCCAAGAAAGAAATGCTCACCCGCAACACCGATTTCTTCCTGAGACGCGTCCTTCTTATAGAATATAGACATCTCGTCTCTCAGAGTGGATCTGTTTCTCAGCAGCTGACACGCTTGAGCCTTACCTCGGCGGTATGCTGCTGATGTCGTGTCCTTCCCCGTGAAGGCATGGGCGAAAAGAATCACTTCCTTCAAAGGGCCCAGAGAAACTTGGAGCTTGTCAATATCTACATACTTAGGCTCCACCCCACCCGATTGAGGATTAATGAGTATGATCGACTCACCGGATGGCTTTTGCTTTTGCACATAGCTCACATAGCTTTGTATCAGATCTGCATATGTACAGGCAGGGCCGGCGCCAGACTATTTTGCGCCCTAGGCAAGGCCAGCTACTTGCATCCCCTCCCACCCCCCCCCACCCCCCCCCAATTTTTTTTTTGCCAACTTCGATTATTAAAAAGATGTTTTGTCGAAAAAATAAAAAGCAGAAAACTTGAAACTGCTAAATTTATTTAAAATTGCAAGAATAAGTACCGTAAGATGCCAACAGCACCAATATTAAAGGCGCAATATCCATTAATATGGCAGTGGCCCTGTTACCCCACGCTTTGGGGCAAATGGGCTTTCACTTAAAAAGAATATGACACGACATGTGGTTTGCAATGCAAAATAAAGAAGGTGGTCCCTTTATGAGTGTGTGAATGGAAATTACAGATAAACAAAACAGTTTTTGGTTTGAGCAATAAGTTTTAGATATGCAAAATCAAAATTTTAAATAATCAGTCTTTGATTATAATCTTTCGCAAATACAAAATAAAATATTTTGGCACACAAATCATTTTGAACTAAAGGGCACTCGGTATAATGCATACCTCAGCCATTGGCAACACAACATTCAAACCTTTTACTTCACACACCTTTAAGTATACAGGTATATACCATTTAAGGATACTTGGCGTAACCAACCCGTCATGTCACCACAATATTTCGCTTACAGTCAGACAAGACAGAGAAACAAACAAAAAACCAGACAAACGGAGTTAAAAATGTCTCATAAAAGTTTCAATTTCAGACACATCAACATCTCACTTTGCGTGCCTTTTCCTTTGCAAATTTTGTCACAAATTCAACCAGATCAAGTGCTGATGCCTGGGCATGTTCAATTGATGTAGTTGCCAAGCCAACTAGTCTCTTTTCCAACATTGTAGAGCGTATGTAAGTTTTTATAACTTTGAGCTTTGAGAAACTACGTTCACCACTTGCCACTGATACTGGAAGCGTGAGAAGGATCCTTAAAGCAACGGAAACATTAGGCACATTATCCAGGAGTTTTTGTTGCAGTATGAAGAGAAGTACTTCTTGTGGCAGCATAGACTTTGGAAGTCTTCGAGCTATTGCTACAAATTCAGTAATGCGCCCCTCTGATGTCTGCGCCCTAGGCGGCTGCCTAGTTGGCCTAATGGTAGCGCCGGCCCTGTGTACAGGGTGTATTCCATACAACGGCGTGCAGAAAGTGACCCCCATCTATAACTATGGGAACTGGGCCTATAACTGTTGAGTCAACTAGGTGTGAATTCACGTCAAGGATACGATTCAGAGCAGCCTTTGCTGTCTTACACATAGACACAGCATCGAACAAAGCAGGGGCGAAGTTCACGAATTCATACTGAACAAAATCTCTCAAGTCATTGCTTGATTGTAGAACAGCCAGAATCCTGTTCAGCATCTGCTGCTCATTGACAACCAAGGGCTTATTCCACACTTTGACAGTTGAGCGCATGGCTGACAATGGCTGAACGCTTTTCTTTTTCTGTAGCTTCAAGTCTGCAAAGTTCTACCCCATCATCTGCGTGTGCTGTTCAGAGCCAATAGTGACAGCATTGTCACAGTTTATACTGGAATCCGCCTCAACTCCAGTGAAGATAGATACCAACTTGTCTCTGTACTCAAAGGGATTGTGTGATTTGAGCCATCCAACCAACCTCTTTCGACCAGCATCATCTTGAGTCTGTCTAGCCTGCCCCAACTCAGCATGTTCCTTATGTAGTGAGTGTTGGTCTGATGGCTCACAGCGCATGCCTGAAAGCTCCTCCAGAGCTTCACATATCGGTATACAAAGGGGTACAGCGCCCACACACTGTGCGAGAGTACTGTCAGTGATGCGCCGACCACGTGTGAGCCCTCCAGTGGTCTTCATCGCCCTCATAAATACTTGTTCGATGGTCATGTCTGACCAGACACCAGACCAAAACTTGCTGGTGTGGCGAATAGTGAAGTACCCATCACCAACAAACTTCTCCCAGTCTTCAAATTGCATCTTCTCCTCCAAATCCTCCATTGCCTACAGGTACACCTGGGATGATTTCGCGTATGCTAGACGCCCCGCAGCATGCAAGTATGGTTGCATTCGAGCAATGGTATGGAGGTGAAGAGAGAAGTACCCGCTGCGCTCAGCACGTACAAACTGCTTCATTAGTGATACCTGATCAACATACTGCATCCACAATTTGGCGGTTCTACTCTGAAGACTGGCTGTTTGGTACAGCTGACTCATGGTGTTGGTGAGTTGCATTATTACAGGGTCCGACATCGTATCACTGACCCCTATCTCCTCGGCTATGAGGTCTGACCATATTTGATTAAGCGCCGCCACATCTTCACCATCCAGTGCACCTGGAGTCTCAAACAGGACAGTGACGATGGCCTGGGCAGAAAGTGTATGAAGCCGTAGTGCACGTGAGTAGGCATGCCCATCCAGCATATGGGTGATGCTGTCACTGCCGTAGATGGTGCGCCACAACTCTTCCAGGCCGCTTCCTGCCATGATGAAACCTGTGGCACCCATGAAAGACATTAATAGATGAAATCCACCAAGCCTTGCAACTACGTTGGCCAGTTCAGGGCTGGCAGCGATGATATCTACGGCCTTGATGAACAGCAGCTGATCAAACGTGACTATGCAGTAGTTACGATTGTATTTGGATGCCTCACTCAAAGCGAAGAGCAGTGCTGTGTATACCGTACTGAGATTGTTGGGGTCTACATTGATGAATGGAAAGGCCACTACATCACTCACATGGAACACACTCTCCTTCTCTGTCACCATGTGATTGAAGCCACCCCAGCCAGGGATGGACTGGATCCTCAGAGCTACAGATGAGAGCCACAGCGAATCAAGATGTAGAGTTGCCATGACTGCAGACGTCAACTTGAACTTAATGAGTTCGGTTTTCCGAGCTAGGAGAATCTTGAGACCGGCCTTCGAAGGTTTCTTGTATACCTTGATAGGCACATGACCATAGCTGCCCATGTGGACTGCTAACGGGGTATGTTTGAGTCGCAGGACATTGAGGACATGAGGTGAGGATGTATTACTGCATGGTGTAGTACACTTTAACCCCCCCATACTATGGAATGATTTATTTCCATCCAATGATGATACATTCCAGTCCACGTTGTCGAACACAAAATGTACGAATGCCTCCTCATTATCTGGAAATCGAGTTCCTGCAGCGAGGAGTGATGCTTGATAGCGCCTCGCCTCATCATAAGAACAGCACATCCCAAATGTGTGAAGCATGTCGATCATCATTCTTGAGTCATATTTTCTATATAAATAGACCCCAAGTGCAATTAAAAATGGTGACATAGGCTATATGACCTTGGTCGTACTGCAGATATTATCATTTGTTCTATAGATAAACGTTTTTTCTCAGTTACCCTATTGAAGACCTTTTTGCCTGTCTGACTCAAGATACCTGCAATCAATGTGTTAAGGCTTTCAGGAACTGTATCCGCCTCCATCGTACTTAGAGAACAAGGCGACGGGTATATATATCACAATCATTGACCATCTCTCGGATGTCTGCGGATACACGCCTCAATGCTGTCATAATTATACGCTTTTGCTCGGAACCCTGATCACCTCGGTTGTCTTTGTACCACTTATCATGTACAATATTGCTGATTGCATCTCTGAATACTACTATGCTATCCTTTCCTGGCAGGTGAGCGACAAGTATGGATTCTTTGAAGTGTGCTTTCAACTTAGTTAGTGAAGGAACTGCGCTCCAACGCGAGTCGAAAGAATTGACGCGACCAAAGACGGAATTCGTCCGAGTTGCTTTATTGAAACAAAACAGCTCAGGTATTCTGACAAGCCCGTTTATCGGGCAGCAATATATATACACATTTATGTCGGGAAGTTTGCCCGGCAAAAGCTATACCGGGCATGCCCGGGTGTCAAGGGCGAGCCTTGGGAAGGCGAGTCTGGACCTGCCCGGGCGTGTTTGGCTGCGGCCTGGCAAGTCGAGGCTGGGCGTGCCCGGGCGCTCTGGACGAGCCCTGGAAAGGCGATAGCGGGCATGCCCGGACGCTCTGGGCGAGCCCTGAAAAGGCGATAGCGGGCATGCCCGGACGCTCTGGGCGAGCCCTGGAAAGGCGAGAGCGGGCATGCCCGGGAAAGACGAGACCGGGCGTGCCCGGGAGGTTCGGGCGTGCCCGGGAACAGTGAGTCCGGGCATGCCCGGGAGAGGCGCGTCTGGCAGTGTTCTGGCCGGTGCAAGGCGATTGTGTGCATCCAGCGGTAACCGCTACACACGCCCCTCCAGAATCGACCTGCACCGGCAGGGTCAATTTAAGGGGGGTCCGGATGACCCGGCCGAAGCGACCCCTGGAGGGTCGTGGGGAGGGGTCCGACGTGGTGGTGGGTGGTCGAGCGGGGGGAACTGTGGACGGGGGGCGGCCTCGCCGCGGAGGAAGGGCCAACCATGGTGGTCGGTCGACGTCCATATGTGCCGGTTTGAGGCGGTCCACAGAAATCCGGTCCGGCCGGCCGCCGAAGTCGACGATGAAAGACTTGTCGCCCCGTCGCAGGACCCGGAAGGGCCCGTCGTACGGCGGCCGGAGTGGCCCCCAGTGCGCGTCATGACGCACAAAGACATACTCCGCTGTGCGAAGCGCCGGGGGGATGTAGGACTGGGGGCCACCATGGCGGGACGTCGGCACGGGGGCAAATCGTTGGGCGGCCTCCTGGAGGTCCGAGCGCTGGCGAGCGGCGGACCAGGGACTGGTAGCGTCGGGCACGAATTCGCCCAGGACGCGGAGCGGCTGGCCGTAGACGAGTTCGGCGGCGGACGCCTGGAGGTCTTCCTTGGGGGCCGTGCGAAGGCCCAAAAGGACCCACGGCAGCCGGTCGGCCCAACCGTCGTCCTGAAGGCCGGCCATGAGTGCGGCCTTCATGGAGCGGTGAAACCGCTCGCACAACCCATTGGCTTGGGGGTGGTAGGCCGTGGTGCGGTGCAGCGTGACCCCCAACGAACGGGCGACCGCGCCCCAAAGCTCAGACGTGAACTGTGGGCCGCGGTCGGACGAGATGTCCGCTGGTGCGCCGAAGCGCGCGACCCAGGTGTCGATGAACGCCTGCGCCACGTCGGCGGTGGTGGTGGAGGCGAGGGGCACGGCCTCCGGCCACCTGGTGGTCCTGTCCACCATGGTGAGCAGGTGGGTGAACCCCCGCGAGGGGGGCAGGGGACCCACCAGGTCCACGTGGACGTGGTCGAAATGCCGTTCAGGCATGGCGAAAGGTGCCAGCGGGGCCTGGGTGTGGCGGTGGACCTTGACCCGCTGGCAGGCCGTGCAGGCATTGGCCCAGTCGCTGATGTTTCGTCGAAGGCCGTGCCAGACGAAACACGCCGACACCAGCTTCTGAGAAGCTTTCCGGCCCGGGTGAGAAAGGCCGTGGATGGAGGCGAAGATGCGGCGCTGCCAGGAAACGGGCACGATGGGGTGAGGCTGGCCCTGGGAGACGTCGCAGAGCAGGACGGTGCCTGTGAAGGGAATGTCGGCCAGGCGGAGGCCCGTGTCCGCCGCACGGAGTGCCTGCACCGAGGCGTCGGTGGTCTGGTCGGCCGCCATGAGCGCGAAGTCCACGCCGAGGTGGACCGCGTTCGCGCTGGCCCGAGAAAGACAGTCGGCCACGGCGTTGTCTTTGCCGGCGACGTGCCGGATGTCCGTGGTGAACTCCAACACGGCGGCGAGGTGGCGCTGCTGGCGGGCCGACCACGGCTCCGTGACCTTAGCCATTGCATAGACCAATGGCGTGTTGTCAACGAAAGCCGTGAACGGGCGGCCCTCCAGGAGGTGTCGGAAATGGCGAACGGCCAGGAATAGCCCGAGCAGCTCGCGGTCGAACGTGCTGTAATTTAACTCGTTCGGCCGGAGTTGCCGGCTGAAAAAAGCGAGTGGCTGCCAAACCCCGTCCACCCATTGCACATGGACAGCGCCCACCGCATAGTTGGAGGCGTCCGTAGTGAGGGCGATGGGCGCGTTGAGCACCGGGTGAGCCAGCAGCGTTGCGTCGGCGAGGGCCCGTTTGGCGCTGGCGAAGGCCGCGTCCATGGCCGCGGACCAAACAATGTCATGCTTGGCCGGCTTGCCCCGGAGGGCCTCGTAAAGGGGCCGCATGAGCTGAGCAGCGCGGGGCACGAATCGGTGATAAAAATTCACCATGCCGAGGAACTCTTGGAGGGCCTTGATGGAACGGGGATGCGGGAACGTGGTGATGGCCTCGACCTTGGTCGGCAGCGGCACGGCCCCGGTCTTGGTGATGCGGTGGCCCAAAAAGTCAACGGTCGTCGCGCCGAAGTGGCATTTGACCGGGTTGACAATTAAGCCGTGCTCGCTGAGGCGACCGAACAGTGTTCGGAGGTGGAGGAGGTGCTCGGCGCGGGACGTGCTGGCGACGAGGATATCGTCCAGATAGATGAAAAGAAACGGCAGGTCGCACAGCACGCCGTCCATCAAGCGCTGGAACGCCTGGGCCGCGTTCTTGAGGCCAAACGGCATCCGCAAAAATTCGAACAGGCCGAACGGCGTGATGACGGCCGTCTTCGGGACGTCGGCCGCCCGGACAGGTACCTGGTGGTAGCCCCGTATCAGGTCAATTTTCGAAAAGATGCCCCGTCCCGCCAAACGGGCGGAAAAGTCCTGAATATGCGGGGTCGGGTACCTGTCGGGGGTGGTAGCGTCGTTGAGATGGCGGTAGTCGCCACACGGGCACCATCCACCCCCCGGCTTTGGCACGATGTGCAGTGGCGAGGCCCACGCGCTATCGGAGTGCCGCACGATGCCGAGGTGCTCCAACGCGTCGAACTCGGCCTTCGCCACGGCGAGCTTGGCCGGGTCGAGGCGGCGGGCCCTGGCGTAGACCGGCGGGCCCGTAGTGGGTATGTGGTGCTCGATCCCGTGCCGCACCGCGACGGCCGAAAACGTCGGCCGTGTGAGGGCCGGGAATTCCGCGAGCAGGCGAGCGAACTCGTTCGCTGCCGGGAGGGCGCACGCCAGTTCGGTCGGCGCGGAGCTGCTCATCGTGCACGCCAGGGAGCTGAAGGTCTCGGCGTTGACAAGGCGACGACGTTTGACGTCGACCAGCAGCCCGTGCGCGCAGAGGAAGTCGGCGCCCAGCAAAGCCATGGGGACGCAGGCGGTCACAAAAGTCCATTGAAAACGCTGGCTGCCGAAGCAGAGGGTGACGACGCGTGGGCCGAAAGTGCATATGGCCGAGCCATTAGCAGCGACCAAAGAGGGGCCGCAAACGGCGTCCCGCCTGTCCTGCTCGGAGGCGGGTATGACGCTCAGTTGGGCGCCGGTGTCACACAGGAAACGCCGCCCAGACGCTTTGTCCCGAATAAACAGCAAGTTGCCCGAGTGGCCGGCGCTCATGGCTGGGAATGAACGCCGGCCCGGCCGTTTCCCGACCTGCCGAAAGTGCACGGGGGCCGGCACGTCCGAGCCTTGTGTCCGAACCTGGCGTGGTAATAACACCATGCCCGGTCAGGTGGAGGCCCCGGCCGTCGTGTCGGAAGCGGGCGGTGCGGCGTGGCGGCCGCCAGTTGCACTGGCAGTTCGGCCTCCAACCGCGCAGGGCGCTCGGGTGTCGTGGGCGTCGCCTCGGACGGCGGCGGGCTCCAGGTAACCGCGCCGATGTGCTGGCCTGCCGAGGAGATCTTATCGGCTTCCCTGGCGAGGGCGCGGGAATCCGTGATCAACGTGCCAGCCAGGGCGAGGCGTACCGGGTGAGGCAGCTGGCGAAGGAACAGCTCGCGGAACAGAAAATCCGGAGAGTGCTCACCGAGCAACGAGAGCATATAGTCCATGTGCTCGGACGGGCGCGTGTCGCCGAGCTCGGGCAGAGCGAGCAGGCGCCGTGCGCGTGCTGCCGGTGAGAGGGCGAAAGCGTCGAGGAGGAGTGTCTTCAGCGCGTCGTATTTGTCAGCAGCCGGCGGGTGCTCGAGGAGGCTCAAGGCGCGGGCCGCGGTGGCGGAACCGTGCGCCGCCACAACATGGTTGAAGCGGGTGTCGTCCGCGGTGATGCCTCGCAGGGCGAACTGAGAGTCCGCCTGAGCGAACCAAACAGCCGCGTGAGCCTCCCAGAAGGTAGGCAGTTTAAGCGTCACTGCCGTATCCATGTCGGTAGGTCACCAATGAAGGAACTGCGCTCCAACGCGAGTCGAAAGAATTGACGCGACCAAAGACGGAATTCGTCCGAGTTGCTTTATTGAAACAAAACAGCTCAGGTATTCTGACAAGCCCGTTTATCGGGCAGCAATATATATACACATTTATGTCGGGAAGTTTGCCCGGCAAAAGCTATACCGGGCATGCCCGGGTGTCAAGGGCGAGCCTGGGAAAGGCGAGTCTGGACCTGCCCGGCGTGTTTGGCTGCAGCCTGGCAAGTCGAGGCTGGGCGTGCCCGGGCGCTCTGGACGAGCCCTGGAAAGGCGATAGCGGGCATGCCCGGACGCTCTGGGCGAGCCCTGAAAAGGCGATAGCGGCATGCCCGGACGCTCTGGGCGAGCCCTGGAAAGGCGAGAGCGGGCATGCCCGGGAAAGACGAGACCGGGCGTGCCCGGGAGGTTCGGGCGTGCCCGGGAACAGTGAGTCCGGGCATGCCCGGGAGAGGCGCGTCTGGCCGTGTTCTGGCCGGTGCAAGGCGATTGTGTGCATCCAGCGGTAACCGCTACATTAGTAATGTTTTGCTTGAATACCCTGCTACTCCCTCAGTAAGGTGATCTTCCATGATATCTGTAAGCGCGCTAATAGAATACTGGCATTCGATCATTTTGCTCGAGGAACTCAGTCAGACAATCAAATGCGTTATCCTTGCAGACATTTCTTTCCGATTTTGGCTTCTTGTTGCGGAAGAAATTGACGTGACAGTTATTGTGGCACCGCCCTCCCGCTGCAACCAAGTCGATATTAAATGTTGCTTCGTCTGATCAGAATCTGTTTCGCATTTTCATCACCATCACCAAGCTCCTTTGCGCGGTTCCCAATCCGTTCACCAAATGATAATGTCCGACAGTGATAGATGGCATTGTGTTCACGTTTATGCCCCAATGACTTCTTAGGAGCCTTAGCCTCGAGACCACAGAACAGACAATGTTTTTTGAAGTCAAAGGACTCAGCAGATTGTGAACGTAAATGTTGGGTTGCTGCTATAGGAGTTTCAGTCTCTTCACACTGTTTGTTTAGATATGATTTAATACTAGTTTCACGGGTATAGCTTTTACGGCAGTCGCTGTGCACAACCAATGGATTGGTAAGTTCAATTGCTGCAGCTACACCATCATTTCTGCGAATGCTAGCGGCTATGATTGCAGGTCGTCCGAGCTCAGTGACGCGGTTGACATTTCGCCCATCCTCCAGTGACTGGGAGCAGAGCGGACAGCACGCTCCGACCTCCATGACCTGCAACATAAGAAAACATATTATGTTAGAACTGATAACCAAATAAAGCCAAATTACCCAATGTTAATAATATGATATAGTGTAATGATATTACCATGATATTGCCAGAGGTGACTCCGTAACCCACTTTTTACCATAACTTGCATATTTTTACCTCTAAATGACCCCATTACCACCCAAAATGACCTCTAAATGACCCTGTAGCCACCAAAAAACCTCAGAAATAAGTTCACCCTAAAATTAGTGGAAATAGACATGTTAAATATGCTTCTATCCTCTTCGGTTCAAAAGTTATAAATTTTACCTTCGCCGGTATCGGCCATCTTGGAGATATGCAAATTAGGTACCTTCCACCCCCAGGAATTATGGGGAACTTTCTGCAAAGCTTATATAGGGTATTTAGGTCATTTCAGCCAATTTTCATCTCTGTCCCCAAATTTTCCCACATCATGCTAATTTCTAGCTAATATTCCTCCACTACAAGATAATGGTCTGCTATGAAATAACTATTCTAAGGGACCTGTATGGTGGTTGCCATTACTTTTTAGTGGTTTCTCAAAACCACAACAATATATATTGTGTGTGTTTGTGTGTGTGTGTGTGTGTGTGTGTGTGTGTGTCGTTAATGTCCGGCTTCCTTCTTGAGACTACAGTGCAGTAATTGGTCTTTATTTTGATTTTATGAAAGTTATCTCTCGATAGTGAAATGTTTTCTCTGAAGGGTTATCTCTCAACAGTGAAGTACCACTTGAAAAAATTTTCAGATCCGGATCCGGATCCGGATATTCCCCAAAATCTAATCATTTAGTCTGTCACATACCCAACCTCCCCCACAAATTTCGGCCGAATCCGTCCACAACCTTTTGTGATATCCTGTTTGCAAACAAACAGGGGTGAAAACATAATCACCTAAGGTGGCAGAGGTAACTACACTAGATTTTTGCATCTACTGGTAAAAGTTGCAGCATCTGCCAGTGAGTGAGTGTATATGTGTGCTATATACACTGCCGCTGCCCACTTGTAGCAATAGGAAATTGTATGAACCAAACACTTTTCATCCACGGATATGTCTCATTTGCTTTATTTTTGTGAGCTTGATTTGCATACAGGAACACAACAATTATGGCTAGCCATCTGAAAATTGCCATTCTCATCTAAATGCTGAAAATTCTGTTTAAAGGATAATTTGAATCACAGATTTTGTGCTACGAATGGCAGGTTAAAAGTATTCACAAGCAGTACCGAGTCACTGTAAACACACACAGCGCATGCGCAAAAGACCTAATTTATCATTCATACATCACTTCGAAAGTCTCATATTACGCTCTCAATTTAGTGGCATAACTTTCGAGAGATTCTCCGGTCAGTTGTCCCATGGTCGTTCTCAAAATCCAGGTAGTGCGGTTTACCCACATTCATTGACCAGCTGAGCATGGCTGCATGGTGGATTGGAGGGGCCACCACATGTTGGCTGTCCTGGAGCCCCTGGGAGAGGCTGCTGGACCGCTTGCCTTGGCGGTCACTGCCTCAGGCCATTGGCAATGCCGCACCAAGGCATCTCCCTAGTCATCCCCATGGCATACCATTACAGGTTCCCTAGCGGGACGCCCTCAGTCCCCCGGAGGTTTCACCCCTGCGGGATCCAGCATTCACACTGGCCCGAGACTATTGCTCAGACGGTGCCTCTATAGTTTGGGGACTCACCATAATGCCACCACCATGCTCCCCGTGTGGCCTGTGCCGTACTACAACTGCAGTCGGACCGCATGTCCAAATTCTGCCATGGCAGCTCCACAGCTTCCTGGCGCTTCCCAATTTTCTGGAGGGGGGGGGGGGGGGGGGGAAGAATTACTCCCGAGGTCTGTGATGTTAACACCCCCAATCCAAATCCCGCAGCCTTGCACAAAGTCCCTCAGAGACTATACCAACAATTTAGTGACCTCTGGTAACAAATTGTGATTGCAGGCAATTCACCCATGGCTCTTGGGCCTCCATTCCCGTCCCTGCAGCCTTTGCTGGCCTTAACCCTCCCGTTCTACTTTTCCCCTCTCATCTTTTTCTGAGTTCTGTGTTTGTCTCTATTTTATTCCCCCCTGTCGCAATTTTAACTTCCTCTATCTCTCGCTGTGGTGCTGCTTCTTTCATCCTGTAAAATTCCCATGTTAATTTCCTCTATTTCCCACTTTGGCGCTAACCTAGTTTCCATTTTAACATCAGTCTTTGTTTTAATTTCCTTTCCCCTTGATTCTGAATCTATGGGCCTTAATATGCCCTTAAATAGTTTCGTCTTTTGTTGCACCCCGGTCCGAATCCGACAAACTGTGTCAAAGAGGTCGTGCTGGCCAACTGATTTTGATGCTCCAAGCCAGATAATGGGCCTGCTTTTCATGATACTGTGATGGTTGTGAGCAATGGCTGGACTTTGTGCACCCCCCATGTGCAGGTAAAAGCACAAATGCATAAATATTAGTCAGTTATTTCCTTAGAACTTTGTTTAGAAGTCAGGTAAGTCATATTCATGTGATCAATATGCATTGCGCACGTAGAAGATAGGGTTTTGTTCCCCTTTTCCACACTTTTCTATTTCGCTATTTTCCTTTCACATCTCTCTTTACTTGTTTCTCTATCTCGTTATTCCCACCATTCTCTTTCACTTTGGAACATCCACTTCATTACACATTCACAAACATTGCCGCAACGCAAACCATTCCCTGCACCAAGTCACAAACCAAGGCTCCGGGCATGACGATAACTGCAGCAGAGTAGAGGGCAAGTGACATGGGGTTCCAGGGTCAAAGATACTGGGAGACGCTAGACCCTTCTACCCCTTAGCCACCCTCCGCTTGAACTGAGTGCAGCACAACTGGGCCAATCAAGAGATGACACGAGGGGACACGAGGGGGAACATTTTCCCACAGCCTGGAAGAGGATAAAAGAGGCAGACTCAAGTCAGTTTGTGCTCTCTCTCTCTCTCTCCCTCTCTCTCTCTCTCTCTCTCTCTCTCTCTGAGAGGACCTGACATGAAGAAATAGAGAGGGCCGTGCTTTCTCTCCACTCCTCCCCGACATTTCCCCGCTCTCAGCTTGTGTCTGCAGTATGGAATTCACACTTTCCTTCACACTTCTCTCCTATTCCCTTTTCTGCGTGGTGGCTTCAACCGACCCACCCCGGGTAACGTCTAATTACCACTCCAGCTGGGATAGTGTCACTTCCGAATGCAAATTCCCCGACATCCGAGTCACGACATGGACCCTAGACCATCAGGGCTCTGCCACATGAGGGGGCAACAAGGAGTGAGTTCAGGCACCAGGCCGGGGTAAGGTCACCCCACCCGCAGGTTAGCTTAGGGCACGCCGAAAATCCTGCTCTTTCTCTACCCTCAACCCCTGCATTGTCTTTCCCCCTCAACCTAACCTCTCTGTATCATTTCTCGTGGATTCAGGAGCATATTCTGTGTTGTGATTGTTGGTAAGTGCTCCGGGGTAGGTGTGTTTGCGTAAGGGCAAGGGCAAATGTACATGTGTTTCATCTGTGTTGGATTACATGTAATTTTGGTCTTTGAATTTCCCCGCCATATTCTCTCACGCAATCACCTCCCCATCATTTTCCGTTCTTTCTTCCGTTGCTTGCCTGTAATAAATTCATGAAATATTGATACGTGTCTTGATTTATCCTGCTTGTGGTTGGTCCGAGTTGGCGTTCCCGGTGGTGACGGGAGGCAATTGATCAGAGACGCTTGTGGTAATGGTAGCCCATGTAATACAGCATACAGTGTTGGTTCGCTCGGATAAATAATTTCGGCACCATAGTCGCAGGCACAGTTCCCCATCTTGATTCACCAGCACAGTAAACCGACTCTGAGCGCGAAGATATGGCCAGAGTCAAGGGTTGCTGATGGCATCCCTGTTCTCTCTGGACATGCTGCTCTCTTGGAGTTATCCAGAGGCAGTCACGTCAGTAGCATTGTTGTCCGCTAGTGGGATTTTTGAACCCCCTGACACACCTCCATGAGCAGACAATAACTTTGGTGTTCAGGAGTGCAGAATTTGGAACCTTGTGGCACCACAACATTGTTGTCAGGAATTTTGGACCAGGGTGAGCAGGATCAGGTGGGAGCTTGCTGGCTGGACAGCGCACCACTGCAAAATCCCAACGCCTCAGGTGCAGGACAGCAGGTCGGTATCGCCGGCAACGCAAGAAATGGACTAGTTAGTGGCGATGTTCAGCCAGATGATGGATGAGATGCGCATGGGACAGGCTGACATGAAGGGCGAGATGAGGACTATGGGCAATAAAATGGAAGTGAGCCCTTGAAATATGCTATATATCGTTAGTAGCCCTATTACTGAATGGTGAAGAATCACTTTAAAAAACTTGTATCCGGATCCAGAGACATCTTCACCAAAATATAATCAATTTGTCCTTGTTACACACGCAACCTCTTCACCAAGTTTCGTTCGAATTCATCCACAAATTTTTGAGCTATCCTGTTCACAGGCAAACAAGCAAACAGACACACAAAGGTGAAAACATAATATCTTCCAACAATACATTTTGAGATATGCATAACCTCCTCCACTGCGAGGTAATAAAAACATTTTTTTCAACTCCCTCCATAATCCAAACCCTTCAACCCCTCCCCTCAGTCATCCAAAATCTTCAACCCCAATCCCCCTTCCTCCTCAATCATCCAAATCTTCAAACACAACCCCTCCTCCCTCCTCAATAATCCAAACCTCTTCCACCCCTCCCTTCAGCCACCCAGGCCTTTCAACCCCCTCCCCTTCAGCCACCCAAAGCTTTCAATCCCTCCCCTCAGCCACCCAAACCCTTCAATCCCTCCCCTCAGCCACCCAAACCCTTCAGCCCCCTCCCCTCAGTCATCCAAAATCTTCAACCCCAATCCCCCTTCCTCCTCAATCATCCAAATCTTCAAACACAACCCCATCCTCCCTCCTCAATATTCCAAACCTCTTCCACCCCTCCCTTCAGCCACCCAGACCCTTCAACCCCCTCCCCTTCAGCCACCCAAAGCTTTCAATCCCTCCACTCAGCCACCCAAACCCTTCAATCCCTCCCCTCAGCCTCCCAAACCCTTCAACCCCGTCCCCTCAGCCAACCAAAGCCTTCAACCCCTCCCCTCAGCCACCCAAAGCCTTCAACCCCTCCCCTCAGCCTCCCAAACCCTTCAATCCCTCCCCTCAGCCTCCCAAACCCTTCAACCCCGTCCCCTCAGCCACCCAGACCCTTCAACCCCCTCTCCTTCAGCCACCCAAACTCTTCAACCCCGGCCCCTCAGCCTCCCAAACCCTTCAACCCCGTCCCCTCAGCCACCCAAACCCTTCAACCCCGTCCCCTCAGCCACCCAAAGCCTTCAACCCCTCCCCTCAGCCACCCAAACCCTTCAACCCCGTCCCCTCAGCCACCCAAACCCTTCAATCCCTCCCCTCAGCCACCCAAACCCTTCAATCCCTCCCCTCAGCCACCCAAAGCCTTCAACCCCTCCCCTCAGCCACCCAAACCCTTCAAACCCATCCCCTCAGCCTCCCAAACCCTTCAACCCCATCCCCTCAGCCACCCAAACCCTTCAATCCCTCCCCTCAGCCACCCAAACCCTTCAACCCCGTCCCCTCAGCCACCCAAAGCCTTAAACCCCTCCCCTCAGCCACCCAAACCCTTCAATCCCTCCCCTCAGCCGCCCAGACCCTTCAACCCCCTCCCCTCAGCCTCCCAAACCCTTCAATCCCTCCCCTCAGCCACCCAAACCCTTCAATCCCTCCCCTCAGCCGCCCAAACCCTTCAACCCCGTCCCCTCAGCCACCCAAAGCCTTCAACCCCTCCCCTCAGCCACCCAAGCTCTTCCACCCCTCCCCTCAGCCACCCAAACCCTTCCACCCCTCCCCTCAGCCACCCAAACCCTTCCACCCCTCCCCTCAGCCACCCAAACCCTTCCACTCCTCCCCTCAGCCACACAAAGCCATCCAGCCCCTCCCCTCAGCCACCCATACCCTTGAACCCCTCCCCTCAGCCACCCAAAGCCATCCAGCCCCTCCCCTCAGCCACCCAAACCCTTCCACCCCTCCCCTTAGCCACCCAAACCCTTGCACCCCTCCCCTTAGCCACCCAAACCCTCCACCCCTCCCCTCAGCCACCCAAACCCTTCAACCCCTCCCCTCCCCTCAGCCACCCAAACCAAGCCCTTCCAGTTCCACCCCTCCCTTCTAATACTCCTCAGCTCCCCTTTCGAGCGAAGCTTGTAACACCGAACTCTTCCCCCTTTCACCGTGATCCTCCATCGCTCCGTCTCCTTCGCACGTCCGTGCAGCTCGGGAATTCGGTAAGCCATTCATAACACTGAACGACTGACTCATCGTGAAGATTCCCGCAATCCGCCTTAACAATCTCCTCATCGCGCCCAGTCTCGGACTCGGCGGTTATCCCGACGCGGCGCTCTCTCAGCCCCCAACAGCGTTCAGGAAAGACCGTAGGCTCTGCGGCCTAGTCGTGTTTCTTTATTTTCATCGATACCACCCTCAATTTCAAATTTTTCCATGTTCCACGCCAAAATGAAGGGGATGGGAATTTACAAGCATTTTGGTTTTCATATTTTATGTCGTGTTTTCGCTTATTCCCGAACTGTAAATGCCGACAACCACCATCGGCATGAATACATATGTGATGATCACGATTATTGATATATTTTTGTTGTTTGTGTTTCAATTCAACTCTGGGGTTGACATTGATTTCTGTATGACATCTGTATGGACCCTCTAGTTTTAATCATAGAGCATTCTGATTTGCAGACTATACCGAAAGATAAATATTGCCCTGTGAGCTGAATATATATTTTATTTTTACACGCATATTGTCGAGGGTGGTCCATATGTCTTGTACCCCGTGCATTTTATTTATTTTATTTTTACCTATTGAATATATACAATGCATTCAGAAAGTATTCAGACCCCTTCACTTTTTTCACATTTTGTTATGCTGCAGCCTTATGCTGAAATCGTTTAAATTCATTTTTTCCCTCATCAATCTACACTCAATACCCCATAATGACAAAGACAACAACAACACAACAACATGCATTTTAAGGTCATTTTCCCTGCTAGAGCGGGGGTTAGCCTTGCGGTCCCCGTGACAATCTTCTCCATTTTGCCCTATTTTCTGCATCTCTCCTTGTTAACCCCTTAACCAGGAACCTTAACCTTAACCCCTTAACAAAGAGAAAACAGGATTTTAGAAAGTTTTGCAAATTTATTAAAAAGAAAAAACTGAAATATCACATTGACATAAGTATTCAGACCCTTTGCTATGACACTTGACATCCAGCTCAGGTGCCTTCTATTTCTCTTGATCATCTTTGAGATGTTTCTACACCTTGATTGGAGTCCACCTGTGGTAAATTCAATTGAGTGGACATGATTTGGAAAGGCACACACCTGTCTATATAAGGTCTCACAGCTGACAATGCATATCAGAGCAAAAACCAAGCCATGAGGTCAAAGGAACTGCCTGCAGAGCTCAGAGACAGGATTGTGTCGAGGCACAGATCTGGGGAAGCCTACAAAAAAAATCTCTGCTGCATTGAAGGTTCCCAAGAGCACAATGGTCTCCATAATTCTTCAATGGAAGAAGTTTGGAACAACCAGGACTCTACCTAGAGCTGGCCGCCCGGCCAAACTGAGCAATCGGGGGAGAAGGGCCTTGGTAAGAGAGGTGACCAAGAACCCGATGGTCACCCTGGCTGAGCTCCAGAGATCCTGTGTGGAGATGGGAGAAACTTCCAGAAGGACAACCATCACTGCAACACTCCACCGATCTGGGCTTTATGACAGAGTGGCCAGATGGAAGCCAAACAGTTCAATCTTGGTTTCATCAGACCACAGAATCTTGTTTCTCACAGTCAAAGAGTCCTTTAGGTGCTTTTTTTGCAAACTCCAAGCGGGCTTTCATGTGTCTTTCACTGAGGAGAGGCTTCCTGCTGGCCACTCTGTCATAAAGCCCAGATCGGTGGAGTGTTGCAGTGATGGTTGTCCTTCTGGAAGTTTCTCCCATCTCCACACAGGATCTCTGGAGCTCAGAGTGACCATCGGGTTCTTGGTCACCTCTCTTACCAAGGCCCTTCTCCCCCGATTGCTCAGTTTGGCCGGGCGG
>NC_136264.1:126483245-126488245 GCF_964187855.1 Myxine glutinosa | reverse complement strand
ACGAGTCTACCATTAGAAAGAGGCTGCACAAATTTGATCTACATGGGAGGTGTGCCAGGAGGAAACCTTTGCTGTCCAGAAAGAACATCAGGGTAAGACTAAAGTTTGCCAATGAACACCTAGGCAAAGACCAGCACTTCTGGAACAATGTGCTCTGGAGAGTTGAGTCAAAGGTAGAGCAATTTGGCCACAGTACCAGAAGACATGTTTGGCGAAAACCAAAGACAGCATTTGACCACAAGAACCTGATACCAACTGTAAAGCATGGTGGTGGAAATATTATGGTTTGGGGCAGCTTTGCTGCGTCAGGGCCTGGGCAGCTCACCATCATATAATCCACTATGAATTCTTCATTGTACCAGAGGGTGCTTGAGGATAATGTGAAGCCATCTGTCGGAAAGTTGAAGCTCAACCAAAGGTGGACCTTGCAACATGACAATGACCCGAAACATACCAGTAAATCCACCAAGGAGTGGCTGAAAAGAAAGAAATGGAGGGTTCTGGAATGGCCAAGTCAAAGCCCGGATCTAAATCCCATCGAGATGTTGTGGGGGGAATTGAAATGAGCTGTGCATGCAAGAAACCCCTCAAACATCGCACAGCTGAAAGAATTCTGCACAGAGGAGTGGGCAACAATTTCTCCCAGTCGATGTCAGAGACTGGTAGACAGTTATAAGAAATGCCTACTTGAGGTTGTTTCTGCCAAAGGGGGCAATACCACCTATTAGAGCCCAGGGTGTACTTACTTTTTCCACATGCGAAATTTGCATTTATGTTTATTTAAATTATACAATGGACTACAAAATGTAAATGTTTCATGATATTTGTTATGTTATATCACCTTTATCTCTCAATATTGTTGAAATGAATATCAAATAGCTGTATGTTGAAATATGTTGAAAAAGTCAAAACTTTACATCTTGTGTACTTACTTTTTCACATGACTGTATATATATATACACTGTTGGCCATAAAGATTGAATAAAATATTTTTGACATGATTCCACAGTTTCTTTGGTATTTGACAGTCGACGTGTAAACAAAGGGGTAATTGAGTGATTACATAACGTTTCCCCATTACACAGGTGATATGATAACATTGAAAAAATGTGTATTATGTAATAATTTTTTTTGTTCGGGACTATAAAAGCCCATGCATGTGATATTCTGTCCCTTTCCCTGATTCAACACTGTGTTAAACGAGGCAGGTTTTTTTTTCGAGTTCCTTGTACCGTTTGCAAGAAAAATCGGTGGAGACGTTCCCTGGGCTATGCCTGGTCCAACGGAACCAGCAATATGCGAGAGAGTGGTAGCACTGCGGCAGGAGGGCTACAAACAGAGTGATATCGCAGATGTCGTCGGGATATCACAGAGTACAGTCTGTAAGATCCTGAAACGTCAACATGAGGTGGGGAATGTGCGGCCGCGGAAACCTCCAGGACGTCCAAGATTAACCACGAGACGAGATGATCGCCAACTGTTGAATCTCTGCCGCAGAAACCGGAAAATGCCGACGAGTCGTCTTTGTCACTTGTGGAGGAGACATCATGGGATCTACGTTTCCCGGTCAACCGTTAATCGGAGATTGCTCCAACATGGTTACCGAGCACGACGGTCGGCTAAATGTCCACGCCTGGCTGTTCGCCACAGAGTTGCTCGTCTTCGCTGGGCTAGGGAGCACAGAAGGCTTCATCCTGGACACTGGCGACATGTTGTCTTCACGGACGAGAGCCGCTACATCCTTGACCGTACAGATGGGAGACAACGAGTTCGTCGATTACCCGGGGAGAACCTTCGTGATGACTGTATCCACGAGACGACTCAAGGTGGTGGCGGCTCGGTGATGATATGGGCCGGCATCCATTATGGAGGGAAACGCCACTGGTAGTTCCGGACGGAAACGTCAACGCCGTCGTGTACCGGGATATCTTGGAGTACCACTGCCTTCCACATGCAAGACGAGTGTATGGACACAATTTCCGACTGCAGGACGACAACGCTAGACCGCACAGGGCCGCTGCAGTAAGGGAATTCCTTGAGGCAGAGGGCGTGGAGCAGTTGCCACGGCCAGCTTGCTCGCCGGATATGAACCCCATAGAGCATGCATGGGATACCCTAGGCCGAGCCATCAACGACAGAGATGTTATTCCTCAAACTTTGCAGGAGTTGGCCGACGCTCTGAGGGAAGAATGGGATGCTATGCCTGTTGACGTCGTCAACAAGCTAGTGGACAGCATGCCACGACGTCTGCATGCCCTGATTCGTGCCAGGGGTGGACATACCCGCTATTAGTGACTGAGTAACAACAAGGACTCCATTGTGATGCAAATTGATCCATGAAATCACCCCAAAAAATGTTATCTGGAAAACTGACAGAGATTAAAAAGAAATGTGTCATGATCCTTAATTTACTGTCTATTGTCGTCATTGTCGTTTTACGCTCAAGACACCAACCGATTAGGACTGATAATTAATAAAAATCACTGTCAAATGTGCGTAAGAGACAGAATAATAAAGAAAAGTGGTTATATGCACCATAAATGCCAATGGTAATTTAGATTGAAATAATGATGCTATGAAAATTTGTTGAAAAAAAAAAAATTCCATCTTTATGGCCAACAGTGTATATACATATATACACCTCATTGTTCTCCTCTACTTCGTCCCTCTGATCCTGGGTTCCTCCTAACCCCTCCTCTAGCTCACCCACCTGCATCCGATCGCCTTGACCAGCCATGGCGCGATTCCAAAGTTCGGGTTTTTCTTTAAAAATAAAACAATTTCCAGCAGCTCGTAATTTTGAGCGCGTTAAGCGCGCTTCGGGTCCGATCCCACTCCTGACACCAATTGTTACGGTACGCGGTTAAGGATGGTATGTTTGCCGAGCGGAGGCTCCACGACCGAACAGTTGTTCCCCGACTAAACCCGATTCCCTCAAACGTTGGCCGTATCGCGCCACCGCTATTCAATCGGGAGAAGACTAAGACGACGAATGCAAAGAGGAAGAAGAAGACGTACAGAAGAGTAACGGGGTTTATTATTATTTACACACACATAAGCAAAAAGAGCAGTCACGAGTATTTACAGCGGACATGAAAAAAACAGGTAACACAGTGCAAATTACTAGCTTATACTGACTTAGTTTACTACCCAGGACAGCACGAACAGAACAAACTCACGTACGCAAATGGATGGAAGGGTAGGAATCGTTTGGAGGGATGAGCAGGTGGGATCACAGGGCACAGCGAGCAGGTCCACTCCGGGTGGGAAGCGAGGAGCCGGCAGCTCCTTGTATTTGGCTTTACAGCGCACGCCGGCAGGGTCACTCGGCGGGTTGAAACGGGGCTGGTTGAAGCGGCTCTTTGTCAAAGGCTTTCCGTATCTCTCACGCAACTCCGGTGCATCTCTGAACTCTCTCCCGGTGGACTGCCAACCCTCTTACGCACCTGGACTCATCTGCCGTATCCCTCGTGTGGCTTGTCCCAGCGATCGTCGCACCCTTCTCTCATACCTTCAGCGCGGGTCTGACACGCCCTCCTCGGTTTCGGTACCGCCCTCCCCCCCCCGTGCTCTGTTTCGTGACCTTGTATGGTAATCCCACGGGCTTGTCTCCTTATTTGGGCATGGCGCCGACGGCACGCCCCTCGTGGCGAGCCACGGGCTTGTTTCCTTATTTGGGCATGGGGCTGAACAGCCCCGCCCTTCGTGGCGCGCCCTGGGCTTGCCTCTCCCGGGCGACCCCGCCCCTCCTGTTCAAACAGAGCACGGAGCACATATTCACTATCGCAGCGAAATGAGAGGGCGTGCACCCCACGCTTGTGAACTGCTTTACCCACAGATGGGGAGTTTGGCTGGGAAATGGAATTATTGAAGGGGAGCTATTCTTAATTGATTCGGTGCAATGGAGTATTATTCTAATGGAAGACAAGGCCTTACTCTAAAACCCTTTTTTTTTTTTTTTTTTTTTTTTTGTATACAAGATCGAGGCTCGTGAAAGAGCTAACATTAATCACACAAAAAGACAAACCGACACACAAAACACAAAAAACAAGGGGAGCGGTAGACAAGATGGGGAGAGAGGGGGAAGGACACAAAAGAGAGGGGGAAGGACACAAACACAACATTTGAGAGCAGGGACATCGGGAGGACTTGGGGGGAGGTGGGAGAGGATTAAAACATATGAACACTGCAAGGACTCTGGGGTGAATTACCGGGGGTAGAAAAGATCAAGGTTTTCGATGGGGGAAGATAAGAGATGGTGGTGAACAGCTGTTTTAAAGACCTGGAGGGAGGAGTGGGATTGAAGGGAGTGGGGGAGTTTGTTCCAGAGGCGGGAGAAAAGGGGAATGAAAGAGTGAAGGTGAGCAGAGAGCCTAGACTTTGGCAGTTTAACCAGAAGAGGGTTGCAGGCAGATCTTGTGCGACCTGAAGGAATATTGGGGGGACAGAGCACAGAGAGAGCTGGGGGAGCAAGGCCGGAGAGGAGTTGGTAGAAGACAGAAAGACCACCAACCTGCCTGCGGTGAGTGAGTGAAAGGCCCTCGGCGTTGACTACATCGCAGGAGATTCCAATGATTCTGAAAGCTTTGGCCTCAACAGCGTGAAGCCGAGCAAGGTGTGAGGCAGGAGCACCAGCCCAGAGGGGGGAACAGTATTCCATTGAGCTGCGGATGAAAGCCTTGTATGTGGTGAGGAGCTCAGGTGTGCCAAGGAAGGACTTCGCACGACGGAGGATGCCCAGTCGGCGACTGGCTTTGGAGGCCAGCTTGGAAATGTGGTTTTCCCAAGAAAGATCATGGCAGATAGTGAGACCCAAAAGCTTGAGCGACAGAACTTCTTGGAGAGGATTGTTGAGAAAGTAGATGGGAGGGTTGTCCAGTCGGTCCTTTCGGAGAGACATTGTAAGAGTGTGAGATTTGTCAGGATTGAAAGACATGTTCCACTTGTTTGACCAGTCTGTGATTTTGTCCAGGTCTGCAGAGAGTGAGGAGGCTGCAGAC
>NC_136264.1:126438245-126478245 GCF_964187855.1 Myxine glutinosa | reverse complement strand
CGGCCCTGGTTGGTCGCGCGACCCTCTGACTCCGCCCTTGATGACGACGGGCGGGCACGCCTTTCTTCTCCGATTCGAGCACATGTTCAATGGTGGTTTTGGAGGGGAGGTAATTGGGAATCGAGGCTTGGCAATGACGAAAGGGGATGTGAAAGGAAATGGAGATTTTGGGGATGGGAATGAAAGGGGATCTATTCTCTTTCACTGGTGCAATGGAGTACTTCAATTAATGGGAGACACAGCCTTACTCTAAAACACAGAATAAGAGATAACTATCAAACGGGTATTCTATTATTTGGCTGACGTGTATGCTTGTGGACTAATTATGGGATGCCCTTTCACCTTTACACAGCTCCGGAGGCAGGGGGGCGCAGAATAAACAATAATAATAATAATACAGCACACAATCAAAAAAATACAGTCCTCATCTCCGCAACACTGCACCCTCCTCCTCTTAGGCACGTCCCGGGCCTACAACTTTTATTTAGTGTGACACGTAGGTGTAGTTCCCTCTACTTTTAACCTGACCCTGAGTGCGACAGTTTTAAAACATAAATAAATGTGTCCCGCTGCTCCATTGCACCCTGCCTAATAGACTTACGCCCACAGTTAACCGAATTGCGGAATGGTCTTCAAACTATACACTGACGGTGGGAAGCATTATTTACAATGATGCTATTTTTATTTACAAAACTAACCCAGGACCTGTGATTGTTCTTTCTGGGGGGGAGAGACAGTCTGCTCTGCATCAATGCACCATTAAAGCACCCAAAAACGCACCAATACAAGCACCCTCAAGCACCAATCGGTGCAGTCACCATAGTTCATCAGTGTTCAACAATAAAAAATAAATCAACAACCCCTAACCCTGCAGGTGATCTCTTGCTCTTCGGCTCCCGCTGCTGGTTATTATTTCTTCCAGTTGTTGTCATTCCTTTGCTTTGCTTACTGGCGGCCTATTTGTATTAAAACTTGCACCCAATGTGTCCATTTTATTTTCTTTATTTATGGCCCACAGGGCCGACTTCGTGTGGTTCACCTGTGGGGCATCGGTGCCCTGTGGCCAAGGTCCGCCAGCAAGATTTCGGGCCCTCATGGCCGGTTCCAGCAGAGGGGCCATGCCCCAACCCATGGGGTCCATCAGTGGTGCTCGGCCACAGGCATGTGGTCCATAATGTGGTGCATCGATGCAGACAGCTGGATCTGGGAATTTCGGGCGCACAATGGCCGACCCACGCACGCTCCCCTCGGCGCCCAATGGCGCACAGGTCATGTGGGAGACAAAAGGGGAAAGACAAATGAGCGAGGGGTAAGGTCACAAGGGTACACATCAATGAGGCAATGCAAGGCGAAATGCGTACGGAGGGCGAAGTGAGAAAGCTCGTCCCTACCGTACGTCACCCCCCGTCACCTACACTACCCTTGCCCTTACCCCATATTTACAAAATCTACCCATTTACAAATTCGTCACTACTGTCACGTCTTCCCCATATTTCTCCTATACCAAATTCGTCTCCACAATCCCTCTACTTCAAAATTTGCCATCACCCCAATTCGTCATCAATCCTCATAAGGAGGAAGAGATGGAACATCAAAGCACAATGTCACACCCACGTCATGATGCGTCTCACAATCCAAACATTTGCATCATAAAAAATAATCAAAACATGGCATGGTGTGGAGTACCTGTCACCTCAGGTGAGTGGATGCAGATGGTGCGAGGAGACTTCATCCTAACTATCCTCTAAATGACTTTAACACACTTTACACTACCCGGGGTCTTTCCCTGCCAATCCATTGGCCAACTTACACTATGGGTTCTAAAAACCAATTCCCATTGACCAAACTGTGGTGCTTCTCAATTTGGGGTCTCACTCCCCCGATTCATCTCCCGGTGCCCTCGCACAATTTCTGGGCTGCGACGTGTAGCTCTCCCAGCAGGTCTACCCACCTGCACACCTCCACCACTGCAGTTGCCACCCGAGCTTACCTAGCTCCTCACCCTAACCTAACTAACTGGGGACAGCCCCTCCTGGCTCTGTCACCCCACTCGGTGCCCTCTGGCACTGGGCTACCCGGGTCCGTCCTCCGGATCCTCGGGCCCCATCCACAACAACTACTACCGGCTCCCAGAGCCCACCTGCGGCCTCACCTGGCCGACATCCTCACAGTGGTGGAGCGCCCAACCAACTACACACACTAACAGGCTACACGCCCAGCCATTTCCACAACACTAATGCACCCATCCAAAGACCATTCTTTCACCCGCACCACAGATGCCAATATCCAACCACAATTTACCTGTACCCTCTACCTAACACTTACACTACCCGCCCCGGGTATCCGTGATGGGGGTCCACTCTTCCCCCATTCACACCTTCGCACCATCCACTCCACTCCACAATTTCCACCATACTCACTCCACGACCATCCATTCCAATACCCATTTATTCCACACTACCATTTATTCCACACAGCCACATACACCTGTTGTTGCACACCTGTGCCCTCACACCTGGTGCCACCTGCACCCTCCTTTCTTCCTGGACCATTTGGTCAACACAACACGCAATCACCACTACTCCCTCATACACTGCTCCACACACCTGTTCAGTTGCACACCTGTGCAATCACACCTGTTCAATCACACCTGTTCAATCTTCAAACACACGGCATCATCTCAGCTAACTACTCCCCTCTGAAACCCGCGCTTCCCAGTCGTCCCTTTAAACTATTGCGCTCCCACGTCATTATCATCCATACTAATCTACCTGCGTCCCCACTACAGGTATCAGTCACTAACTAAACCTTAACGTTACCTAATGTCAATCTTCGCTAGATCCCTACACACGATATATCCTAACCCTCCCGGGCTAGTTTTCACTGCCATCAACCCCATAAGCTATAGCGCATTTGCCCCACTTGTGAGGGATGGTGGATTTGCCATCCCACCACATCGGGGAGGTCCTACTATCAATTTCGCTCGTCCAAATCCAACAAATCAACAATTTGCCATTTACTGCTAATCACCATACCATCATCAAATTTTGCTTTTTTTCCCTAATTTCGGGGCCGAAACACTATCCTCATCACCCGTCTACTTATTACATCCTCTCGGTGCGCCAATTCCCTTCCAAAGCTCGGCTTCGTACAGCCGAGCAATGAACGCGGGTTCTTTGGTGCCAGCGGCTGGATACGTCCCGCATTCGGGGCAGGGACGGGGGCTTACCCGGGCCGAGATCCCACGCACCACCTCGGCGTGGAGCCATCCAATGTCCCGATCTCGACCTGCCGGCACGTCTCAACAAAAAGTGGTCGCCATGACGACCCTTCCTATCGAGCTGCCCGCTCCGCCTAGTGGAGCACGGACGCGGCCGTTCCAAGCGAGGCCCAGCGCGGATCGCGTACGGCGGTCCTTTCGAACCCGCCGCGGCTCGGATCCCCGCTGGTTCTCGCGGCACGCGAAGCCCGGCACGCACCGAGGGCCCGATTCGGCTATAAGTCGCTCTAACCGCTAACCCGGTTACCGTCGATGCCTCACCTGGATGCTTACATGCATACGCTACCCCTTTCTTGCTCATACCTCCAGCTGTTCCCATGCTCCTCGTACCTTTCCTTACACACCTCGGTACACTCATTCCGCTCACAGACTTGGTCACACACCTGACCACCGAACACCTTGGCACACATTCGTCGCTCGCACACCTCACCAACACACCTCTTCGCGCCCCTTCCTCGGTCACCTCCTCTGTGACCATCACAGGTGTGCTTTCACTCGCACACCCAACCACGTGCCTCACTACCAATTCCAGTGTGCATTCCCACACACGCTCTACCATTCCAGGTGTGCATCCTTCCATTCCAGGTGTACATCCCCGCTCACCTGTCATAACCAACTCACGCTCCGTGTCACTCTCACTACTTTCACCTCCATTCTTGACAGCGCACTCACCCTTACTCTCGACAGCGCACTCTTTCCTCATGCACCCGTCCGTTACACACCTTTCTCGCGCACACTTTTCCGCACACTCTCCCGTTACACCCTCTGTAACACTCACCACAGGCGTGCATTTTCTCGTTACATCCTCTGTAACACTCACCACAGGCGTGCATTCCCCCTTACTCTTGACAGCGCACTCTTTCCCCATGCACCTGTCCGTTACACACCTTTCTCGCGCATCCTCTTGCGCACACTCTTTCGTTACTTCCTCCATAACACTTACCACACCGCGCTTCCATGTACCCCCTCGCACACGCGCTTCGACCAACTCACTCTTGACGGCACTCTCACTCCTCGGCGTGCACTTTTTCCTCACACACCCCATGGTCGGACATTCTCGCACACCTCTTTTTTCGCACACCAGACCTGTCGCACACTTCACCAACGGCCTTTCACGAACACCCGGATCCAAACCAATCCCCAAGCCGACTGAAGCTTTCCTCACATCATGTACATTTCCGATTATATCGCCACTCACCTTGGCACCTCGTCTCCGCACCTCCTTTGCCACCTGCAAACTCTTTATTTGGTTAGTGAGCAGCACACTATGAGTTGAGCACCGACCTTGTACCAATTCCATTACCTCCTCCTGGATTTCTCTCTTAGTTTCTGTCCGTCTCTTCTTAATTTCACTCACCTCTTCTTCCACTTCCTCTAATTTTTGTTTAACCTCTTTTATTTCTCGGTGCGTCTCCTCAAGTTCGTCCTCTAAGGCTACCGTGACCGTCTCTATGTGCATCCTCACCTGCCGGTCCTTTGTCTCCATTATCTCTGTCACCTCGTCCACCCTCATTGTCAGTTCCTCACGTACCATCTGACATTGCCTCTGTGTCGCTATTAATTCGTTTTTAATTTCTTTTTGTGTCGCCTTTAACCCTCCGAGTACTGCAGTGTTCCTTTGAACCTGCTCCACTAACTCCGTCTGTCCCTCCGTCAGCTGTTCCACCTCCTCCGTCAGATCTTCTATTCTCCCCTGTAACCTAGCCGTATTATTTCTCACCTCTTTCTCCATACGCTTCTCACCTCGCTTTACCTCCTCGCGTAGCCCCGAGACCTCCTCACTCACACCTCGTCGTATCTCCTCTTTCATCTCCTCCCTTTCTTTTGTAGATGCCGCCCTCATCTGTCCCAATTCATCCCTCTGAGCATCCAATTTGGTTTCTACCCCGATTTTTACCTCCTCTATCTGCTCTCCCATTTGTTTAATTTCTCGGGCGGATTGCTCCCCTATCTCCCGCAATTTGCCTTGCATCCTATTTTCTAACCCCATTAACCCATTTTTCACCCCCTCTAACTGATTCTCCTGGGCAGCCATTCTATTTTCCACCCCCGTTAACCCATGTTTTAATCCCTCACCGGTACTCCTCGCTTCGTCCCTCATTACCCCCATTTGGGCCCCCATCCTATCCATTTTTGCATTCAGTTGGGTCAAGAATAATCTGAGGCAAACCCGGTTTGCCCAGCGTCCCCAGCCGCCACCGCGGGCTCGCCCTCCACTGCGCCGCTATTTTGGGACTCTTCAACCACGTGCGCGAGCACGCCATTTTGTGCACCTGATACCCCCTCAACCACCTCATTGCTCTCCTCTTCCCTTTCTTCCCCGAAGTCCTGGGTTACCCCTAACCCGTCTATCTCCCCCACCGACATCCGATCGCCTTGATTGTCCATGGCGCGATCTCAAAATTCGGGTTTTATAAAACAACAAAATTTTGGCAGCTTGTAATTTTGACCAAATTTTTTCTAGACGTTTTTAAAAAATTTGGTTCGGGCCTCGAATCCCACTCCCAGACACCAATTGTTACGGATCGTGGTTTAGATGTTATGATGGGCCGAGCGGATGGTCCAACCGCGACCGTTACAGGATCCCCAATTGGCCCGATTCCACCCGACGTTGACCAGATCGCACCACAGATATTCAATCGGGAAACCTCTAAAGCGACCGAAAGAGAAGGAAAAAAGGAAAAGGAATAAAACGAGAAGACGGACAGAAGAGTAATTGGATTTATTTTACACACACACAAGCAAAAAGGAGCAATCAAGTTTATTTACAACACATAAGACGCAGGTGACACAGTGCAAATACTAGCTTATACAGACTTAATTAACCCAGGGACAGAACAAACAAAACAAACTCACGTACACAAGAAGGGTGGAAAGGCAGGAGGTGGATGGCTGGAGGGAGAGGAAGGTCCAAGGGGGTCCTGCAGCACAACCGGCGCGTTTAGCAGCCGCCGTTCCTTCACGGCCCTGCTCCAAACCGCCGTTCAGGCCCCCAAGCTGCTGTTGTGGCTGCTGTGGACGTCGCGTGCTTTGCCAGGCCTTGTCCGACTCGTCTGGTCCAAACCCTCAACTCTTTCTTGGTCCACTCACTCTTTACCACCGACTCCTCACCGCAACCAACGCAACCAACTGACCACCACCACCGACTCCTCACCGCAACCAACGCAACCAACTGACCACCGACTCCACTGACTGACTCTCTCTCTTGACGACCAACTCACGACTCTTGCGTGCGCGCCTTTTATAGCGCCTCCGGCGATTAAGCCGCCGGCCTTTTGGACACGCCCATCGGGGTGCTCACCTCGGCCCTGGTTGGTCGCGCGACCCTCTGGCTCCGCCCTTGATGACGACGGGCGGGCACGCCTTTCTTCTCCGATTCGAGCACATGTTCAATGGTGGTTTTGGAGGGGAGGTAATTGAGAATCGAGGCTTGGCAATGACGAAAGGGGATGTGAAAGGAAATGGAGATTTTGGGGATGGGAATGAAAGGGGATCTATTCTCTTTCACTGGTGCAATGGAGTACTTCAATTAATGGGAGACACAGCCTTACTCTAAAACACAGAATAAGAGATAACTATCAAACAGGGGTATTCTATTATTTGGCTGACGTGTATGCTTGTGGACTAATTATGGGATGCCCTTTCACCTTTACACAGCTCCGGAGGCAGGGGGGCGCAGAATAAACAATAATAATAATAATACAGCACACAATCAAAACAATACAGTCCTCATCTCCGCAACAATATATATATATATATATATATATATTGTTATGGAACCGGAGTACGGCACTCCCCTTGGGGGGGGGGGGGTGGGGGGGGGGTTAATCCCCCCTTCTATTTTCACTGGCCGTCTCCGCTCCTGACGCTACACAGCTACCTCCGGAAAGGCAGGTGCGCAGCCCCGTTCGTACCGCGGACAGATGTTAATTGCCGAGCGGTTTTAGCATCCACGGCACGAACTATTAACAAGGACTAGACCCGATTATTGAGCGTTGGCCAAAATCGCGCCACAGGTTTTCAATGGGTAAAAGACAAAGACGAACGATGGCAAGAAGAAGAAGAAGAACCAAGGTAGGAAATACAAATATGATTTATTTCCACTATTTACAAGACCAAAGAAACCAAGGAGAAGGAAGGATAATAAAATAAAGACAGAAAGAATGGAAGGAGACACAGTGCAAATATTAACTTATCTAAACAGGCTTAACTTATTCCCAGGGACAAGACACACAGAACAAACTCACGTACACAAAAGGATGTTATGGCAGAATGGGTGGAGCGAAGGGTCCAGGCAGGTGGTCCGGGAGGAAGGTCCGGGGCAGATGGTTCAGGCGTTGAGGTCCACGCTCGCGGTTCACGCTCCAGGCTCGAGGCGAAAACCCGGCAAAAACGGCCTCGCGTCTCACCGACCGGCAATAGGGCCCAGAGGGTCTCGGCCTATTGCCGCAATACAGGCACCCCCTCACGTCTCTCTCTTTCCTCAATCGTCTCTTCGTGCCGCCGTGGGGACGTCGCGTGCTCTCCCAGGACTCATCTGAGGTGGGGGTGTCCCGCCGCGGGTTATATCGGCCACACCCTCTAACCTTCGCGAACCTCCCCGATCGTTCTTCCTCCGCCCTCTCAAGCCAAACCCCTCGTGCTTGGTTGGTTGTAGGGGCTCTCCTGGCCCCACCCTCTGATGACGAGGTGGAGACACGCCTTTCTTTCCCAACCTGACCGCGTGCGTAATGGAGGTTTTGGGGCGATTCGAGCGAGCCCCAGCCAAAGGGCAGCGAACGCTGCCGGCAATTGCGTTTTGGTGGCAATTGAAAGGGGATTCTACCTTATTTCATTTGGTGCAATGCAGTGTCAACTAGTGGGAACAGAGCCTTAAACTAATACACATAATAAGGAGATAACTACTGAACAGGGAGATCTATGATTTGCTACGTGATTGTATGTGGCCTAACTAAGGGACGACCTTTGACCTTTACACACAACACGGAGGGTGATTTTTACAACAATTCATTACACTACAATTAAAAAAAACATAGCAATTCTCAAATCCACAACACTGCACCCTCCTCCTCTTAGACACGTCCCGGGCC
This sequence comes from Myxine glutinosa, assembly GCF_964187855.1. Lineage (NCBI taxonomy): Eukaryota > Metazoa > Chordata > Myxini > Myxiniformes > Myxinidae > Myxine > Myxine glutinosa. The sequence goes on along the minus strand of NC_136264.1, from coordinate 126,469,875 downwards.
TATTAAACTTTTACCTTTAGTGTGGCACGTAGGTGTAGTTCCCTCTAGATTTAACCTGACCCTGAGTGTGACAGTTTTAAAACACAAATAAGTATGTCCCGCTGCTGCATTGCACCCTGCCTAACAGACTTACGCCCACAGCTAACCGAATTGCGGAATTGTCTTCAAACTACAATATGAACGATGGGGGAGCATTATTTACAGTTGACGCTACTTGTATTTACAAAACTAACCCAGGACCTGTGATTGGTCTTTGGGGGGGGGGAGACAGCCTGCCCTGCATCGACGCACCATACACACCAAAAACGCACCAAAACACCAGAAAGCACCAAAAGCACCAACCAGTGCACAGTCACCACCGTTCATATAAAAACACCAAACCCCTGTTGGTGTCTTGCTCTTCGGCTTCCTCTGCTGGCCATGGTTCTTCCTGATGTTGTCTTTCTTCATGTTCTTCTTACTGGCGGCCTATTTGGACATAATAAAAAGCACCAAACGTGTCCACTTTTTATTTATGGCCCATAGGGACCGACTAGGGGTGGTTCACCTGTATGGCATAGGTGCCACGTTACCGAGGTCTGCCAGCAAGATCTTGGGCCATCAATCCCCATCATGGCTGGTTCCAGCAGAGGGGCCATGCCCCAACCCGTGGGGTCCATGAGTGGTGCTCAGCCACAGACATGTGGTCCATAAGTGGTGCATCGATGCAGGCAGCTGTGGTTGCGAGAGTTCGGGCACACAATGGCGGACTCCCGTACGCTCCCCTCGGTGCCCAGAGAGCACAGTCCTCGGGTGGCAGACAGGGGGATAGAAGACAGGTGAGTGAGGGGTAAGGTCACAAGGGTACACATCAAAACAAGGCAATGCAAGACGAGGTGCGTACGGAGAGCGAAGTGAGAAAGCTCGTCCCTACCGTACGTCACCCCCCCTGTGACCTACTCTACCCTTGCCCTTACCCCATATGTACACAAAAATCTACACATTTACAAATTCGTCACGACTGTCTCATCTCCCCTATATTTCCCCTATACCAAATTCGTCCCCACAATCCCTCTAACCAAATTTGCCATCACCCAATTCATCATCAATCCTCATAAGGAGGGAGAGATGGAACAACAAAGCACAATGTCACACCCACGTCATGATGCGTCTCACATTCCAAACATTTGCACAGAAAAATAACAAAACATGGCATGGCGTGGAGTTACGTCATCGCCTCAGGTGAGTGGATGTAGATGGTGCGAGGAGATTCTTAATCCTAACTACTTCCTAAATGACTTTAATACACTTTATACTTCCCGGGGTCTTTCCCTGCCAAACCATTGGCCATCTTACTCTATGCGGTTTTAAGAACCAAATTCCCATTGACCAAACTGTGGTGCTTCATCAATTTGGGGTCTCACTCCCCCGATTCAACTCCCTGTGCCTTTGCACAATTTCCGGGCTGGGTCGTGCAGCTCTCCCAGCAGGTCTACCCACCTGCATACCTCCACCACTGCAGTTGCCTCTGAGCTTACCTGCTCCTCACCCTACCTATCTAACTGGGGAAGGCCCTCTGGCGCTCTCCCCACTCGGTGCCCTCTGGCACTGGGCTACCCGGGTCCGTCCTCCGGATCCTCGGGCCCCATCCACAACAACTCTAACGGCTCCCAGAGCCCACCTGCGGCCTCACCTGGCCGACATCGTCACAGTGGTGGAGTGCCCATTTAACTATACACACTAACAGGCCACACGCCCAGCCATTTCCACGTCCCTAATGCACCCATCCAAACACCATTCTTCCACCACGCACCACAGATGCCAATATCCAACCACAATTTACCTACTCCCTCTACCTAACACTTACACTACCCTCCCCGGGTATTCGTGATGGGGTCCATCCTCCTTTCCCCCATCCACTGCCTTCGCACCATCCACTCCACTCCACAGTTTCCACCATACTCACTCCATACTATCCATTCCATACTCCATATATTCCATACAACCATTCTCCATACCTGTAGTTGCACACCTGTGCCATCACACCTGGTGCTTCCTGCATCCTCCTTCTTCCCAGGACCATTTGGTCAACACAACACACAATCACCACGACTCAGTCATACACCACTCCATACACCTGTTCGATCCTCAAACACTCGGCATCATCTGATCTAACTACTCCCCTCTGAAACTCGCGCTTCCCAGTCGCCCCTTACCTTATTGCGCTCCCTCGTCATTATAACCCAACTACCCTCTCTAAGTCCCCACTACCTGTCCAATGTCGCTACCTAACCTTACCGTTACCTATGGTCATCTTCTCTAGATCCCTATCATTTTATCCTAACCCTCCTGGGCTAGTTTTCACTGCCATAAACCCCATAAACTATAGCTCATGTGCCCCCGCTGTGAGAGATGACAGAGTTGCCATCCCATCACATCGGGTATCTCCCACTATAAATTTCGCTCATAGTGTAGCAGCATAGCAAACCTGTTGTGCATTTTGTGATACAAGCACCAAATTTGGTACACTAGTAGACTATCATATTATGAAAAGATCTGGATATTGGGCCATCTCAGATTCAGAGATTTGATTTTTGCAAGATTTCGATTCGATTGGGATCGAAGAGAACACCTTCTTCATCTTCTGTACAGTGAAGTTGCCAGCCCTGAATTCTCTGGCTACATCTGGGTGCTTCATTGGGAGTGCAACCGTGTCCCTCAGGTGAACAGGGACCCACCTGGCATAGTGTGTGTGGTCTAAGGCATGGAACCATGGGACCAGTTCCGTCAGGGCATCAAGGTACGTCGTGAATGAAGCCTGCCGCAGAGAACGCACGTAGACCAGTACCAACATCTCTAGTTCCAGCACAGTTGCCCAGTACTGAAAGTTGGGAATGTCTTCTCCTCTCTGGTGACACCAGTCTTCGAACTCAGGCAGGTCTTCTGCATCATCAGCATATGTCATACAGTGGCGTTCATACGCACGGTGTTGCAGGATGTGCAGTGCCGCTGCAGTGATTTGATGAGCTCTTCTTGTGCGGGTGACGTGGGCAGCTCGTAGGAAGGAGTCGGCCGTCCCTGGCGTTGCAATCTCAGCTTGCAAAATCTGCAAATCTTGCAAAAATCAAATCTTTGAATCTGAGATGGCCCAATATCCAGATCTTTTCATAATATGATAGTCTACTAGTGTGCCAAATTTGGTGCTTGTATCACAAAATGCACAATTCTTTTGAATATTTGGGCTAAGCCGCCCCACTATCATCAAATTCCAACCAATCAAAAATTTTCCAATCACAAATTCCCTATCCCTACCAAATGTCCTTTAACTGGAGCCTCGGTGCGTCTTTACATGCTCAGGACTTGGCTTCGCCAAGTCGAGCAATGAATGCGGGTGGTTCGTTGCCGGCGGTTGGATCCGTCCGGCATTCGGTGCAGGGAAGGGGGCTTACCCGGGCCGAGATTCCACGCACCATCTCGACACGGAGCCGTCCGATGGCCCGATCTCGCCCTGCCGGGACGTCTCAACCACAAGGGGTCGACGTGCCGACCCTTCCTCGAACCGGCCGCCCGCTCCGCTTAGTGGAGCACGGACGCGACCGTTCGGAGCACGGCCCGGCGGGGATCGCGTGCGGCGGTTCCTTTGAAACTGCCGTGGTTACGATCCCCGCTGGTTCCCGCTGCACACGAAGCCCGGCACGCACCGAGGGCTCGCTGCGGCTACAAGTCGATCTAACCGCTAACCCGGTTAGCGTCGATGCTCCACTTGCATGCTCACACCCCGCAGTCCGTTCCTTGCTCACACATCCAGCTGTCTCCATGCTCTTCGTCATTGCACCTTCTCTTATACAACACCCAGGTGCACTCATTCCGCTCACAGACTTTGTCACACACCTGACCACCGCACACCTTAGCACACACTCGTCGTTTGCACACCTCACCAACACACCTCTTCGCGCCCACTCCTCGGTCACATCCTCTGTGACAACCACGGGTGTGCTCTCCTCCGCACACCCAATCACGTGCTCCACTACCAACTCAAGCGTGCATTCCCACACGCGCTCGACCATTCCAGGTGTGCATCCTTTCATTCCAGGTGTACATCCTTCCATTCCAGGTGTGCATCCTCTCTCACCTGCTACAACCAACTCGTGCTCCGTGTCACTCTCACTACTTTCACCACCACACTTGGTCGCGCATTCACCCTTACTCTTGACAGCGCACTCTGTAATCATGCACTCCTCTGTTACACACCGTTTTCGCGCATCCTCTCGCGCACACTCTCCCGTTACACCCTCCGTAACACTCACCACAGGTGTGCATTCTTCCGTTACATCTCCTGTAACACTCCCCATTACGCGCTTCCCTGTTCCCCCCCGCACACGCGCTATGGCCAACTCACTCTCGACAGCACACTCACTCCTCGGCGCGCACTTTTTCCTCACACACCCCATAGTCGGACCTCCTCGCACACCTCCTCCTTCACACTCTGTACCTGCCGCACACTTCACCAGCGGCCTCTCACGAACACCCGGGTCTAAATCAACACCCAAGCCGACTGAATCTCCCCTCACACCATATACATTTCCGAGTATAACGCCACTCACCTTGGCACCTCGTCTCCGCACCTCCTCCGCCACCTGCAAACTCTTTATTTGGTTAGCAAGCACACCATCACGATTTGAGCACAGACCTTGCACCAATTCCATCACTTCCTCCTTTATCTCCTTCTTAGTTTTCCTCCGTCTCTTCTTAATTTCACTCACCCCCTCTTCCACTTCTTCTAATTTCTCCTTTACCTCCCTCATTTCCCGGTGCGCCCCCTCGATCTCTTCCTCTAATGCCACCTTGACCGTTTCTATGTACGTCCTCACCTCCCGGTCTTTCGTCTCCATTGCCTCCGTCACCTCGTCCAACCTCTTTGTCAATCCCTCATGTACCATCTGACATTCCCTCTTTGTCGCTATAAGTTCTTTCTTGATGTCTTTCTGCGTCGCCTTTAACCCCCCGATTATCGCAGTGTTCTTCTCCACTTGTTCCACTAATTCGTTTTGTCCCACCGTCAGCTGTTCCACCCCCTGCGTCAACTCCTCCATGCCCCCTTGTAACTTTGCCGTCCCCCTTCTCACCTCTTTCTCCATATGCTCCTCACCTCGCTGTACCTCCTCGTGTACCCTCGAGACATCCTCGCTCACACCTCGTCTGATCTCCTCCCCCATTTCTCCCATCTCTTTGGTAGATGCCGCCCTCATCTGTTCCAATTCATTACTTTGAGCATCCAATTTACCTTCCAACCCGACTTTCACCTCCTCTATCTGGTTCCCCATCTGTTTGATTTCCTGGGCGGATTGCTCCCCTATTTCCCTCAATTTGCCTTCCATCTTGTCTTCTAGCCCCGTTAACCCATTCTTCACCCCTTTTATCCCGTTGTCTAACCCCTCAAATTTATTGTCTAACCCCTCAAATGTCTTGTCTAAACCCTCAAATTTGTTGTCTAAACCCTTAAATTTAGCTTCTAGCCCCCCGATTTGATTTTCTAATCGCTCCCCCATCCTTTGTTCTAGACTATTCAACCCGTCTCTCATTGCCCCCATTTGGCCCCCCATTCTGTTTTCCAAACCTCCGATTTGGTTTCCCAATTGCTCACTATTCTTGGCCATAAGGGCCTCCATTTGCACCATAAAAAGGTTTAAATCCACCGGTGCTGCTACGGTCACGGGCGCGGCTAAATTTGGTGCCGGTGCAACCACGTGCGCGAGGGCGCCATTTTGTGCGCCTCTAACCCCCTCAACCACCTCACCATTTCTCTCCTCCTCCATTTCTTCCCTCTGGTCCTGGGTTACCCCTAACCCCTCTTCTAATTCCCCCAACGGCATCCTGTCGCCTTGATCATCCATGGCGCGATTTTCAAATTTGGGATTTTTAAAATTAAATTTCGGCCGCTCGAAATTTTGAGCGCGCTATTCGTGCTTCAGGTCCGAATCCGACACTCCTGACACCAATTGTTACGGAACCGGAGTACGGCACTCCCCTTAGGGGGGGGGGGGTTAATCCCCCCCTCCTATTTTCACTGGCCGTCTCCGCTCCTGACGCTACACAGCTACCTCCGGAAAGGCAGGTGCGCAGCCCCGTTTGTACCGCGGACAGATGTTAATTGCCGAGCGGTTTTAGCAACCGCGGCACGAACTATTAACAAGGACTAGACCCGATTCTTGAGCGTTGGCCAAAATCGCGCCACAGGTTTTCAATGGGGAAAAGACAAAGACGAACGGATGTCAAGAAGAAGAAGAAGAACCAAGGTAGGAAATACAAATATGATTTATTTCCACTATTTACAAGACCAAAGAAACCAAGGAGAAGGAAGGATAATAAAATAAAGACAGAAAGAATGGAAGGAGACACAGTGCAAATATTAACTTATCTAAACAGGCTTAACTTATTCCCAGGGACAAGACACACAGAACAAACTCACGTACACAAAAGGATGTTATGGCAGGAATGGGTGGAGCGAAGGGTCCAGGCAGGTGGTCCGGGAGGAAGGTCCGGGGCAGATGGTTCAGGCGTTGAGGTCCACGCTCGCGGTTCACGCTCCAGGCTCGAGGCGAAAACCCGGCAAAAACGGCCTCGCGTCTCACCGACCGGCAATAGGGCCTAGAGGGTCTCGGCCTATTGCCGCAATACAGGCACCCCCTCACGTCTCTCTCTTTCCTCAATCGTCTCTTCGTGCCGCCGTGGGGGCGTCGCGTGCTCTCCCAGGACTCATCTGAGGTGGGGGCGTCCCGCCGCGGGTTATATCGGCCACACCCTCTAACCTTCGCGAACCTCCCCGATCGTTCTTCCTCCGCCCTCTCAAGCCAAACCCCTCGTGCTTGGTTGGTTGTAGGGGCTCTCCTGGCCCCACCCTCTGATGACGAGGTGGAGACATGCCTTTCTTTCCGAACTTGACCGCGTGCGTAATGGAGGTTTTGGGGCGATTCGAGCGAGCCCCAGCCAAAGGGCAGCGAACGCTGCCGGCAATTGCGTTTTTGTGGCAATTGAAAGGGGATTCTACCTTATTTCATTTGGTGCAATGCAGTGTCAACTAGTGGGAACAGAGCCTTAAACTAATACACATAATAAGGAGATAACTACTGAACAGGGAGATCTATGATTTGCTACATGATTGTATATGGCCTAAGTAAGGGACGACCTTTGACCTTTACACACAACACGGAGGGTGATTTTTACAACAATTCATTACACTACAATTAAAAAAAACACAGCAATTCTCAAATCCACAACAATATATATATATATATATATATATATATATATATATATATATATATATATATATATATATATATATATATATATATATATATATACACAGTGATCCCTCGTTTATCGCGGGGGTTACGTTCCAGAACCCCCCGCGATAGACGAAAATCCGCGAAGTAGCGACCATATTTTTATTTTATTATTTATATATATTTTAAAGCTTTATGACCCTCCCCACACTCCTATTAACCTTTCCCACACTTATTAACCTTTCCGATACTCTTATAAACACTTCCTATACTCTTAAACACTTTTTACACTCTTAAACATACGTAATTTTAACAACATATAAAATTCTAATGGGTACTCACCATTGAAGATACTGTAGTGACCCATGGGTTCCCCAAGCAAGACCAGCATCAGAATCTCCTTGCTCCAGCCGGTGATGTCACCGGCGGGGATCCGCGGCGCAAGTGGCTGGTCACGTGACCACCAAAGCGTGTCGCGCGTGCGGGTATAATCAGCTACACCTGTTGATCACGTGACCACCGAAGCACGCCACGCTTGAGAGGCGTGGCTTTCGGTTTCGGTTCCTGGTTGTGCTTTATAATGCAGCCCGATAAACGGGCTTTCCAGTGTTCCCGAGTTGGTTTTGAGAATAAATATCTTCTCGGACGAGTTTGTGTCTTGCCCGTCATTTCGTCCGTATCAAGCAAGAGCCCCGGCTCTTCAATACTACAACTTGCGTGATGAAGATGATGATGAATTAGCTGTGCAGTACTGATGACGATGAAGGTGATGACGATGATGAATGTACTGCACAGCCAGAAAGAGCATTACAGTTACCCATTACGTGGGTAACTAGCGCAAGTGGAAGCTGCCGCATCTGCGTTTTCCATACGCACGACTCTTTGTCTCTCCTTCTACTGTACACTATGTACAGTATTTTATTTCTTGTAATATGTTTTAATAACTGTATTTTTCTTATTTTGTTACGTTTTTTAATTTTTTAGGCTAGAAAATGCTTATTTTACCACAAAAATATTTAAAATAATAGTATATAAAAATACATTTATACCGCAAAATCCCGCGATATAGCGAAAAATCCGCGATATAATTTTACATATACTAGCGAGAAAAACCCGCGATGTACCGAAGCCGCGAAAAGTGAACCGCGATATAGCGAGGGACGACTGTATATATATATATATATATATATATATATATATATATATATATATATATATATATATATATATATATATATATATATATATATATATATATATATATATATATATACATATATATATATATATATATATATACATATATATATATATACGTATATATATATATATACGTATATATATATATATATATATATATATATATATATATATATATATATATATATATATATATACGTATATATATATACATATATATATATATATATATATATATATATATATATATATATATATATGCATAATACATATGTAGTGAAATCGTATTCGTACTGAACCCGGGGGTGATACTCGCTGCTCGTTGACACCGCTAGGGGCGTGACTATAAGACCCGCTGCTGCGGACGGTGCTCCGAGATTTCTCTTGTGACACGTTACATCTGGTAGACTCGCTAACGGTACGCCAGCACAGAATATCCAGCTTGCTTGCATTGAATGTTATGAATGGTCCCATGTGATGTCACATCGTATACTTATTGTATTTCCTGCATTACAGGATGATGTTATGATCTAAATGGAATTAAACCACCAGTTGGACTAAAGTTGTGTGGACCTGATTGGTTTTCCACAACACTTAATTCCATTTATATCTACCGACATGGCTGGCAACAAGACGCTGGCGGTTGCCGTATTCTGCGCCGACCCGCAAGCCCCGGATGGTGGCTTGCAACTGAAGCACTGGCTCAGAACATTGGAGAATCATTTCGACGAGCCTGAGACCGCGCCGACGGCTGCCGCGAAGCTAGCAACACTTCATTCAAAAATCGACTACAAGGTGTACAACTCCATCGCTCAATGCGCGACGTATGACCTCTCGATCGCGGAGCTCAAACGGCTGTACATAAAGGAAAAAAGCCCGGTGTATGCACGATATTTGCTGCAAACGCGACGTCAGCAACCCAACGAGGCGATGGACCACTACGCCCAGGAGCTCCGGCAGCTCTTGCTGGACAGCACCAGGGAGCCACGGACTCCCGCGCAGTCTCAGGATGATCTTCTTTTAGATGCCTTCATTGCAGGGGTCTCCTCCCAGGAACTAAGGCTCAAGCTCTTGGAGAAGACCGACCTGACCTTCGCTACGGCACTCGAGCAAGGGAAAGTATACACCGAAGCGCGGATGCAATCGAACACCTATGATCGCACGCGCCTCTTGGCGGGCACTACACTACACGCCCGGCCGGAGAGTGCTACCGCTGAGGACGCGGACCTGCTCGCGGAACTCCGGGATGCTCCGGAGGAAGACCCAGTCCTGACGGCTGCCGTTACGACCAGACCCAAGGCCTTATGCGGGGCTGCATGCTTTTTCTGTGGGGGGCCACGCCATGCCCGGCCCGTGTGTCCGGCACGAGACGCTATATGCCATTTGTGCTCGCAAAAAGGACATTACGCGAAAGTGTGCAGGAAAACGGCACGCGGCTCGCGGCTCATTGAATCGCGCGGTCGCGGTCGCGCGGGCGCGGCGACCTTGAATGGGCTCATTGCGGAGCCTGCGAGCCGAGCCCGAAACCCGGCGCCTTACCCGACTTCGAAGGGGAGGGCCCCTCTCTGCGGGCCCCTGGGCGCTCAGACGTCCTTGGCGGGCGTCACCGGACAGCCACCACAGTCTCATCCTCAATCGGGCACGAAGTACGTGTCCTTGACCAAACTCCGGGCCACGCAAGGGGCTTTGAAGCCTCGCCAAGCCCCAGCGGAACGTTCTCCTCGTGTCGTCCACGAGCTAACGGTGGCCCTCACCCCGGAAAAGGCGATTTCGAATACTACGGAGGCCTTTTTCTGCCAAAAGTGTCAAAAGGCGATTTCGAATACTACGGAGGCCTTTTCCCGTCAGAATTGTCCGATTTTGAATCGCGAAACACCGGAATGCTTGGGAAAGCCCTCTGATGGCGTTAATGGATTCCCCATGGTCAACGCAGACTCCGGCCACGACCGCAAAACTGCTGCTGGCATAGGATCCACCCGCGAGGCTTGTCCGACCCATTCGGGGGGCTCAGTCCCACTCCCAGCAGCCTCGTCTGGCCTGGCTCAAGCCCTTATTCCCCTCATGGTCGAAGGCCATTGTGTTCGGGCCTTGGTGGATACAGGGTCTACGGATAGTTTTATCGACCAGCGACTTGTGCTCAGGCATGGATGGCGGATCTGGAGGTCTACGAGACGGATCTTCATGGCTTCCCAGGGGCTTCGACTCAGCACGAAGGGGGAATGCCGATTGAAACTCGTGCTAAAGGGACGGGTTTTCCCTGATGTACACCTTATGGTTTTACCCGCATTATGTGCTGATATTCTGTTAGGACACGATTTTCTTAAGCTGCATGGACGTCTGGTAATGGAGTTTGGTGGGCCTGACACGCTTGTTGTGGGGGCGGACGACGCGCTTGCGGTGTGCGCCCTAGCGCAAATGGACGTCCAGCCGCTTTCGCTGTTCCCCAATCTAACCTCCGACTGCACCCCTGTCGCGGTGAAATCACGGCGCTACTCTCGCGCAGACATGCAATTCATTGCGGACGAAACGGCTCAGCTCTTGAAAGACGGCATCATAGAACCTAGCAGGTCGCCGTGGCACGCCCAGGTCTTGGTGGTGCGCAGCGAGGCCCATCGCAGACGCATGGTAATCGACTATTCCCAAACGATTAACCGCTTTACACAGCTGGATGCCTACCCCCTTCCGGGGATGGACGCGCTGGTGCAACAGGTGTCCCAGTATTCGGTCTATAGCACTCTCGATCTCCGTAGTGCGTACCACCAGATCCCTATCTCTAGGGCGGATCGTATCTATACCGCATTTGAGTCGGGGCAGCGGTTGTACCAATTTACGCGATTGCCTTTTGGGGTAACGAACGGGGTCGCTTGTTTCCAGAGGGCCATGGATGACCTCATTGCGCGGGAGCACTTAACCGATGTTTTCGTCTACCTCGATAATCTTACGGTTTGTGGATATGACCAAGGGCACCATGATGCTAATCTGAAGCGCTTCCTTGAGGTCGCGCAGAGGTATCACTTACCTATGAACGAGGATAAGTGCCAATACTCCCTACGCACGATAGATCTTCTGGGGTACACCGTGACCCATGGCTCTGTCGCTTCGGATAAGGAGCGTCTGCGACCTTTGCTCGACATGGCCCCTCCCTGTGATCGGGCGTCCCTGAAGCGCGCCCTTGGGCTGTTCGCCCATTACTCCAAATGGGTGCAAAGTTTCTCCGCGAAAGTTCGCCCCCTCGTGGCCTGCGACACCTTCCCACTGAGTCCGGCCGCATTGGCGGCCTTTGAAGGCCTTAAGGCCGACATCGCCCGAGCCGCCGTGGCGACAATCGACGAGAGCGGCTCTTTCGTCCTCGAAAGTGACGCCTCGGATCAGGCCATCGCGGCGACCCTCTCCCAAGGGGGGCGTCCCGTGGCTTTCTTTTCACGGACTCTTACCACCGCTGAGCGGAGACACTCGTCCGTCGAAAAGGAAGCATATGCGATCGTCGAGTCTATTCGGCGATGGCGCCCGTACTTACTCGGGCGGAGCTTCCAAATCATCACGGACCAGCAAAGCGTTGCGTTCATGTACGACACCTTACACGCCCAGCGCATTAAGAATGAGAAAATCACTCGCTGGCGTATCGAACTCGCCGACTTCTGTTACACCATCAAATATCGCCCGGGGAAGGATAACCGGGCCGCCGATGCCTTATCACGACCGGCTACATGCGCGAGTATCACCTCTTTGGAGGGCCTACGGGTGCTGCATGCCACTGCGGGCCATCCCGGCGTAACGCGTTTCGCTCATTTTGTGCGGTGTGGCAATCTCCCCTACTCGATTGACGATATCCGCCGTATCTGTCGCGACTGCGCTATCTGCGCGGAAATCAAACCGCGTTTCTATAACCCTCCCATGGGGACTCTGGTTAAGGCTACGCGACCGTGGGAACGCTTGGCGATGGATTTCAAGGGCCCATTGCCGGTGTCGAGCGGCTCTCGCTATCTGCTCACTATCGTCGATGAGTACTCGCGATTCCCCTTTGCTTATACGTGCGCGGACATGACTGCTGCCACGGTGATGCGATGCTTACAGAACTTGTTCTCAATGTTCGGTTACCCGGCCTATGTCCATACCGACCGGGGTGCGGTCTTCTTGTCTCAGGAGGTGCGCGGCTATCTGCTCCAAAATAACATTGCTTCTAGTTACACCACGCCGTACAGACCCCAGGCTAATGGGCAGATCGAACGCTTCAACGGGATTATCTGGAGGGCCGTCATGCTCAACCTCCGGACCCTCGGCCGGGGCCTCGATAAATGGGCTTGGTCGCTACCTGCGGCGTTGAACTCGATCAGGGCTCTCCTGAGTACGGCAACCAACCAAGCTCCCCACGAGCGACTTTTCCACCACCCCAGGAGCACGGGGTGTATACGGTCTTTGCCCAGTTGGCTCGCTGGGCCCGGGCCGGCCTACCTTAAACGGGCGGTTCGCGCGAGCAAGTACGACCCCCTAGTGGACAAAGTGCAGATTCTCCAGGCTAATCCTGAGCATGCTCGTGTGCTGACGACTGATGGCCGTGAGACTACTGTCTCCGTCCGTCACCTTGCCCCTTGCGGGGTCGCCGACCTGAGTAGGGAATCGGACGGACTGACCGAACCCATCTATGAGACTATGGCCTCTCCCGACGCTCCCATCGCCGAAAGTCTACCGACTCTCCCCACGCCGGGTCTACCTGGGCCCGACGACTTGGAGTTACCCCCGTCGTCACCCGACCCTGATGGCGCCCCCGACACCGGGGACACAGGGATGCGTGATGCCGTACCCGGGGAATTTCGGACGCGTGCTGGCAGAGAAATTCGCCGCCCGGCCCGATACGGTTGGGTCGACTGACGTTCCGTACCCTGTTCGTGCTGACGCTCGCTCGCTTCTAGCCGCACCGCCGTATAATTCTGACGGGGGGGGGGGGGGGGGGGGGAGAATGTAGTGAAATCGTATTCGTACTGAACCCGGGGGTGATGCTCGCTGCTCGTTGACACCGCTAGGGGCGTGACTATAAGACCCGCTGCTGCGGACGGTGCTCCGAGATTTCTCCTGTGACACGTTACATCTGGTAGACTCGCTAACGGTACGCCAGCATAGAATATCCAGCTTGCTTGCATTGAATGTTATGAATGGTCCCATGTGATGTCACATCGTATGCTTATTGTATTTCCTGCATTACAGGATGATGTTATGATCTAAATGGAATTAAACCACCAGTTGGACTAAAGTTGTGTGGACCTGATTGGTTTTCCACAACAACATATATATATATATCTATCTATAATTCCAGCAATCTCTGTGTGTCTGTGTGTCTGTGTGTCTGTGTGCCTGTGTGTCTGTGTGTTTGTCTGTGACCGCTGTTTCTCGACAACCACGGGTCCGATATACTTGAAACTTGCCAGGTATATTGCTGGGGACCCGAGGATGTGCCTTTTCAAGGTTTGTAATTAATCGGACAAGTACCTACCGAGCTATGTCCAAAAAACGCTTCAACCAATCAGAGAGCAGCGAGCTATCACGTGTGCCGAACCGTTAATGCAATGCAAGCGTTAATGCGTTAATGCAAGGCTTTTCTTTTTTTCCCTCTTCTCTTTCTACTTTTCCTTGCGATTAAATTGCAAACAGCCAAAATACGTTGGCGCTAATTGAATAATTGGCCATTAACACTAAAATAATCGTAACTGCGATATGCCAACTTCCGGACAGTGCAGCCTTCCATGTTGTTGTTGTTTGCAGCAGCTGTTTGCAGCAAGGCAAGGCTTTTCTTTTTTTCCCTCTTCTCTTTCTACTTTTCCTTGCGATTAAATTGCAAAAAGCCAAAATACGTTGGCGATAATTGAATAATTGGGCATTATGTTTTACAACTAATAAAAACGAATTTGCGATTCATTCGCTTTCCTGCGCGTTTGTGTACGCGATGGCGATTTCTTTACCAAACTCCGGAAGCCGTTCGCTTTGGACCGAACCATTGCATGTAAATAGAGGGGGGGGATTGTCACCACTCGCAAGCCGTTCGCTTTGGACCAAACCATTTCATGTAAATAGGGGGGGGGGATATAATTTTAGATATATATATAGTACGGGCATGCCCTAGTATATATAATCCCTGGTGTTGGGCTAGCGGCTAGGGTGCCGGCTTAGGATACCAAGGATCCTGGGTTCGTAATCCCGGTCGATCGCTGAATTAACGCCAGGGGGGTTGACTCAGCCTGTCATCCTTCCGAGGTCGGCCAATTGAGTACCAGTTCACTGGTAATTCCCTGTTTGTCGTTAAAGGCGGCAAAAAGGGTTGGCGTCAGGAAGGGCATCCGGCCGTAAAACATTGCTTCAAAAAGGGGACCGAAAAACAACAACACCCACGGTGCCCGAAAAAGGCCAACCCCCGCTTTGTGGGGAAAAATGGCCTCTAAAGGTGGTTGTATATATATATATATATATATATATATATGTATGTATATACAATTGCAATTACATATTTGTATTACTGTTTGTATTCAAAACACAAATCTACTTCATTGTATGTTTGCCGACCTTTCTGATGTTCTGGAAAACCTTCTCTTCCTTTTTGCAGATGACTTCACATTGTGTCGTACAGTACCCCATCCCACTCATCTCACTACCAGGCAGATTGCAGCTGCGTCAGTCTCTGCTGATCTGGAATTGATTAGATACTGATCTGATAAATGGTACACGCTCTTCAATGCTTGAAAATCTCATAGTCTTTCGAAGCATGTAGCCCTGGAGCTCCAGAAGGATTTTCAAAGAAGCCCATCTGTCGATGGTCAGACAATTGCACTACTCGGCCACACCATCAGCCATAACCTCTCCTGGTCCGACCACATAGTTAAGTTTGCCTCCAAAACGAGCCACAAACTTGGCATCCTCCTCCGATCCATGTCTTTCCTTGGAAAATCAGAGCTGCTCACAATCCACAAAGCATTTGTTCATAGTTCAATGCAGTACTGCTCTCCACTATGGGCTGGTGATCCAGCATCATGCAGTATCTGTCTCTCCTGGATTCTGTGGAATCGAAAGCTCTTAAAATTATTGGAATCTCTCACGATGAGGTCGAACCACAAGGTGTGTTGCTTTCACATTGCAGGCGGGTCGGTGGTCTCTCTGTTTTTACCGTCTCTTCTCCAATACTGTTCCATCTGCTCTGTCAGTCCTCCGACACTTCTCAGAAACTCCAAGATGCACGTATTCTTCCAGTAACCACCTTCTGGCTAAACTTCCATCGTCTAGGCTGACGGCACACCTTAACTCCTTTGTTCCTTGCTTCTAATGTCTATGGAACAGCCTTACAAAGGACGTTCTTTCCCACCCTCCCTCCAGGGCTTCAAGCAGGCAGTGCACTGCCTCCTCATGTCATTCCTCATCCTGACCAATGATCTTTATTGCCCCCATTAACCCTTCCTAACCCAACCCTCTTGCTGGTTCCAGTGTCCCCCCCCCCCCCCCCACCCCCACCCTCCCCAACCTCCCCAACCTTCCGCTCTCTTTTCCTTTCCTGTTCATTGATTCCCTTGCTGGATGTTGTGCCCACTTGTTGCCCTGCTACCCCACTGTCAATGTAACCGTGAATCTTCCATGAGCCTCACTGTTGTATTTAGGGGTAAATAGGGGTAACAATTGGCCATTTATGCAAAAACCTGTAGAACTTCATTTCTCTGTGTTGAATATAATGTAAACATACAATCAGTATTCGTATTTCATCACATGCTGGCCCTCTGAACTTGAATATATAATAAATTGTGCAGTAACAAGTTTTGCAATACGTGTTCTACTCCCCATGACACAGTTGACTCTTGACCTTTGCATTAACCTCAACCCCTTGTTCATATCTTTTTAAAAGGGCGACCGGTTCGATTATGAACCCTGCATATGGTGCTCCACCTGGGCCTGCAACCTCCTTGCCACCCACCAAAGGCTTCAGCTTCCCAGGTGTGAATGCTGCTTAATGAGTTAATCAAAATCTTGTCTTTTAAAAGTTGTGTTGAAATACTTTGCATCAAAGGGTCATTGTTCCCCCTCCCATATTCTGGGTCTCTCCCTCAATTATGTATCGCAGGCTTTCCCCATGGGTACTCTTCGCCAGCACCACCATATACACCATGTACCTTTGCAGGCACTGCTCCATACAACACTGGTGAGAATGAGAATAATTTTTTGATAACAAAGCTTGCATAAGAAGGAGTGGGCAACCCTACAGTTGTTTTTGTAATAATGGTTATTGTATACCAGCAAAAGTACCTGGTGTTTCCGGGTAACAATGAGTCACTTCCTGATGGGAATATGAGGAGGGGGGGGGGAGGGAGGAGAGGGGGGGGGGGGGTGGAGGAAGGGGAGGGGGGGAAGGAGGGGGAGAAGAGAGAGGGAATGGGAGGAAGGGAGGAGAGGGTTAGTATAATCGCACAAAAATGTTAATCAATAAAATAATGGGTATGTAAAAACAAAAAGGAAGCTCTGTCTACTGTAACGCCATGGCTTACAAAAGCAGCCTGAATAAACACAAAAACGGAGCTCTTTCTACTGTAACGCCATGGCTTGCAAAAGCAGCCTGAATAGCGTTCACCAAGTGGTGGTTAATCAGATTCAAAAAAGGTGTTATAACACACCCAAACTTCCCAGGCCTTGTGACTAGTTAATTATGTACACAGGTATTTCTGACTTCATTTGTAGAGCCCACGCCAAGCGGCTTAAGCACTCCAACAAAATGGGTGATAAGGAATGGCTGGCTTGGCAAGCGATAGCGAGCTGATTGCTTCTGGTTGAAATGGCCGAGGAATTTTAAAAACAGATCGCAGGTACAGTGGAGTGATACCCTATCCCATGGAAGTATGAATTAAGTTAAAATTATTATTAAGTAAAAAAAAAAACCAAAAAAAAAACAACCCCAGAAGGAGAATGACAGCCTCGCTTAAATAAATGAATATATACACCTATCTATAAACATAGAGGCAATACCCCTGGGCCCATATTCATCAATGTTCTTATGTTAAGTACACTTAAACTCCAAGTGTGACACTTACCTAGGAATAAGACTTATGTCGCTATTCATAAATGACCTTAAGTGTTACACCTCACTCAGTGACACACCTAAATATAGGCATAACACCTAACCGTTTTGACTGGCCGTTGCTAGGGTTAATGATTACATTACTTGCACGATTGTGTCAGTTTCTGTGGTTTGGCTGACTGCCATGACATAAGGACGGGACTACGTAACTGGGTTCAAAACCAAATGCTATTATTTAATGCTGTTGTAAGTCGCTAGGAAGACCTTAGGCATTCTTTCCACCCTTCATCATGGCAGGGAACACTACGTCTACGAAGCGAAAGAAAAATTTCACTGATGCTGAAAAATTTCGGCTGTGCGAAGAGTATGAAAAGCATATTGGTGTCATCGTATCGAAGTTTTCTGCCGCCGTTTCGAACAGAAAGAAGCATGACGCATGGGTTAAGATAACCAAGGCCATGAATAGAAGAAATTCTACCGTGGTAAGGAGTGACAAGGACTACCAGAAAGAAATGGCAGAACATGTTCTCAGTTATGAAGGATGAATACCGCACGTACAGAAAAGAACTTGTACAGAAAATAACTTGCCAAAACCTTAAGTTCCCTTGGCAATGCGTGGTTTCGCAATGTCAATGGATCAATATTATCACCAATAACATCAATAACATCCAAAATCGTTTGCTGGTCAAGGTGGTATCGTTGGTATAGTTCGACATCATCGTACTCATCTAGCGGATGAAGTCGGTCACGAAATACTCGTTCTCGAAGAATTGCACGCCGTCGAACCAGCCGTTCTTGTGCTATCAGAAGCAATGCTCTTCGCTGTCTGGTCGAAAGTGGACAGAATATACAGTGTGTGGCCAACTTACGTTCACTTCAGACATCGCTGGAGGTGTCTCAAATATAAGCATGAAGTTGAGTGTAATACATTAGGTAAGTAGCATATTGAATACCACTTGTTCGTAAAACCTAAGTTAGGAGGTACTTAAGTGTTATACTTAGACTTAAGTACGTTTATGAATACGGGCCCTGGTGCTCACCTGGTAGAATAAACAGTATACTGCACTGACTGAAGATATTTGAAACCAATTTCAATGGATGCTAGATGACAGGGCAGCATGTAGAATCATACTAACATAATCATAAGACGTTAAACACACAAACAAAAAAAATACCTATTTTTGGGGGAAACCCCCCCTCCCACCCCATGTACCTCCTCAGGCGCCACTTTTTCCAATGCCTTGAACAAACATTGGTACATCACGGATGATGAAGGTTGTGGTAGAAGTTTCATCGAAACAAATTGTGTGTGTAGGTTCTGAGAAGAAAGCAAATACCTATTTTGGGGGGCAAGCCCCCCCCCCCCATCGATCACCTTAGACTCCGATTTTTTAAATGCCAGGAACAAACTTTGGTACAACATGGATAATTAAGGTTGTGGTGAAGTTTCATCAGAATTGCATGTGTAGTTTCTGAGAAGAAAGCAAATACCTACTTTAGGGGGCAACCCCCCACGTATATCCCCAAAGGGGCAGATTTTTTTTAATGCCGTGATCAAACTTTGGTACAGCATGGTTGTTGAAGGTTGTGGTCAAGTTTCATTGGAATTGTGTGTGTAGTTTCTGAGAAGAAAGCAAACCCCTATTTTGAGGGGCAACCCCCATGGACCCCAAAGGGGCAGATTTTTAAAAATGCCGTGAACAAACTTTTGTACAGTACGGGTGGGTGGTGAAGGTTGTGGTGAAGTTTCATCTAAATTGTGTGTGTAGTTTTAGAGAAGAAAGCAAAAATCTATTTTGGGGGGTCAAACCTGAACCCACTTTGACTCCCCGTAGACGCCATCAGACTTCGATTTTCTTAGTGCCGTGAACAATCTTCGGTACATCACGGGTGATTAAGGTTGTGGTCAAGTTTCATCGAAATAGTGTTTGTAGTTTCAGAGGAAAAAGCAAATTCCTATTTTGGGGGGGTCAAACCTGGATCCACTTTGACCCCTGGTAAACCCCCTTAGACTCTGATCTTTTTTTAATGTCGTGAACAAACTTTAGTCACAACACAACAAATATCATTTGTGCCAAATTTGGTCGCAATCCCATCAGTGGTCTCAGAGAAGAAGTTTCAAATGTTTACGGACGGACGGACTGACCGACTGACGGACGGACAACGCACCATCACATAAGCTCCCCTGAACTTCGTTCCAGGTGAGCTAAAAATCGCTAGATATGGTAAATTTTGTCAGATTTCTCTCCAGGTTTGGACCTTTATTTAGTCTACAGGATCCAATTATCATATCCGAATCCAGATTCTGATGATATGCTTCAATTATGTAATGATTAATTCATCATGTTTCCAAGACAAGGCAAGTTTGAATAGGCCGAAACAAAATAGTTGCTTTATAACTCAGCGAGTGGCAATGGGCTGACCAAGATGGCGGGCCGCCATATTGGTAAGGCTTTTTCTGTTTTTTTCTTAAGACCACCTCCTTAATCATCTTCAAAAAGGGAGTTATAACACACCCAAACACGCAGTTTTCATCATTGCAATCTGTTTGATGCCCAGGTGTATGCATGCAAAGTTTGGCGCCGCTAGGTTTCATGGTTTTGGAGTTACAGTCACGTGAAAAAGTAAGTACACCCCATGTAAAGTTTTGACTTTTTCAACATATTTCAACATACAGCTATTTGATCTTCATTTCAACAATATTGATAGGTAAAGGTGATATAATAGAACAAATATCATGAAACATTTACATTTTGTAGTCCATTGTATAATTTAAATAAACATAAATGCAAATTTTGCATGTGGAAAAAGTAAGTACACCTCTACATTTATCACTACTTCAAATACCTAAAATTAGAATCAGGTGCACCAGCTCAGGTGCAAATGATTAGAACATCGTCAGAGAGGATCTTGGAGGAACCTGTCTTATTTAAACCTCAGACTTTTAGTTTGGTTTGCTCTTTGTTGTTGAAGTTTGCGGCGTCACCATGCCTCGATCAAAATAGCTCTCTGAGGCCTTCAGAAAGAAGGTTATAGATGTCTACGAGTCTGGGAAGGGATTTAAAAAGATCTCCAAACAATTTGAAATCAATCATTCGACTGTCTGGAAGATCATCTACAAGTGGAGAAGATTCCAAACAACTGCCAACTTGTTCAGGCCAGGCTGCCCCAGCAAGTTCAGCCTGAGAGCAGACTGCAAGATGCTGAAAGAAGTCTCTAAGAATCCCAGAATGTCATCACGGGACCTACAGGTAGCTCTTGCCACTGTTGATGTCAAAGTGCACGAGTCTACCATGAGAAAGAGGATGCACAAATTTGATCGACATGGGAGGTGTGCCAGGAGGAAACCTTTGCTGTCCAGAAAGAACATCAGGGCAAGACTAAAGTTTGCCAATGAACACCTAGGCACAGACCAGCAGTTCTGGAACAATGTGCTCTGGACAGATGAGTCAAAGGTAGAGCTATTTGGCCACAGTACCAGAAGACATGTTTGGCGAAAACCAAAGACAGCATTTGAGCACAAGAACCTGATACCAACTGTAAAGCATGGTGGTGGAAATATTATGGTTTGGGGCAGCTTTGCTGCTCAGGGCCTGGGCAGCTCACCATCATAGAATCCACAATGAA
Organism: Myxine glutinosa; assembly: GCF_964187855.1. Classification (NCBI taxonomy): domain Eukaryota; kingdom Metazoa; phylum Chordata; class Myxini; order Myxiniformes; family Myxinidae; genus Myxine; species Myxine glutinosa. The sequence goes on along the minus strand of NC_136264.1, from coordinate 126,448,743 downwards.
TTCTTCATTGTACCAGAGGGTGCTTGAGGATAATGTGAGGCCATCTGTCGGAAAGTTGAAGCTCAACCGAAGTTGGACCTTGCAACATGACAATGACCCTAAACATACCAGTAAATCCACCAAGGAATGGCTGAAAAGAAAGAAATGGAGGGTTCTGGAATGGCCAAGTCAAAGTCCGGATCTAAATCCCATCGAGATGTTGTGGGGGGATTTGAAACGAGCTGTGCATGCAAGAAACCCCTCAAACATCGCACAGCTGAAAGAATTCTGCATGGAGGAGTGGGCAAAAATTTCCCCCAGTCGATGTCAGAGACTGGTAGACAGTTATAAGAAACACCCACTTGAGGTTGTTTCTGCCAAAGGGGGCAATACCACCTATTCGAGCCAAGGGTGTACTTACTTTTTCCACATGTGAAATTTGCATTTATGTTTATTTATATTATACAATGGACTACAAAATGTAAATGTTTCATGATATTTGTTATATTATATCACCTTTATCTGTCAAGATTGTTGAAATGAAGATCAAGTAGCTGTATGTTGAAATATGTTGAAAAAGTCAAAACTTTACATGGGGTGTACTTACTTTTTCACGTGACTTTATGGAGGAGACAGACAGATGGACGGACGGACACTGCCTTTTATTATTACAGATAAGTTGGGCCACCCGATCAAGATTGATTTATTTACACTTTCGTAAAACATCAAGAAGATTGATGCTTTGAGCTGTAGACAAAATTGACTCGGGAGTGCAACATGACTATGATGGACCAAATAACAATGATGGACCAACATGACAATGATGGACCTTTTATTTGTTTAAGGCTATACTTGTCAGTATAGTCCCACAGAGAACATGCGACCACTAAGTGTAGTCCCACAGAGACTGGACCCATTGAATATGAATGAATGATCGTTTTAAGGCCATTTTCCCCGCTAGAGCAGGGGTTAGCCTTGCGGGCCCCATGACAATCATGGTTCCCTGTTTGAGGCAATGTTTTTATGGCCCGATGCCCTTACTGACGCCAACCCCTTAGTCGCCTCTTACGATGCGCAGGGATACGGTGTACCTATTCTAAACTGGGGTACACACCGGGATCATTCATCCCAGCAAGCTGGTACTCAATTTGCCGACCTCGGAAGGATGACAGGCTGAGTCAACCCCCCTGGTGTTAATTCAGCGATCGACCGGGATTCGAACCCAGGATCCTAGGATCCCAAGCCGGCACCCTAACCGCAAAGCCAACACCATACAGTAACGGACTACTAACCCAAAACTACACATATCTTTTTACCATTTATTTTCCCGTTTATCTCTAAATCTTGATGGATAAAAATGCTTTGTACTGATAAAACACCAGCCCATTATTCCAAATGGTCGCTTATTCAACAGCCCACTGGACCCATTGTATATGTTAATTTCCATCCTGGATAAACAATAAAAATATTTAAATGCAATTGGTTTGTTTCCCAACAGAGCATTGACCTTTGAATGTGGAGATGCCACCAAGTTCCACTTTTGCCCCGCTAAAGGGGGCATCAGACATGACAGTCAGTTGTTCAAAGCACAGTTATTTTATGTTTTAACATCAATTTGATTTTAAAAAATTGAATATTTTTATCGTGAGGTTGACCTTCTGCGTGTTCAAATTATGTGGCGCAGCAAATTTAAGGGAAATTGACCCAGGGGGTTGGAAATGTATCAGGAACAAACAAACAAATAAAAGCAAACATTATGTGAAATTTTAATTTTCTTCCAGATTACGTAGAGAGCTGAAATTTTGTATACTGATGCAATTCAAAGCCAATATGCCAGGAAAGAAAACAATGGTCGGAAGATTTCCGTAAATGAAAATATCCACAAATATAAGTCTACCAGTGCAGCCTCGGTCTGCTCGCTGTGGGTTGTGTGCAGTGGTGTAGTGCCAAAATTTTGAGGGCACCCTGCTAAAGTACCCTGCAGAAGTGCCCTGAAAAATGTGTCGGTCGTGACATCACTAGATCTACCATCGCATCAAGTTTTAACATGACACTAACCATTTGAGTCCCCAAAATGAGTGATCAATGAAATACACATATTTTACCATGATAAACAAAAGCTCAACACTCACCCATTTAATCTCACAATTAAGAATCCCCTTTTAAGAAAGTCAGATGTGTTACTCTCTAATGACTTTTTCGACAAAACTACAGTATGTATTTTACGGAATAAAGAGTTTTTTATTTTGTTTTCGTACCATGTGGTATTCAGTGCTGGCAGGGTGGCCGACGCACACTCACCTCTAAGCTGTCGAGCCTGGTTTAAATCCCAGCCCAACTATAAACTGTCACAGGCAGGGTGATTCATCATTGTGCGTGCTGTCCATCGGATTGGACATTAAACCTGGTGTGCCGTCTGCCGACATTAGTTCTTTAGTTTCTGGCTTTCACATGCGGTGGTGTCTTTCTTGGAGTTGATGAAAGAAGATAAAGCTTTGGGGCCGGATAAACATCCGAGAGTATTGAAGGAGATGGCAGAGCAGATAAGCATGATGTTAACATGTATAACATCATGCTTATTTGCTCCGCCATCATGAGTCTATGTCATTGATGTATTATAGGCCTACCTTTAAAACAAATTGATAACTCAGATATCTCTTTCGATTGGGGCATGACATGCTTCCACAAACAAACCTGTGTGGTGAAGACCAGACTCTGATGGTGACGAACAAAGTTTATATATTTAATCTAGGGCACGGCCACCAGGGCTGCTGACTCCTGATTGTCATCCCATTGTTTGAAACACCTGACTGCAGTCACCCCCTTAATTGAGCTGATTAACCTAGAGGGTCACATACATTTTCCGACAAGCAAATTGAATGTTGGATCATTTTGCTCATTTAATAAATTAAAAAGTAGATTTTTTTGTGTTCTATTTGTTTAATCAGGTTCTCTTTATGTATTACTGGCAGGAATACTTTCTTTATCGATTACTTTATCAATTACTTTTTTTCCTATATTTTGTGGGTGTCTAAAACACTTCCCTACACCATATAATGAAAATTGATATTTAATATTACAATAACACATGCACAAATCTGGGATAAATATAATTTAATATTATCTTTCACATCGCCACAAAGGCTCATATTGTACAGCGATTTAAAAAAAATCCAACTTTTAATTTTTTTTATATAATTGTAAAACCCTCTGCCACCCTAACCAGGTGGTGCTGTGTGCTGCCACCACCACTGCCACCACCACTCTCTCCTATATATATATATATATATATATATATATATATATATATATATATATATATATATTGTTACGGATCTCACCGTCAGCCCCTTTTCCCCTTACCAAGGGGGGATTAATCCCCTCGCCTGCGACTGACCGACGTGAGTCCTGAAGCTGCCCAGCTCCCTCCACGAGGCAGGTGAGCAACCTCGTTCGAGACCGCGGACAAGATGTTATTTGCTGAGCGGATTAGCAGCCCGCGGCTCGAACCATTGACAAAAACTAGACCCGATTCTAAACGTTGGCCAAATCGTGCCACAGGTGTTCAATGGGGAAATCACAAAGACGAATGGATGTGAAGAAAAGAATGCAGAGTAAGGAAGAACAGGAATTTATTACGAATTATGTACAAGTCCAAAGAAACCAAGGAAGAAGGAAAGATACGAAAATAAAGACAGAAGGAGAAGACACAGTGCAATACTAGCTCATCTATTCAGTCTTACTTATTCCCAGGGACAACACGGACAAACAGACGACAGTCAGACTTACACGGGGATGATGACAGGAATGGCAGGAGGTGGATGGCTGGACGGATGAGGAGGTGGGACCACAGGGCTGGAAGGTTCAGCTGGACGCAGGAGAACGGCCGGGCCGGGAGTGAGCAGCCGCCGACTCTCCACACTTTCGTTCGCACGGCGGCGTTGCTTCGCGGCCGCGGGTCGAACCGCCGTTAAAGCTCAACTCCACTCAGCTGCGGTGGATTCCTTACTCGTCTGCTGTGGGGGCTTCCTCGGTTATCTGCTCCAACTGGACTCACAGCTCCTCCTTAACTGGACTGGACTCAACTGGGCTCCGGTGGACTGCTGGTTCCGGTGGACTGCCGGTGGGAGGCTCCGGGCGACGGGTTATATAACCACGCCCATGGAACTTTCGCGAACCTCCTCGAACGCTCTCTCTCCGCCCTCTCAGGCCAAACCCCTCATCCTTGGTTGGTTGATCGGGGGCTGGCTCACTCCTCCTTCTCATGACGAGGTGGAGACACGCCTTTCTTCTCCGAGCTGACCGCGTGCGTAATGGAGTCTTGGGGTGATGGTGATGCCAATAACCCCACCCAAAGGGCAGCGAACGCTGCCGGCAATTGCGTTTTATGGGTGGCAATTGAAAGGGGATTCTATCTTATCTGATTCGGTGCAATGCAGTGTCAATTAATGGGAAACAGAGCCTTAAGCTACACATAATAATCAAATAACTATTTAGAAGGGTATATGATTTTCTACGTGCATGCGATGGATTAACTAAGGGGACGACCTTTGACCTTTACACACAAAACGGAGGTATTTACAAGAATTACTACTAGAGGGGCATATTTACAAACAGCATTCTCAAATCCGCAACACTGCACCCTCACCCTCCAGGCACGTCCCGGGCCTATAAAACTTAACTTAGTGTGGCACGTAGGTGTAATTCCCTCTACAATTAACCTGACCCTGAGTGCGACAGTTTTAAAACACAAATAAGTATGTCCCTCTGCTGCATTGCACCCTACCTAACAGATTCACGCCCACAGGATAACCAAATTGCGGAATGGTTTTCAAACTAAACATGTACGGTGGGGAGCATTATTTACAAGTGACGTTGATTGTATTTACACTGCAACCCAGGACCTGTGATTTTTCTTTTTGGGGGGGGGAAGACAGCATGCACTGCATCGACGCACCAGCACCAATTATCACCAAAGCACCATAAAGCACCAAAACGCACCGGAGTGCACAGTCACCATAGTTCCACAAAAAAAAAAAACCCTGTTGTTGGTCTTCCTTCTTCGGCTCCCTCTGCTGGCCATTGTTCTTCCAGATGTTGTCAACTTGTTCTTCTTGGTTGCGGCCTATTTGGTGGATAATAAAACTGAAAAATGCACAAAACGTGTCCGTTTTTATTTATGGCCCACAGGAGCCGACTATGGGTGGTTCACCTGTGGGCTTGGTGCCACCTCACCGGGTCCACAAGCAAGATATTGGGCCATCGTGGCCGGTCCCAGCAGAGGGGCCATGCCCCAACCCGTGGGGTCCATGAGTGGTGCTCAGCCACAGACATGTGGTCCATAAGTGGTGCGTGGATGCAGGCAGCTGGTTGCGGGGATTCGGGCACACAATAGCGGACTCCCGTACGCTCCCCTCAGTGCCCAGAGAGCACGATCCATGGGTCGGGGAAGGAAGACAGAGAAGACAGGTGAGCGAGGGCAAGGGCGCAAGGGTACACATCAAACAAGGCAATGCAGAATGAGGGGCGCATGGGAACGAGCTGAGAAAGTTTCGTCCCTACGTACGCCCCCCACATGTGACCTACACTGCCCCCCCTTGCCCCTCCCCGTATTTACAAAAACCTACACATTTACAAAGCCGTCACTACGTCTCGTCCTCCCTATATTTCCCCTATACCAAATTCGTCACAATCCCATTAATCCAAAATTTGCCATCACCAATTCATCATCAATCCTCATAAGGAGGGAGAGATGGAACATCAGCACAATGTCACACCCACGTCATGATGCGTTTCACATTCCAAATTATTTGCACAAAAATAATAATAACAACAAACCATGGCACGGTGTGGTGTTTTGTCACCCCAGGTGAGTGGATGTAGATGGTGCGAGGAGATTCTTAATCCTAACTATCCTTTAAATGACTTTAATACACTTTACACTACCCGGGGTCTTTCCCTGCCAATCCATTGGCCATCTTACTCTATGCGGTTTTAAGAACCAAATTCCCATTGACCAAACTGTGGTGCTTCCTCAATTTGGGGTCTCACTCCCCGATTCAACTCCCTGTGCCTTTGCACAATTTCAGGACCGGGTCGTGTGGCTCTCCCAGCAGGTCTACCCACCTGCACACCTCCACCACTGCAGTTGCCTCCGAGATTACCTGCTCCTTACCCTAACCTATCTAACTGGGGAAGGCCCTCTGGCGCTCTCCCCACTCGGTGCCCTCTCTGGCACTGGGCTACCCGGGTCCGTCCTCCGGATCCTCGGGCCCCATCCACAACTCTAACGGCTCCCAGAGCCCACCTGCGGCCTCACCTGGCTGACATCCTAACAGTGGCGGAGTGCCCATTTAACTACACACACTAACAGGCCACATGCCCAGCCATTTCCACGTCACTAATGCACCCATCCAAACACCATTCTTCCACACGCACCACAGATGCCAATATCCAACCACAATTTACCTATACCCTCTACCTACTTTAAACTACCCTCCCCGGGTATTCATGATGGGGTCCATCCTCCCCATACACCCCCTTCCAACCAACCACTCCACTCCACATTTTCCACCATACTCACTCCACACCATCCATTCCATACTCCATATATTCCATACTCCATGTATTCCACACAGCCATTCTCCATACACCTGTATTTGCACACCTGTGCCATCACACCTGGTGCTTCCTGCACCCTCCTTCCTCCCAGGCTTCTTCAATCATTCAATACAATGCACAACCACAATTGTTCCTCATGCACTGCTCCATACACTTCCACGCTCAATACAATCCACAATCACCATTACTCACTCATACACTGCTCCATACACTTTCGATTCTCAAACACACGGCATCATCTGCTCTACCTGGTTTCCTTCTAACTTGGTGCTCCCCGTCTTCCCTTTAAACTAAGCACATCCCACATCGTTATCATCCATTCTAACCTCTCTATGTCCCCGACTACCTGTCCAATGTCGCTACTTACCTCTACCGTTACCTATGGTCATCTCTAGGTCCCTATACATTATCCTAACCCTCCCTCGGCGAGCTTACACTGCCATAAACCCCATAAAACTATAGCTCATGTGCCCCGTGTATGTGAGAGATGACAGAGTTGCCATCCCATCACATCAGGTATCTCCCACTATCAATTTGGCCCATCCAATTTCCTGCAAATCAAAATTTGCCAATCACTGCCAATCATTCTACCAATCATCAATTTGCCAATCATTTCTGCCAATCCTATTCACTATTCCAAAAATTCGAATCCAAAACACTATCATCATCACAGTCCACTATATCTGAGCCTCGGTGCGTCGTTACATCATTAAAACTCGGCTTCGCAAAGCCGAGCAATGAATTCGGGTGGTTTGGTCGCCTGCAGGTTGAATCCGTCCGGCATTCGGTTCAGGGGAGGCGGTTTGGTCGGGCCGAGATTCCACGCACCATCTCGGCGCGGATCCTTGCGGTCTCCGGCCCGATGGCTCAATCTCGCCCGGTCGGAACCCCGTCCCCGCCAGGGGGCGAAGGTCCGACCTGGCCCCCCTCCCCCGGAGTCGCGCCGATCGCCGCTCTGACGCGGCACCGACCATTCAGTGCGGGACCCGGCCCGAATCGCGCACTACGCTCCGAAGAGCGACGCGCTTACGGTCCTGGCCGGTCCTCGCTGCAAACAAAGCGCACCGCGCACGGAGTGCTCGCCTCGGCTATCCGTCGACCTAAACGCTGCTCCGGTCAACGTCGATGCCTTACTCGCATGCTCACACGCATACGCGACCCTTTTCACACTCACCAAACCCGGCGTTCCAACGCCGCCCGTACATTCCACACACTCCGTCCATTCCACCACCGCACTCCCTGTTACACACCACACCTCTCACGCACACTCGTCGTTCGCACACTTCGTTCCACACCTCTCCTCCGTTACGTCCTCCGTGACACTCACCATGGGCGTGCACTCTCGCATCCACCCACTCACGCGCTTCAATGGGCTCTCCCACACCCGCGCCACAACCAACTCAGGTGTGCTTTCTCGCACACTCTCCCCGTCCATCCCAAGCGTGCATCCTCGCACCCGCTCCTCCACCAACTCACTCTCCGGGTCACTCTCACCCTCTGTGTCACACTCCGTACACTCCGACGTGCCTTCCCGCTCGCACTCGGTTTTACTCCCACACTTTATAACACACCCACTCGGTTGACTCGGTTGTCGACCCAGATGGAATTAAAGGAAGATGGAAAAGATATATGGAAATGCTGTTGAATACAGAGAATGAATGGGATGGCAACATAGAGAGTAACCCAGTTTTAGGACCGGCAGAGAAGATAACTGAGAAGGAAGTTGAGGAAGCGATAAAAGCAATGAAGAGTGGAAAAGCGGGAGGGCCGACGGGAGTTGTGGGAGATATGTTGAAGGCAGCAGGAAGTTGGGGTGTGAAGAGAATGACAGAGATCTGTAATCTGGTGGTGAAAGAAGGCCGCATTCCAGTGGATTGGGAACTGAGTACCCCTGTCCCTCTATACAAGGGGAAAGGTGACCCTCTGGAGTGTGGCTCGTACCGAGCGATAAAGTTATTGGAGCATGGAATGAAGGTATTGGAAAGGGTGTTGGAAAGGAGGATAAGGAAGAAAGTGAAGATCGACGAAATGCAGTTTGGATTTATGCCAGGAAGAGGAACGACAGATGCGCTTTTCATTGTGAGGCAGTTGCAGGAGAAGTACATGGATAAGAGGAAGAAGTTGTTTTTTGGGTTTGTTGATCTGGAGAAAGCATTCGATAGGGTTCCACGCAAAGTATTGACATGGGCATTGAGGAAGTTAGGAGTGGAGGAATGGTTGATCAGAGTAGTGATGGCAATGTACAAAAGAGCACGCACAGCTGTAAGGACGAAGGACGGGAACAGTGGTGAGTTTGAGGTGAAGGTGGGAGTGCATCAGGGGTCGGTACTAAGTCCACTACTATTTGTAGCTGTGATGGAGGTGCTGGCTCAGAACTTAAAGGAGGGTTTACCGTGGGAGTTGTTGTATGCAGATGATCTGGTGTTGATTGCGGAAAGTATGGATGGACTGAAGGAAAAGATGAACAAGTGGAAGGAATGTATGGAGACAAAAGGTCTGAAGGTGAATATCGGAAAGACAAAGGTGATGGCAAGTGGTAAAGCATGTGGTGAGGTGGAAAGAACTGGGAAGTGGCCGTGTGCTGTGTGCAGGAAGGGTGTCGGAGTGAACTCCATTCAGTGTACAATGTGCGCTGAGTGGGTTCATCAAAAATGTAGTGGTCTGAGAGGGTCATTAACCAGTGTGGCAGCTACATTCAAATGTAAGGTGTGCGCAGAGGGAGCTGCAGATGGAGGAAATGTTGAGTTGGATCTTGGAGATGGCGTGAAGCTGGAAGGTGTGAAAACATTTTGCTACCTCGGAGACATGCTGAATGGAGAAGGTGGATCAGACTCGGCAACGGTTGCTCGAGTGAGATGTGCATGGAAGAAGTTTCGGGAACTGAGTGGCGTGCTGATGAGGAGGAGAGTGTCGCTGAAGCTGAAGGGAAAGGTGTATGCTACATGTGTGAGAAGTGTTATGATTTATGGGAGCGAGACATGGGTAATGAACGTAGAGCAGCAACGAAGGCTGGAAAGGGTGGAAATGCGAATGGTTCGATGGATGTGCGGAGTATCGTTGAGAGAGAGGAGGACAAATGATGAATTGCGAAAGATGATGGGAATATTGCCTGTGATTGATGCTGTGAAGAGGAACAGGTTGAGATGGTTTGGTCATGTATTGAGGAAGGATGAAAGTGACTGGTTGAGAAGAGTGATGGAAATGAATGTAGAAGGAAGCAGAGGACGGGGAAGACCGAGAAAGACTTGGCTAAAGATGGTGGAAGAAGAAATGCGGGCAAGGGGGTTAACAAGGAGAGATGCAGAAAATAGGGCAAAATGGAGAAGATTGTCATGGGGACCGCAAGGCTAACCCCCGCTCTAGCAGGGAAAATTGCCTTAAAATGCATGTTGTTGTTGTTATAACACACCCACTCGCCGACGCACACTTTTTCCTCACAAGCGCGCCATTTCCACTCACACAGCGCCCAACGGACCTTCCACAAACGCCCGCGGTACGCTGGGACCCCAAGCGCGCGAAAATCCTTTTCGCGCCAAACATCCTCCTGCAAAGCCTCTTGGCACCATATACAGCACGACCCACCTTTGGGATCCTCCTCGCCACGCGCACCTGCAAATCTTTATAAGGATTAGCAAGTACGGCATCAGGATGTGTATTCAGACTTTGTACATTATCCATTCCCTCCTCCAACTGTTGCTCTTCCAAGTCTGTTGTCTCTGCAAGCCCGATTTTAACTATTGCTTTTTCTTTGACGACCGCTGGCTTTATTAAAATTCCCTCTACTTCAGCGATCTCTGGCTGCCCCATACCCCGGGTCGCGATCTCTATACCCGTCGTTTTACCCACGCTTTGCTCCGCCTCGCTCAACCAGCGCTTCTTGACCCGCCTTACCTCGTCG
>NC_136264.1:126370745-126433245 GCF_964187855.1 Myxine glutinosa | reverse complement strand
TCCCGCCGTCTGCTGCACCAAATCCCCGTAAATGTCTCGTGCCTTCTCACAGATGATGCTCTCGGTCACGGTATCTCCTGCGAGCTGCTTCTCCGTCAACCACACAAACAACAACTTCTCCATCTCTTCATGGACAGAGGTCCGGAGCTTTGAAATAATCTTAACGCCCTTGGCTGGCGTTATAGCCTTTATCGACTCCTTCTGCTTCAAAATCGTACATATCGTAGAAGTACTACGATCGTACTGCCTCGCCAAGTCGACAACACGCACACCTCGCTCATGTTTTTCGACGATTACGTGTTTTATATCCAAGCACATCAGCCTTTTCTTCTTCTCAGCACTGCCCTTGGCACTCAATTTCTTAGGACCCATGGTTAAAACTAAGAAATTTTCCAAAATAAACAAAATGCGAAAACAAAGCAACAGCGATACGGCAGAGATGCTTGTACGGCAAGATAACCACGTGAACTGAACGCTCGCTGGGCCACCTAGTGGCGGGTGGCGTAAGCTTGCTCGCTCGTAACTCAGATCTCGGCTCACATCACAAAGCAAAAAATCGACCGAGCGACGGCTCGTATCTCGGAAAACTCGTACGTTGGTGCACTCGTAAGTCAAGGTTTCACTGTATATATATATATATATATATATATATACAGACTTGGCATTTAATATGGAATATTTTTTTTTGTGGGGGTGAACTTACTTTTCCAGATGACTTAGAACCAAAAGTTCATTGGAATTATGTTGAAATTATTCTAGATTTTGTTAATGTGACCTTTAAAAGAAACAAAAACCACATTTGACATTTCGAAACAAATAAATTGATCCTTGAAAGTGATGTAAACTGATATCGAACCCAATTCATGGACAGTACTGTGTTAAACTTCTGTACCTTTTCCAGAAGTATCTCTTTATTTTGCACATTAGCCAAAAATTTTTTCACAAAAACAAAAGTTCAATTACGACTGGGATTACGGACAGTAAAATTACAGTTCAGTACTTCGTGTAACCCCCACGAGCATTGAGGAGAGCACGTACACGTTGAGGCATGCTGTTCACGAGATTTGCCAAGGTTTGGACAGGAATCGCTTGCCATGCAGTGACAATAGCCTGCTGCAATTCACGCACAGAGGTCGGCTGCTGGTCCAAGTGGTCGATTTGACGCGTTAATTCTGCCCACAAGTTCTCTATCGGATTCATATCCGGGGACATGGCAGGCCACTCCATATGCTCTACACCACGGTCAGCAAGAAAGTGTTGGATCATGCGAGCACAATGAGGTCGTGCATTGTCATCTTGGAAGACAAAGTTTCCTCGAAAGGCTGCACGAGCAAATGGAAGCAATGTTTCTTCCAGAATGGCCCTGTACTTGAACTGGTTCAGGTTCCCATTGAGAACAACCAGGTCAGTTTTGCCCCCTGCATGAAAAGCAGCCCAAACGGTCACCCCACCACCTCCAGCTTGGACTCTTGGCACTATCCAATCTTTGTTGTAGGCTTCATGCACTTGTCTGCGCACTCGGACGCGGCTATCTTGACGATAGACCAGAAATCTAGACTCGTCACTGAAGATCACGTGATTCCAGTGTCCTGGATGCCATTGATGGTGCTCTCTGGCCCACTGCAATCGGCGCTGGCGGTGTTGTCTGGTCAGGCGTGGCTTTCTCAGGGAACGCCTGGCATGATAGCCTGCTTGAACCAGTCGTTGGTTGACTAGCCTTCTGGATACAGGCACATTTGTCAGTTGCTGCCACTCAGCCCTAAGCCGATTAGCTGACTTGGTACGGCCATTGCGGACTAACCGGTGCAGCTGGCGATCATCCCTCCTTGTGGTTCTGCGGGGACGTCCTGGCCTCGGTATTGGAGTAGGGACACCTCTCTGAGCATTTCGTTTCAGGATCTTTGACACCTGACCTTGAGTGATGCCATACTGCCGAGCAATAGCATGCTATTTCATGCCGTAATTTCGTAAAGCCACCACTCCACGACAAACAGCATTGTCGAGTTGACGGACCATCTCCAGAGGAAGCGGCAATAACTTTTGGAGACGTGCAGCAGTTGTTTTCCACTAATACAGAACGCAACAACCCTTCTATACCCGACTGTGAAGCCAATCATCAAATGCACCTGTCCGTACATTTTGCCACGCCACCTGTGATATAATCCTGTTGTTGACTTCTTGCTGCGACAGACAATCAGTGACATGGTTCTTTTAACAAATAAATCACCAAAGTGTAAAAGAAACTCACCAGATTGATATACTGAGTTAAGAAAGTAAACCCAAGTCAATAAAAAAAAAAAATTCCATATTAAATGCCAAGTCTGTATATATATATATATATATACCAAAAAAGCACACTGACCCTATGACATGATGCTGATATAATTTCCATAAATTATGTCATCGGATCAGTGTGCTTGGATTTAACTTAGAAGGCCACATATCCCATGTATCAAAGTCCTCTTTTCTCCACCATCGACTGAAAACTGATGGCTTACCCAGCCACTAAAAAGGACATTTAAGGACAGATTCGAAATGGTAGAACATTAAATAAAATTCTCACAGGGTTGGCGGTTTTTAGACACATACAGAAAGGGAGGGTGGGCGTTGTTCGTCTTGACATATTGACATATGTATCAGGAACAAACAAACAAATAAAAGCAAACATTATGTGAACTTTCAATTTTCTTCCAGGTTACGTAGAGAGCTGAAATTTTGTGTACTGATGCAATTCAAAGCCAATATGCCAGGAAAAAAAACATCGGTCGGAAGAGGACAGATTCTACAGACCGAAGAGGAAGCGACGCATATCTAATGTCACAATTAATTACATCACCCTTACTCTAAGACATTCATTAAGGAAATAACTGAACTATACTAAGCAATGTTACCTTCTATGAGTCATTTTCATAACAGTATCTTTGGTAGTTAACTTTATCTAAGTTTATTAAAATTATTCTAGATGAAATTTTGCTCAGGTTTTTGTCATTATCAAATCTTGTTTTTGTAAACTACAACAACTTAAACCATTGTGTCTGCCTCTCACTGATCTCATTGTATATTTTTTCAAGGATTCGGTTCAAGTACACCATACAAGATATCCCCAGGGCAGGCACGAGGTCCACCACCAGCCTACCAGCCACCCCCTGGTCCATCGGCTTACCATCCATTCACCTTCTACCCAGTGCGCTCACCATATGCAGCCCAAGCCCAATTTGCCCAAGTAAAATGATGTCTGGACAGTTATAGAACAGAAAAATCTGCTTCATACATATCTACCTTTGTATAGCAGTGTGGCTTGGTGGTGGAATGGGTAAAGACCCATTGCATTGCCCCTACTGGTGTGGGTTTGATTACCGTGGCTGTTTATAAAATGTTTTCACTCTCCTCTGATGGAATAGCCACTTCTCCAGGATTAATTCTAGCCTTGAAGCATTCATGAGTTGTCATGAGCACCTGCTCTGTCAAGAGTGTGAGTATGTTTCTTGTTGTTTACAGAATAACTTTTTCCCTGTTCGAACAACAATGCTCTTTTGAGCTGTGTTCTCGGTACTTGTATTCCCCACTACTTCTGTTGCACAATCTGCAACAAACACAATTCTGTTCTGTGCAACAGTCACAGAAACATGCACAGCCCCCAACCCTTATTCCCTCACCCCCATCTCACAACCCCCTTCTCCACATCTCCACTCTCCCCTCCCCCACCCCCCATCTTCCCTCCCATTTACATAATGACACAATCTTTCTGCAACATTGCTAAATGTTGGTATTCAGTGTAAATAGCAACATTTTTAAAAGTTGGTGTGTGTTTGTCTCGTACTAGCTAACAATCCTCATGAACAGATATACATACAGTCACGTGAAAAAGTAAGTACACCCCATGTAAAGTTTTGACTTTTTCAACATATTCCAACATACAGCTATTTGATCTTCATTTCAACAATATTGATAGATAAAGGTGATATAATATAACAAATATCATGAAACATTTACATTTTGTAGTCCATTGTATAATTTAAATAAACAAATGCAAATTTCACATGTGGAAAAAGTAAGTACACCCTTGGCTCGAATAGGTGGTATTGCCCCCTTTGGCAGAAACAACCTCAAGTAGGCATTTCTTATAACTGTCTACCAGTCTCTGACATCGACTGGGAGAATTTTTTGCCCACTCCTCCATGCAGAATTCTTTCAGCTGTGCGATGTTTGAGGGGTTTCTTGCATGCACAGCTCGTTTCAAATCCCCCCACAACATCTCGATGGGATTTAGATCCGGGCTTTGACTTTGCCATTCCAGAACCCTCCATTTCTTTCTTTTCAGACATTCCTTGGTGGATTTACTGGTATGTTTAGGGTCATTATCATGTTGCAAGGTCCACCTTCGGTTGAGCTTCAACTTTCCGACAGATTGCCTCACATTATCCTCAAGCACCCTCTGGTACAATGAAGAATTCATAGTGGATTCTATGATGGTGAGCTGCCCAGGCCCTGATGCAGCGAAGCTGCCCCAAACCATAATATTTCCACCACCATACTTTACAGTTGGTATCAGTTTCTTGTGGTCAAATACTGTCTTTGGTTTTCGCCAAACATGTCTTCCGGTGCTGTGGCCAAATAGCTCTACCTTTGACTCATCTGTCCAGAGCACATTGTTCCAGAAGTGCTGGTCTTTGCCTAGGTGTTCATTGGCAAACTTTAGTCTTGCCCTGATGTTCTTTCTGGACAGCAAAGGTTTCCTCCTGGCACACCTCCCATGTAGATCAAACTTGTGCAGCCTCTTTCTAATGGTAGACTCGTGCACTTTGACATCAAGAGTGGCAAGAGCAACCTGTAGGTCCCGTGATGACATTCTGGGGGTTCTTAGAGACTTATTTCATCATCTTGCGGACTGCTCTCAGGCTGAACTTGCTGGGGCGGCCTGGCCTGAACAAGTTGGCAGTTGTTTGGAATCTTCTCCACTTTTAGATGATCTTCCGGACAGTCGAATGATTGATTTCAAATTGTTTGGAGATCTTTTTAAATCCCTTCCCAGACTCGTAGGCATCTACAACCTTCTTTCTGAAGGCCTCAGAGAGCTCTTTTGATCTAGGCATGGTGACGCCGCACACTTCAACAACAAAGAGCAAACCAAACTAAATGTCTGAGGTTTAAATAAGACAGGTTCCTCCAAGATCCTCTCTAACGATGTTCTAATCATTTGCAACTGAGCTGGTGCACCTGATTCTAATTTTAGGTATTTGAAGTAGTGATAAATGTAGGGGTGTACTTACTTTTTCCACATGCGAAATTTGCATTTATGTTTATTTAAATTATACAATGGACTACAAAATGGAAATATTTCATGATATTTGTTGTATTATATCACCTTTATCTATCAATATTGTTGAAATGAAGATCAAATAGCTGTATGTTTAAATATGTTGAAAAAGTCAAAACTTTACATGGGGTGTACTTACCTTTTCACATGACTGGATAGCATCACAGAAATACAGTTGACCTTAATTGCAACTCAATTTTTCAACTCAAACACCTGTCTTTGTCACGGAACTATCTAAAACTTTCCAGGCATGAGATTAGTCGGGGGAAGGGGACAGGGGTTGTACGAGTGGTGTAGCCGCTCTGGGCGCAGCATGGCGGAGGCGTATAATTGAATGTCATTAAGGAAATTGCAATAATCATTCATTCAATAATTAATCTAACAGGCCTCAATGGATGATAAAATTAATGGTTAATCGGTTAAATCAGTGGTTAATAATATATCCTGGGGATCAAAATAATGATCTGGAAATTGTTTCGCTTTTGAAAAAGTTTTTCTCCAAAGCCTGAATCTCTGTTATACAACCTCACAAGTGGTGTGAGGTCCAGGTCCATGACCCAGGCCTTGGAGAAAGCAGGTTTGTTTTAGCACAAAGCATGCTATCTAGGGCTAAAAACTCAGCATGATCAGTGCACCAAATTAAGAATCTGTATGTTTTTTCTCTGGTGAGTTGTGACAATGGTAATAGTGACTGAGGTGGTAAATTAGCTAACAGTGTCTAATAGAATACTAATCATTTCTCAGCCAATCAACCTCTCTCTTTGACACCTCTCCAAGGTATGGGATTTTTACGTCATTATTGCACAGTAATTTCTGTGCGCTTTTCCGATCCCTGGGGTGCACTTTAATAGCGGAACTGAAAGAGAGGGGTCGCCAAGCAGAGGAGGAGTCGCCAAGCAGAGGAGGGGTGGCCAAGAAGAGGAGGGGTGGCCAAGGAGAGGAGGGGTAGCCAAGTAGAGGAGGGGTAGCCAAGGAGAGGAGGGGTGGCCAAGGAGAGGAGGGGTCGCCAAGCAGAGGAGGGGTAGCCAAGAAGAGGAGGGGTGGCCAAGGAGAGGAGGGGTGGCCAAGGAGAGGAGGGGTAGCCAAGGAGAGGAGGGGTCACCAAGAAAAGGAGCGGTAGCCAATCAGAGGAGGAGTCGCCAAGCAGAGGAGGGGTGGACAAGGAGAGGAAGGGTCGCCAAGCAGAGGAGGGGTCACCAGCAGAGGAGGGGTCGCCAGCAGAGGAGGGGTGGCCAAGGAGAGGAGGGGTGGCCAACGAGAGGCAGGGTGGCTAAGGAGAGGAGGGGTAGCCAAGGAGAGGAGAGGTCACCAAGAAGAGGTGTGGAAGAGAGACTGCAGGTGCAAATTTGGTCGCAGGTGCTACGGACCTTTGATGCTCAGTCAGAAAACCCACCGTGCACTAGCTGATGCAATGCAACAAGACAGTCTGTGACCGCTTAGTGTGTGGAAGTCCTTGATTAATTTTGTAATGTGCAGCAGTTGATGACCATCATCAACAAGGTTTTCATGTGCATCGGCGATCGCCATAAAAGTTGAACATGTAAGTTGGCTTTACTCAGTCAATAACTGCAAGTGTCAACACAGTTTATTTCATAGAACGGTATTTCATAGTATTTGATGT
Organism: Myxine glutinosa; assembly: GCF_964187855.1. Lineage (NCBI taxonomy): Eukaryota > Metazoa > Chordata > Myxini > Myxiniformes > Myxinidae > Myxine > Myxine glutinosa. The sequence goes on along the minus strand of NC_136264.1, from coordinate 126,426,307 downwards.
AAAAAAACAGTATTTCCACTTTGGGGACTGATAGGGAGGGGGAGTAAAGTTGAGCTTGCCATCAATATTTTGAGGCATCTGAAAACAAAATTGCTTGTCAAAAAGATGGGATGACAGGTCTTTGGATAACAGTATACTGTACATAATTGGAAGGCTTTCCTTTCTTCCAACGTCAGAGATATTGTTGTATTACCTTTGTTTCTTATTCTCCTATCCCATGTTTCCATTGCAGCCTGGTATGTACCTTGCTCCAACCCTCTATGCACCAGCACCAGCACACGTGATCCATCACACCACAGTGGTACAACCAAATGGGCTCCCAGCACAGGTGTACCCTCAGCTGGCTGCACCTCGTACTCACCCTGCACTTTCCCTCACTGGACATCCATCTTCCTCTATTGCCATGGCTACAGGTACTGCTTTTTCAATGAAGTTTGTACCGACCGGTCTCGTTAAATTACAGCTGTACTTTTTATTTTTTTTGTACTATTTTTTTGTACTCCCGCACAATCGAATCCCGGTCAATTGCTGAATTAATGCCAGGGGGGTTGACTCAACCTGTCATCCTTCCGAGGTCGGCAAATTGAGTACCAGTTCACTGGTAATTCCCTGTGTGTTGCAAGAGGCGACTAACAGGGTTGGTGGCAGGAAGGGCATCCGGCCATAAAACATTGCTTCAAAAAGGGGACCAAGGTGCCCAAAAAAGGCCAACCTCTGCTCTGCGGGGAAAAATGGCCTCTAAAGGTGGTTCTATAGGCCTTCAGGAGGATTAAATGAATTATTGGTTGTCTTTCATGTAAAAAATGAGGCTTGCTTTGATCTCTCCACGGCATCAAAGTTTGAGTGTTTTCCCGTTCGTTTCTTTGTCAAATTTCCGCTGCGTATTTTGTTGTGTATGTGTTATTGTGTGTTTCTATTTGGTTTTGGTTTTGTAGTTGATGCAAATTTGTGTGTAATTAGTCGTTTCTTTGTCCGGGCCTCGTGCGGCCTGGTGTCTCGTGCGGCCTCCTCGTCTCGACTTGTGCCCCGCCCCCTATATTCTCGTTTGTTCTTTCACCTCTGCTCCTGCTTTCTCAAATCCACGTTCTCACTTAGAGACTTTTCCCAGATTGTTTTCATGGTTTTGTTGAAATATTTATTTAAATATGTTTAAACCGCAGCGGTGATCCCCCCCCCTCCCCCCCCCCCCAGGATTTCCATGTTTTAAACGTTTCCCAGTGTGTACCCTGGATAAGAATAGGTACGCCGTATCCCTGCGTGTCGTAGGAGGCGACTAAGAAGGTTGGCGTCAGGAAGGGCATCCGGCCATAAAAAACATTGCCTCAAAAAGAGAACCATGACAATTACAACTACATGTGGGCAGGGTACAGCCCGAAGTGGAGATCGGTTTCTGAGGTTTGGGACATGGAATGTAGGGACAATGACAGGGAGATCAGGAGAAGTGGTGGAAGTATTGGTCAGAAGAAGAGTGGACATATGTTGTGTGCAAGAGACGAGATGGAAGGCAAGTGGTGTGAGAATGGTGAAGGGTAGGCAGGGAAAGAAAATACAAGTTTGTGTGGCAAGGGTGCCCGGAGGGCGTGAATGGTGTTGATGTCCTGTTTTCTGAGGAGTTTGTAGACAGTGTGGTGAGTGTGACTAGAGTGAGTGATAGGTTGATGATGGTGAAAATGATGATTGGAAAGCTCTTGGTGAACGGCATCTCGGGATATGCTCCCCAGGTTGGTCGGAGCGATGAAGAGAAGGACAAGCTCTGGTGTGCAATAGAGAAGCTAATGGAAAACGTGAAAGATGAGGAAGTTGTTGTGGTAGGAGGAGACCTACATGGACATGTGGGAAGGAGTATGGACGGTTTTGAGGGAGTCCATGGGGGTTACGGATATGGTGTGAGAAATGGAGAAGGTGAAAGGATTTTGGAGTTTGCTGATGGAGCTGATTTGTTGATTTGTAATACTCATTTCCAGAAAGAGGATAATAAGCTTGTTACATACACGTCAGGTGGGTTGACGACAACCGTTGACTACCTGATGGTGCGTAGGCGAGATAGGGGGCACCTCCGGGACACAAAGGTGATCCCGGGAGAGGAGGCTGTTTCACAGCACCACTTGGTTGTCTGCGACATAAGGGTGAAAGGTGCGAGGAGAGCTCGGCGGGTGTAGTACCAACCGAGAATGAAGGTGTGGAGGTTGAAAGAGGTGACAGTAATGGAGGCATTAAAAGAGAGCCTGAGTAGGGTAGAGGATGATGTGGTTGAGCTTGAAAGTGGTTGGATGTCAATGAAAGATAGTCTGTTGGGAGCCGTTGGTGAGGTATGTGGATGGACAAAAGGACCACTGAGGCACTCGGAAACATGGTGGTGGGATGATGAAGTTGGAAAGAGGATTGACGAGAAGAGGAAGAAGTTCAAGGAGTGGCAGAAGGCGAAGGGTACGGGAGCAGAAAAAGCAGAGCATGAAAGTTATAAGGCAGCCAAGAAGGCTGCAAAGAAAGAGGTAGCAAAGGCACAGGAGGCATGGAGGAAAATGTTCGGAGAACGCTTGGATTCGGAAAAGGGTCAGAGAGCAGTATTCAGGATTGCAAAGCAGATAGGGAAAGAGAGGTGTGATGTGATGGGGGTGAGTTGCTTGAAGGATGAATTGGGACAAATCGTTGTGGACCCAGATGGAATTAAAGGAAGATAGAAAAGATATATGGAAATGCTGTTGAATACAGAGAATGAATGGGATGGCAACATAGAGAGTAACCCAGTTTTAGGACCGGCAGAGAAGATAACTGAGAAGGAAGTTGAGGAAGCGATAAAAGCAATGAAGAGTATAAAAGCGGGAGGGCCGACGGGAGTTGTGGGAGATATGTTGAAGGCAGCAGGAAGTTGGGGTGTGAAGAGAATGCCAGAGATCTGTAATCTGGTGGTGAAAGAAGGCCGCATTCCAGTGGATTGGGAACTGAGTACCCTCGTCCCTCTATACAAGGGGAAAGGTGACCCTCTGGAGTGTGGCTCGTACCGAGCGATAAAGTTATTGGAGCATGGAATGAAGGTATTGGAAAGGGTGTTGGAGAGGAGGATAAGGAAGAAGGTGACGATTGACAAAATACAGTTTGGATTAATGCCAGGAAGAGGAACGACAGACGCGCTCTTTATTGTAAGGCAGTTGCAGGAGAAGTATATGGAGAAGAGGAAGAAGTTGTTTCTTGGGTTTGTTGATCTGGAGAAAGCATTCAATAGGGTTCCACGTGAAGTATTGACATGGGCATTGAGGAAGTTAGGAGTGGAGGAATGGTTGATCAGAGTAGTGATGGCAATGTACAAAAGAGCGCGCACAGCTGTAAGGACGAAGGACGGGAACAGTGGTGAGTTTGAGGTGAAGGTGGGAGTGCATCAGGGGTCGGTACTAAGTCCACTACTATTTGTAGCTGTGATGGAGGTGCTGGCTCAGAACGTAAAGGAGGGTTTGCCGTGGGAGTTGTTGTATGCAGATGATCTGGTGTTGATTGCGGAAAGTATGGATGGACTGAAGGAAAAGATGAACAAGTGGAAGGAATGTATAGAGACAAAAGGTCTGAAGGTGAATATCGGAAAGACGAAGGTGATGGCAAGTGGTAAAGCATGTGGTGAGGTGGAAACAACTGGGAAGTGTCCATGTGCTGTGTGCAGGAAGGGTGTCGGAGTGAACTCAATTCAATGTACAATGTGCGCTGAGTGGGTTCATCAAAAATGTAGTGGTCTGAGAGGGTCATTAACCAGTGTGGCAGCTACATTGAAATGTAAGGTGTGCACAGAGGGAGCTGCAGATGGAGGAAATGTTGAGTTGGATCTTGGAGACGGCGTGAAGCTGGAAGGTGTGAAAACATTTTGCTACCTCGGAGACATGCTGAATGGAGAAGGTGGATCAGACTCAGCAACGGTTGCAAGATTGAGATGTGCATGGAAGAAGTTTCGGGAACTGAGTGGCGTGCTGATTAGGAGGGGAGTGTCGTTGAAGCTGACGGGAAAGGTGTATGCTGCATGTGTGAGAAGTGTTATGATTTATGGGAGCGAGACATGGGTAATGAACGTAGAGCAGCAACGAAGGCTGGAAAGGGTGGAAATGCGAATGGTTCGGTGGATGTGCGGAGTATCGTTGAGAGAGAGAGAGAGAGGAAGACAAATGATGAATTGCGAAAGATGATGGGAATAGAGCCTGTGATTGATGCTGTGAAGAGGAACAGGTTGAGATGGTTTAGTCATGTGTTGAGGAAGGATGAAAGTGACTGGTTGAGAAGAGTGATGGAAATGAATGTAGAAAGAAGTAAAGGATGGGGAAGACCGAGAAAGACTTGGCTGAAGATGGTGGAAGAAGGAATGCGGGCAAGGGGGTTAACAAGGAGAGATGCAGAAAATAGGGCAAAATGGAGAAGATTGTCATGGGTAACGCAAGGCTAACCCTTTCCCTCTAGCAGGGAAAATGGCCTTAAAATGCATGTTGTTGTTGTTGTTGATTCGAATACGGATGAGGTCCACGGGATGGTCACCGGACCCCCTGCTCTCCCTCTAACCCTGCAGGCTGCTGGCCATGGATAACTCCACTGCCTGACAGGTTGTTAAACAACCATGGATGCTGGTTTAACTTATTAAATTTAACAGGGTCCTCACGCCCTTCAGTCGTGTTACCTTATTTTATTAATTTAATCATTTCAACTCGGGAAGCGCGCCCACAACGCTCACCCGAGTACTTATTACAGCCGAGTGGAACCTTGAGTACAGCTTTGGCTAATTGCGGAGACCATCAATGGGGCAAAACTTCCTGTCTATCTATTTATTCACAATATGTCAAACCAATGAAGAAAAGGACATAATCGAGCAGGGCTCAAATTTTTAACAGTTCAAGCCAAATAGCATTTATTTACACACACAAGCAACAATCATGCGGCAAGTAACTACAAAGCCATCAAAAGGCAAAGAGCATGTATTTACAAAAAAGCAATATAAGGCCATTTTTTATGTTGAAGGCTCCAGTCACGGACTATATAGTCTTCATCAAGGCCAGGCTTTATATAAAAGAGAAGAAAAGTGAAGAAAGAGAGAATAGTCTAATAATTTTTGAGGAAGTAAAAAATCTGCTTTTTGAAAAGGGGAAGGTTGTAAGTGTTTGGAAATACATGGGAAGGTAAAGAGTTCCAGAGTTTGGCAGTGGAGGGGAAGAAATAAACATCATACGGCCCACCATCGAGTTGTCAATGGCCATTGGCCACACAATAATCATGTGATGTAGTGGGGGCTATCAAGTGTTCCATGGTGTCGCTCATGGTGGAGAGACACAAGCAGCAAGTTATTGGGAGCAGAAACCAAAATAATGTCAGTAGAAAAGAGAAAGAGAGTCAACTTTGCAGCGTAATTCGAGCGGGTAGAGTTTTGAGGTCAGATTTGGAGAGTTGATAAGTCGGATTACTTTGGATTCAATTCTATCTGGTAAGTGTGTGAAGCTAGAACCTCCTCAGATGTGAGAGCAGTACTCTATACAAGGGCAAATCAATACTTTATATAGTTGAAGCAACTGTTGAGAGGAGAAGAATCTTCGACAACAAAATAGGACTCCTAGTTTCTTCGAGGCAGACTTAGCTAGTTGGTTTATTGAATCCTAGTAGGTTTATTGGTAATACATAGTAGGTTTATTGAATCACATGGTGTAATTGTGGAGCTTTCAAAGGAGATTGGAGAGTTGAGAAGGGTTTTAGAGAGAGAAAGATGGGAATAAATTGAGTTTTAGAAGCATTTAACTTAATCTGATTACATTTGTCCACTGGGAAATCTTGTCCAAATCAGAATTTAAAGAGGTGGCTGTGATGAAGCAAGATGTAGATTGAGTGATGGAAGATGGGGCAGATGGGAAAAATATGGAGGAATTTAACACCGAGTCATCAGCATACAAGTGCATTTGGTTATTTGTAGAAGGAAAAAGGTCATTGATTAAAAAGAAGGAAGAGTTTTGGAGACAGGACAGAACCCTGATGCACATTGCTGTTGATAGGGATGGAGGGAGATGTTGAACCATGAACAATTGCAGAGATAGAGCAGTCGGAGAGAAAGCTCGATATGACAGAACAGACTGAAGGAGGAAAGCTGAAAGAGGGAAGCAGGGATATCAGACCCCGATACCAAACTCTGTCAAAGGCTTTTGAGATATCAAGGCCTACAACAAAGGATTCCCCAAAGTCTCTCAGAGAAGAGGCCCAGACATTTGTAATGTAAGAAAGGATATCACTGGTAGATCTTGCCTTGTGAAAGCCATATTGATGGTCAGATAGAAGACTGTGAGATTCACGATGCTTGAGGAAATGGGAATTGAGAAGACATTCAAAGACTTTGGAAATATTAGAGGTCAGAGCAATAAGACGGGGGTTGGGAGGATTTGAAAGATCACTCTTCTTTAAAATAGGATGTACTAAGGCATGTTTCCAGGAAAGAGGAAAAGTTTGGGGTTTTAAACAAAAACGAAACAAACGAGCAAGCACTGGTGCAAGTTCTGAAGTATGCTCCTTCAAGACACGAGGAGGAATGCCATCTTGTCCGTACGCCTTGCTTGTGTCTGGAGAGAAGTACTTTTTTGACTGCATGAAAAGAGATTAAAAGGAGGGGCATAGGATTGGGAAAGGGGTGTATCAGATATGGAATGTTAGCGTCATCCAGTGTGGAATTGGAGGAGAAAAGATAACCAAAAAGAGTTGCTTTATCAGTTGGAGAGACAGCGGTAGTATCATCAGAATGGAAAAGTGAAAATAAGGTAGAGCAACATAAGTTGTTGGTGATACTTTTAGCTAAGGACCAGAAACATATATTTACATCAAGCACACATAAGATCAGAATCTTAACCTCGAGCACATATTTTCCCCTTATACAGACTTACTTTCACAAGACATGGCACCACCAGTTAAACCGGGAAAGTAGATGATCAGTATGAGAAGATAGAAGCAGGCTGAAGTATTGGGTCGACTCCTATCTTACAGTACACAGACAATGCGGGCATGTGTCATTTCCAAAGTAAAGTAAAGAAAAGGAAAGTGTGGGGTGGTGAGTGATATGGAGGATGTCTGTGTGGTGTCGGGATGTGGTGTGAAGTGGTTGGAACTGCCAGGTTAATAGTTCTCGTGTCGCTGCCTGCCCTCCGATTCTCACACTACCATGATAACTCGTGCAGACCCACAACACCAGCAGATGGCAGGTGATTCCTTCAAAAATACAGCACAGCTGTAACTCGATCAGGTACATAGCACAGCTGAAACTTGATCAGGGGCACAGCGCAGATTTAACTCGATGAGGGGCACAGCGCAGATCTAAATTGATCAGGGGCACAGCGCAGTTGTACTCGATCAGGGACAGAGTGCGGGCAGATGTAACGATACAGGCTTCCTCAGTGATGAGGCAGTTTTTCCCCAGTGGTTCCATTGATTCCTATTGTGACATTGAGACTGGCTCAGGAAGTGGTAATGAATGCCCAGAGGCTCTTCCCACCTCCTCTTGGTTGCTTCTGATTGTTTCTCTACTTGCTGAATCTTCCAGTTTCTTCCAGAAAATATCTGGCTACTGACTGGCAACTACCCTTCCATAATATTCCTCTGTCGCGGTTATCACCACTTTAGCGCTGGGATCCCTTTTCACCGTAAGAAATGTTTGTGTGGTGCTTGCGTTTTGACAGGAAAATGCTGCGAAGAAAGAAAAGGAAATTATTTGAATGGGAGAATTGAATGTGTGTTGACTCAGGAATGATTATTGAAAGGGTACAAGGCTCGATGGGTGAAAACTATCGGGGAATTATCGAGGAGTGAAAACTGTCGGGGAAATATCGAGGAGTAAGTAATGAACGAAGAAGGCAGGTTCCTGAAGGAAGCACTGGAAATAAAAGTTGTAAAACGAAAGGATGAGGGATTGGAGATGGATGGGTGATTGGTGGATTGATGTACTGTGGGATTAAAAATGGAACTGATGGATTGAAAGTGGATTGATGGATTGAAATGTTTTGAAAGTAGGTAGAGAGGATGAATATTACACCGGGGATGAAACAGACTCTCGCAATGCATTTTCCCCCAATCCTCTGGACAAAGGGCAAGGATCTACCTACACACAAATTAAAGAAATAACTGTCTGGGGAATCTCTACGTGTCTGTGGATGTTCTTTCCACAGGTCTATTTCCGCAACTGCAACGATATCCTAAATTGCAGTTTCATTTTTTTATTTCCTGGGTTTTCTTCCATTGTTGCTTTATTTTGTGTCCTGCAGCAACTTAATGCTTAGAAAGGAGCTTTCTGTATTTGGAGGTGATAGATTCTGCAGATGCAATAAATTGCATTTTGTCTCCAATCATGCAACTTCCTTTGTGTCACCTTTAGGATCTTCCAGAACAAAAGTTTTGGTCATTTTTTCATGGCTCAGGGGGAGGTTTTATATATATGTATATTACTTGGACGAGTACCTGTCCCAAGTGACAGGAAAAGCTAGTGAAGGTATCCCCCACCTCTCTCTCCCTCCCCTTCCCTTCCTCCCCACTCTCTCCCTCCTCCCTCCCCCATTCTCTCTCTCTCCCTCTCTCTCTCTCTCTCTTCCCCACTCTCTCTCTCTCCCTCACTCTCTCTCTCTTCCCCACACTCTGTCTCTCCCCCACTCTCTCTGTCTCCCACTCTCTCTCTCTCTCCCCCACTCTCTCTCCTCCCTCCCCTACTTTCTCCCTCTCCCCCCCCACTCTCTCTCTCCTCCCTCCCCTACTTTCTCCCTCTCCCCCACTCTCTCTCCCCCACTCTCTCTCCCCCATTCTCTCCTCCCTCCCCTACTTTCTCCCTCTCCCCCACTCTCTCTCCCCCACTCTCTCTCTCCTCCCCCCCCTACTTTCTCCCTCTCCCCCACTCTCTCTCCCCCACTCTCTCTCTCCTCCCTCCCCTACTTTCTCCCTCTCCCCCACTCTCTCTCCCCCACTCGCATGTCTCTCTCCCACTCCCCTCTCTCCCCTACTTCCCTCTCCCTCCCCTACTCCCTTCACACCCCAACTCCTCTCTATATTAGGCTAGTGGCCAAATGAGGTTTTTGGGTGGCATACCCCTACCCAAGGTAGAACAAGTCACAACCTATTTTTTCTTGAAGAGGGATGTTTGGGGAGTTAGAAAATCATGGTTGTGAACCTGAGATCATTGCACAACATTTTGAAAATCACGTTTACATATGTACCACTGCAGACTGCAAAAATGGATTTAATCGCCACAGATTTTGGCTCATATTGGCTCATATATTTGTTAATACTGGTGCTACAAACACAAATCTGGTACCAAAATGTGCGGAATGATGACATATATATCTGTAAAAACCATTTGTGATGTAACAAAGGCTTTTGTGTGACCTACAGGCAAAAATAGTGGAATTTTACTCAACAAATCAGCTTCGGGTTTACCAATAAATATCAACAAAAACATTAATTACTTCAAAAATATTGGACTTGCAGTCATACTTGTTACATCAACATAATCCAAGTTTATTTACCCTTTGAAAAATATATCTAATGATATAATTGTCACTGAAATGATATAGTTATAACTGAAATCATATGTCGCCCCACTAATGCTGACCGATAGAAATCCCGAAGCAGATATGCAACATGAAGAATTGACTTAAGATTCTGACACAATTGTGAAAGTGACTTTTATAGACATCATGTTGATATAAGCTATTTCACATATGACGATAATGAATTCATAACATGCACTGTAACTTATGTACATCTATTACATGAAGTAATACATGCAATACATTTAAAAGTTCAGTCACGCTCTTCATCGGTGCCGTCGTCAAAGACAACAGAATCATCAACATTTGGACAATCGTCTGCACTACACGAGCAGAATTCAGTGCAGGTCAGTCCTGCAGAGATACAATGACATGTTCTGCTCTGCCTACAGTCATCGTCGGTGCAGTAGAGATGCGTGAGATCTCGAACCTCCCTTGGGGCTGCATCCTTTTGGAACATGACAGGCTCAAGTTTGTTGTCTCTGACCTGCCATCCATTACCATCGGGGTTCCAAAGTACAGGCTTCGCTACATGGCTGTGGGTCCATATCGCCACCTGGTAATTTGCTCACTTCAGATGTTGTTCGAAAGCATCGTCTGTTGGTGGGAAGAGAGATGCTGGTTTGTCACTTGTGCAGGCATAAACATAACGAAGTTGGTCGAGTGTGTGACTTGACTTTGAACCATACAACGACAGAGCATATTTTGTGGCAGTGCTGACGACATTGGTGGTATCTCTGGTTTGGCCTAACCGTGACAGTGGTGCCAAGTGTGCAATGTTTTGCTTGAGTTTCGAATATGCAGTGCGTTTCCCGACTTTGAACAGCGAGGAGGTTGTGTCACAGCCACTTATAGCATGTGATGCTGGCAAGCAACTTGACGTATCCTGACCGATGTCGTCCGTTATTCTGTTGACAGGAATGAATCTCTGACGATTCGTTGTTTTTGTACAGTGACCCGCATTCATGTACACTTTGGTGTCCCCAAACATGCCTTTCCCACAGTAATAGATGAGTAGGACCAACACGTCGGTGTCATCACATCGTACAATGACCCTTGAGTGTGCTCTGGCGAGATGGATAGCATGTAGCAGGAGCCGTGTGTCAGCCTCCTCATGTGTGCTGAACAATTCAGGTAGTTCCCGGATGCCTCTATGATCCACAACTTTAACTAGCAGGCCATCGTTAAAGCCTCCTGCCAGTGTGACAGATTGGTTTTCCTCAAGCTGCAATTGGGCGGCTACTGTCAAGTAACTGCAGAGGAAATCGGCAAGCGCTGATTTGTTTGTGGTGTTCTTCAGGAACTTCCTGTAGTTTGGAACTGTGCGTTGTCCATCGATGACATATCTGGGTGTTGACTCTCCACCAGTGCGACGTTCTCTTTCCAGCTGCTTGATAGAGAGTGGTACATCATACCTGTCAAAAACCAATGTAACTGATGTCACACCTTGGTTACTAGCAAGCAGTGACTGAATCTTCTGCATTATGGTACGTCCGAGATCGTCAAATGTGTCAAACTGGGCTTCATCAAGTGCCTGAAGTAGTGCCATCCCATCAATGACATAAGCAGTATCATGTTGGTCAGAGGGTTCGAGCACCTGGACATCCTCGCAATTAGCTTCTAACTTCTTTGCCAGATCCGCCTTGTTGGTTTTTCGCATTGTCCCATCATTGTTGAAGAGGGACGGTGGCACAGGAGCCAGTTCATGTGTCAGGACTTGTTCCAAACTGACATCGCGTTTCTTTGAGACAGCAAGCAGCCGCCGGAAAAGTACTTCTGAATCCACCATCAATTTATCTCGTTTGTTGGTTTTCATGGGTTTTGACATGTAAATACCCTCCGAGGCAGTTTGATCAACAGCCACAGACGTGAGGAAACGTCTCACCTCATCATAGGACACACAGTGTCCTAATTCATGAAGCATGTCAATGAGATGCTTGCTTCCCAATTCATGATGCACCTGCAAGGCTAAACCAAGCGTTATTGTGGAGTACACTCGATGGCTCTGTGATATTATATTGTAACAAATGGCGATCGTCCTCAGGTTGTTCTTCATAACACCTTCATCACGACAGCTGGTTACATTCGTGTGTGATTTCTCACTGGTGCACCACTGAATAAAGTCGTAGAGTGTATTAGGAACGAATTCTGCACAGTGCTGAATATCTGTTTCCTCGACAGGTGCATACATATTTCCAACATGCTCGATATCAGCCATGTGCTTCCTCAGGATACCAGCTGCAGCATGCAAAGTATGCATTTCACTATCTATGGCTGATGGTACATCAGACGGGATGTCTTCATATTCTGGTTCATCGGTCATGCTCTGCAGAATCGTGGCTTTTCTCAGGGCATCACCTAAGGTCACAGAAGAAGAGCATATGATGTCAGTGTGGCCATCAAATGTTACACAGACTATTTGGTCACCATAATATTTAGTTAATCGCTCCTTCAACTTCCAAGTTTTATACTGTTCTGCATTCGTGGTACCCAGTGAAACCAAATATCCAACGTATTCATCTTTCAGATGAACGAGGGGTGTCACTGTCTTAGTTTTGGAGAACACAGTTTGTTCCAGATAACATTTCAGTTCATCAAAAGCTTCATCATGTAATGTGCCCATTGTTTCCTCTCCTGATTTACGAATTGCAGCAGTGATGTTCCGTTCTGAAATATAGTGTGAATAGCATAACCTGTGGTACTTGGCATCATAGGCGAACAAATCTGGAAAGGCAAGCATGCGCATGTGTATTTTATTGTCTTGTCTTTTGTCAGCTGCTGCCAGAACTTTTTCTCTGGTGGACTGTCCAGTTCCTGTAGATACCGGTGTAAGCTTGTTTGTGGAAGTGTTGGATTTTCCACAAATGAAGCAGTTAGTCCTGATGTCAGACCCAGCTGTTTCATTTCTGCTGATTCTTGTGTGTTATGTTGCCGCAGACGTGCATGGTTGCTGGTCACTCTCACTGGGGTTGGATGTGGAGATATTTGACTTGCTGGTATACTTGGCCCGACACGATTTGTGGAATGATACTTTCAAATCAAGACTCAATATGTCTTGTTGCAAAGGCCAGATACTTTCATAAACGTCATCTTTTCTGATTTGACTTGCTTTGAAGATTGCACTCAAACCATTAAATGTTGGGTTCGTTACAACTTCTTGCTTTTTAGGGTTGAGGGGTTTAAAGCATATGATGCAGTGGTCAGTGTCAATTTTACGACGCTTCACAACAGGTGGTTCCAGATCCATAATTGCAGATCAATTGTCAGCACAAGCATCTGAAATGAAATAATTAAAGATAAGTATATATCAGTAGTTTTAGAAAAAGGCAATCAAGCTCAAAATTGATTTTCTGCAACTGGATTTAAAATCATTCTTGTTTGGTTAATGCATATACATGTATTATAAATTAATCAATGTCGGTTACTTTTAGGGGGGGTGACATATGGTTTCGGTAATAACTCTATTAATTCAACGGATTTATCTTTATGAGTTATATTTCTAAAAAGGAGAATGATAGAGGGTTATTTTGATGTAATATGTAGTAATACAACTCAAATACTTATGAAGAAATTAATTGTTTAGTTGATATTTATTGGTAAACCCGAAGCTGATTTATTGCGCAAAATTCCACTATTTTTGCCTGTAGGTCACACAAAAGCCTTTGTTACATCACAAATGGTTTTTACAGATATATATGTCATCATTCCGCACATTTTGGTACCAGATTTGTGTTTGTAGCACCAGTATTAACAAATATATGAGCCAATATGAGCCAAAATCTGTGGCGATTAAATCCATTTTTGCAGTCTGCAGTGGTACATATGTAAACGTGATTTTCAAAATGTTGTGCAATGATCTCAGGTTCACAACCATGATTTTCTAACTCCCCAAACATCCCTCTTCAAGAAAAAATAGGTTGTGACTTGTTCTACCGTGGGTAGGGGTTTCTCAGATTTTAGGCCCCTTTTTAAATTTGGCCACTAGCCTATATGTCCATTGTCTTTTTTTAAAATGGTTTTAATTACCATTTCAGGTTTTTTTTTTAGCCTTCACTATTCAGTTGTAATTTTTATTTGATATCTGATGTACCATAGTTGTTACTTTGCATCTGTGCTGTCAAAGCAGCTTCCTGAGCAAGGGTTATACCGAGTGGCTTGTCATTGCCTTTCCAGCAGTAGTTCGGACGGGAATTTGTAATTTGTTGAGGATGCCGGCGATAGCTTGCCCACTCTTCGTGAAGGACACTGTGGGGATCTTTAACGTCCATCAACTAATGTCGGAAGACGGGACGCCAATTTAATGTCCATCGGAGGGACGGCGCACATTTATGATTTACCCAGTGTGTGAAACACTGGGATGATAGTTTATAGCTGGGTCGAGATTCAAACCTAGGCTCGGAAGCTTAGAGGAGAGTGTGGGTACCTTGAGATCACCCTGTCAGCCAAGGTAGTCTCTTAACGCACTGTTAATAAACAAACTGCGATTCCCTGTTTATGTATTCCTATACGTTAAAAATGTATAATATAATAGAATCCAAATCAAAAAAGATCGCGACCGATGTCCCTAGACAGGGTAAAATCAAATCATACATATAATAATTACCTTTAAAAGAGTGAAAAAATGAATGTTGGAGCCATTTTACCTCACGTCTCGCAGAGCTTATTATTTAATTACTTGATTATGAAAAAAACGCTTTTTCCTAAATTATTTCCGATTTCACATTAGATTTCGACATAATTGTTTAGGACATGAGATCCGATCGTGAAATATGGAATCAGATTTCGAATATCAGAACTTTTAAGAAGTCCATACGATACAATCTTGTCAGGAGCCAATCACATTGCATCTGGCCTCATACAGCCAATCAGCGTAACCGTGAACGGACGAATTGACAGCCATCTCTGTTATATTAATAAAATACCTTTTTTATTTTCCTCATTTAATCGATTACCTTCACACATATAAACACGGAAGTCACAGCCCCCCTCACTCTCTTGGAACAACTCACGGCCCTCCTTACACCGTTCATTCACATGGAATATCTCACAGCCCCGCTTTTTGTCAGTTTTGCACACATTATAATTGTTGGAGTGAAAGAATGAGGTAAAATGAGAGCTCCTTACCATGATGTTTTAACTATGTTTATCTGAAATCTCATTTCAGATATAAATGGTATATCTTAGTGGGCTTTAAAAAAAATTGTGAAGTTTAAATTTCTTCCTCAAGTCGGCAAATAATTGTTTTATGTTTTGGCATCGCCTTCAGGGGGCACTCATGTCACATTAAATGTCTCTACCATCTGTGGCCTCTTCATTGCTGCAGAAATTGTCACAGTGATGGTGGTAAACAAAATATGAATTTGTTTTTCTTTAATATACAGAAAGCACGAGAGTAACTATTCTTTTGTGTATATATAAACCATATTTACGTCATTCTTGAATGAAAGATTTAATAAATAATGAAAGAGTGAGAATTTAAAAGCTTGGTAACAATGCACTTTTTTTTCAATATTTTTTTTTGTGACAAAAATGGTGTGTGTGTGTGTGTGTGTGTGTGTGTGTGTGTGTGTGTGTGTGTGTGTGTGTGTGTGTGTGTGTGTGTGTGTGTGTGTGTGTGTGTGTGTGTGTCTCTGCGTCTGCATGTTGGGAAGGTGGTGGAGTTCGATTGGTAGAGGAGGCATATGAACATATGAGAAAAATATACCGTACTGTATTGGAGGAGCGAGTGCAAACATGTGGAAAATATACACAAGCTTGTCAGTAATACAGTGCTGCTAATATGTTCTCCTTAGCAAAACTGCTTGGCGTTTGAATCAAAAATGAACTGGAAATTTTATCCAATAGGGAATAACACTTTTTGAACTTTGCAGTGTAGCTGGTGGTGCAATGATGAGTATTTTATCACTGTACTGCCAGAGAGCTTTAAAAAACCTATTTAATGGCAAATGGAAAATATTATCAGCAAAGAATGGTGCTATTATTAGTAATTTCTGCAAGTAAATAATTGCTCACTCCAGCATGCTTTAAAGCTACCTTATCAAGGCACAAGTGCGTTTATGTACACAAGTACATAAACGATAGGTAGAAAGTGGAAATAACTAATGGGGTGAAGTTACGTCATGTCATTGTTGTTTGTTGACTGATGTAAATTAAAGTTTGTGCACTTGCAAATTTCCATTCTTTCCATATTTCCATTTATTAACAATATACTGTATATGCGTTCAAAATATACCATTGAGCCTGCTCTGTCAGTCTATGTAGAAAATCGTTGATCCTGTTCCCAAACAATGTTGCCACATAATTGCCCACATCTGCCCACATTCTCTCCTGTAAAATGTTTTACCCCTCTGTCACATTTTATTGCAAAGTCTCTTCTCCTTTGATCTCAGACAAGTCCATGCAATTGAAACTTCATTCATACGAGGGATAAATGTCTGATGCACACCCATAATCAACTGGTCTAGCAGATGAGAATCTGGATCGATGTGCTATATTTCCATTTGTGAAACAATTATGGCCACATGAGTTCAGCTTGTAATACGAACACACACCAAACTTTAAGTGGAATTCTATAGTTTTCTTTGTTTTCTTTGCTCCCCCTCCACCCACCTTTCCATTTTTGTTCCATTCCTGTTTCTGATTTGAGCCCCTTACTTGTGATTGAGCTTGAAGCCAACTCAAAAGTTAAACTTTTACTTTATTCACCCCTTACCCCCAGTCCTTACTGTCTCATTCTTCTGCTTCTTCATTCTTCCTCCAATTGTCCCTTTACCATGCTGTTGTGTTTCTCCACTCTCCACTGTGTTCTAGCTGCTCTGTGTTCTAGTTCTTCCATAATACAAAACTAGAGAGTTCGCAGAACACCTTACCACATGCAATCTTGGAAAAATGAAATGACCCTTCGTCTTTACTTGCTTGCTCTGCGTTTCCGAGCAAAATCAATATTTCCCTATGAGCCGTGGTTATATTGAAATCTCGATATTCCACAACACTGAGAGCGCAAGCAGTAAATTTGATTGGTCGAGATGGTGTGATAGATTGTCCAATTAAGTACCGCTAAATTGAAGTTTTATGGAAGTGGCAAGAAGGTGATTTGTGAAGATGTATTTTCTGCCACCTTTGCCTGTTGTCGAATGAAAACTCACCATATGGGGTCCTATAAATGTTGTCTTTACCCCGTGCACGAAGTGCAAAGCAGGGTAAAGCAATTTACAGTCTTAAAGTACAGTATATAATTCCATTGTAATAAAATAAAGGTTTTAAACACTGTAGAGAATACAAAAAAAAAAAAACTTTTTTCAGAAGTTTAGCGCCATTGATGTGCCGTCTTTTACACCACTTTATTTAACACGTTGAATTAGTTATTTGTGCCTGTTGTTTGTATCCTTTATGATGTCCCTAAAAACAGTAAGTTTCCTGTTTGGAATGATTTTCAATTTTGTTTGACTGCCAGACAGGCAGACAGACTACAACAATTAATTTACCTTACTCCTCTCTGCACATATGCGCCCGGGACGAGATTGCATACAATTTGACAAATTTACAGCCAAATTACTGCTAAACTGCAGTTTATTGTTCTGATTAGTTTTGTACAGTGTTAACTAAGTTAACTGTACAGTCTTAACGCAATTCATAGAATACTTACTCTGCACAGTCAACTTGGTGCAAGCCAACTCTTCTGCTTTTGAAGGTTTTTTTTCTTCGATCCAAATGGCTGCCAGACCACATGAGCAATGACATCATACATTTCTATTCTCTCATATAATTGTTGTGTCGATCACGCTCAATAAATTTCAAACTGATCAGACTAAGCGTTGTCCCTGTCGAATTATGATGTCATAAAAAAGGCACTGATGGCATCATAATTAACATATCTTATTCCCCATGGGGCGTACTTGATAATGAGCCGTGTTTCAATTTTCTCCATGGAGTTGTTTCAGAGATAAAGAGGTGCGAAGTTTTTTCCAAGATGGTGCCTGTACCATGTGACCTATTACGTCATAATTATCACTAAAATTCTACAGGCGGAGGCGCTCCAATGGTGAAAATTTTGTGTCAATCGGACCAACAATTGCAGAGAAAAAAATTCATACTGATCGGATCAAGCGTTGTACTTGTCGAATTATGACGTCATAAATAAGATACTGATAACATCATCATTAATATATCTTATTCCCCGTGGTGAGTTCTTGACAACGTACCATGTTTCAATTTTTTCCATGGGGTGGTTTCGGAGATAGAGGAGGAATTCCATTTTTCCAAAATGGCGCCTGTACCACGTGACCTATGACGTCATAATTATCAATGAAAATTTCAACAGGAGGAGGCGCTCCCATGGTAAAAAAATTTCATGTCCATAGGACTAACAGTTTCAGAGAATTTTTTTTTTTCCATACTGATCAGATCAAGTGTTGTACTTGGTGAATTATGATGTCATAATGAAGGCACTGATGACATCATTAAAAAAAAAAAAAAAAAAAAAACCACCTTTAGAGGCCATTTTTCCCCGCAAGCGGGGGTTGGCCTTTTTCGGGAACCGTGGTTGTTGTTGTTTTTCGGTCCCCTTTTTGAAGCAATGTTTTACGGCCGGATGCCCTTCCTGACGCCAACCCTTTTTGCCGCCTTTAACGACAAACAGGGAATTACCAGTGAACTGGTCCTCAATTAGCCGACCTCGGAAGGATGACAGGCTGAGTCAACCCCCCTGGCGTTAATTCAGCGATCGACCGGGATTCGAACCCAGGATCCTAGGATCCTAAGCCGGCACCCTAGCCGCTAGCCCAACACCAGGCTGATGACATCATTGACATATCTTATTTCCCATGGGGAGTACTTCACAATAAGCCTTGTTTCAACATTTTCCATTGAGTGGTTTTGGAGATATAGAGGTGTAAATTTTTTCCCAGACGGCGGCGTCCGAACCATGTAACCTATGATTTAATAATTATGAATAAAAAATTATACAGGCGGAGGCGCTCTTATGGTAATATGTTGTGTCAATCGGACCAACGGTTGCCGAGAAAATGAATTTTAAAAATGCAGACACATGTATGCCACACATATGCCACGTACGCCACACGTACGCATGTATGCAACTGAATGCCTAACCCTGCTTTTCGCTTTGTGAGCGCAAGGTAAAAATATATAATTCAATTTAATTAAAGTACTTCCTCAATCATAGACTGACAAACAGAGTGAACAAATTTATTTACCCAGCGTTGCGCTTCATGTACGGGGTAAAGACAAACATTTCTAGGACCCCTTATGGTGACTTTTCATTCGAAAGTAGGCAAAGGTGGCAGAAAATACATCTTCACTCTAGCACTGTAATGCTGCCCACTCACGGTCCTACAAATAGCAATAAGGCAAGAAGAACTGCTTTATCTCTGCAATTATACTGTGTAATAACACCTAAATTCCATCTTTGTTCATTTTCTTTCTTCTGACTCAAACCTTCCCAGCAGGTAACATGCTGGCTGCTCCGACCATGACTCCAATTGCCGGACAGCCAATGGCAGTGGGAGCATATCGGGCTGCCCCAGGCCTCCCGGCCTACACCTGCGTTCAACCACCTTGGTAATTTTACCACTGGGAGTAACTGCTTGAGGACAGAGAGAAAACTGGAAGTTTTGAGATGGGTGGGAGGTATAAAGAGAAAAGGGTGGATTTTAGAGACAGGGGAGTTGCAAGAGTTAGGCAGATGTGGGCAACTTTGGCAGGAATTAAGTCAGTGGTTCGGTGTCAGATAGTTGGACTTTGTTAACTGCCACCAACTATAAGACATGCTTGTCCTTTTAATGCATCCTTTTTTATACATGGAGAGTAACAGACACCTCCACGTCCTTTTTGTTTCCATGCGTGTTGCTATTTAATATAACCTTTATATCATTTCAACATTAAGATTTTTGCCTTTGAGATAAAGGCTGCATCTATTTTTGTTTTGCTATTCGGTCTCTTTATTTTGTTTCTAATTTTTGCGGAATGGGATTTTCTTGGCTATTGTTTTATCTGATGCTTTGTTTTCTACAAAAAGCAGATTAAATGTTTTGAGATGTGTATCTGAATTTTTTTTGTCATTCATATACTTGGACAAGAATTGTGAAAAGTGTGCGAATTATACCATGACCATCCAGGAAATTACAGAAAACATCTTGTTGTGGATCAAACAAACCATCTCTTCCCTTTATGGCATCAGTTCAATGAGGAATTGATTCCTCAAGATGTTGTTATCTTAATGGTTATCTACTAAATAAGAGAGCCGTTGGTCTGTGTGTCTGTGTCGCCATTTTTCTCAGAGATGGCTGAACGGAACTTCGTCAAACTTTCGGAGCTTCACCAGTGACTGATTGGGAGTGTTTTAAAAAGGAAAAAAAGCGGGGGGGGGGTGGGGGGGGGGGGGGTTGGGGAGTTCGTTTTTTTGAAAATCGCTCTATAGCGCCTACGCCTTTTTGATTACTGACAGTTATATACAAGTACACATTCGCATAAATAAATACAAAACAATCATCAGACATTTGAACACCAATAAAACAATTCCGGAAATGGTCGAAGTTGGTGGTAAGGCTGCTTCTTCTTCCTGAACGTCATCGTACTTAATTCAGAAACGTGATGAACGGCACATTCACCAGCATATATTCAAATGATGATTTGACCAGGTAAAATCCACCAGGTAAAATGATGATTTGACATTTGTGATGGATTCTGATTTGGATGTAATTGCTTTTCCATTATATTTGCCCTCATTTCAAACATATTAATGTTCCTCTTTCGCTTGAGCAACGCCGGGTACTCCAGCTATAAACGCTTATATACTATACTCGGGGTACAAATACAAATACAACTTTGTCTGGGGGGTAACATAGGCTATGTGACCGCGGCTTCATTCGGGGTTGTAGGGGACTGGGAGAGGGGCGTAAATTCTCTATGTAACTGTGTACCATGTAGCGCCACCTGGTGATGGTGGCAGAGGGTATTCCAATCCTTTTTTACCTGCGCAACACTCAGGTTATGAAGCACTCTTTGCATGGGGAAAATATTTTCCTCCTTTCCTTCCCCCCCCACCCCCCCCCCCAAAAGATGTATATGTAGTATATATATCTTTCCCCTCCCTCCCCCTTCCACACCCTTCCTCATGGGGGGGGGGGGGGGGGGGTTGGAGGAACATTTCAAAGCAATTGTTTAATGCAGGTTCACCTGAGCTGGGCTTCTCCCATGACTGCCCTTTATGACATCACCAAGATATTTCTACTTCTTATTGATGTGAAGTGTGAATGGCATTCGCCACTGCGACTCCTTATGTACACTTTACTTTGCACGGTTTATTTTTTGTAATTTTGTCTGCAGCACTGTAATGTGCTTATCATGGAAGAGGAAGTGTGGATACCATTGAATAGGGTGAAAAGGGAAGGGTGCTAAGCATTGATGAGGTGTGTCCAGAGATGATCATTGCAGCGGGATAAGTCGGAGTCAGGTGGACAACGAGGTTGTTGAATGTATTTACAAGAGATGGTTCAATTCCGGAGGAGTTGAGGATATGGAATAATTGTGTCGATATGGAAGGGGAAGGGGGATGTTCAAGATACGGGGAAGTACAGGGGTAGTACACTCCTTAGTCATGTCAAGAAGGTGCTGGAGAGGATTCTGGATGGGAAGATAAGGAAGAGTGTGGAGAAGGAGATCAGAGAAGACGACCAATACCATAAGCAGGCGTTTAGAAACGGCAGGGGAATGACAGATGGGATGTTCGTGCTGAGGCAGCTGGTGGAGAAGAGGTTGGAGGTGCAAGATGAAATGGCATTGGGATTTGTGGATCTGGAGAAGGCCTACGACACTGTCCCAAGAGAGATGGTGATGGCAACACTGAGATGGATTGGAGTGCCGGAAGCAGTGAGAAGTGAGGTTGGTTGAAGAGATGTACAAGGGAACGAAGGGAAGAGTTTTGGTTGGTCCTGGGATGTCGGAGGAGTTCAGTAGTTCAGTGTGAACATCGGTTTGAGGAAGTGAAGTGCTCTCAGCCCACTCAGGTTTATCATGGTCATTGAGCTGCTAAGCAAGAAGGTGAACATGAAAAATATTCTGGGAGAGGATATTTTATGCGGACAATCTGGCTGTTGTGGTGGAGATGGGTGGGAGAAGCAGGAAGTACTGGGAGAGTGGAATGAGGCATTTTAGAAACATGGGCTGAAAAATAACATGGAGAGAAGGAGGTGATGTAGGTCGGGCAGCAGAGAAAAGAAATGAATATCAGGTGAGAGGGGAAGGAGATCAGACAAGGACATAGGCTTGAGTATCCGGTGGAACAGTGACCGGGGATGGTAAGTTAGAGGCAGAGGAGGAGGATTTAGGTGGGTGCAAATGCATGGAGGAGGGTGGAGTGTGTAATGCCAGATAAATATTTCAAGGAGATTGAAAGGAAAGGTTCTGATGTCTTGTGTAATGCCGGCCTACGGTCTGGAGATGGTGGCACTGACAGAGAGATAACAACAGAGACTGCAGGTTTGCGAGAACAATTGGGTCAGGAAGATTTCAGGAGTGAAGAGGGTGGATAGAAGGAGAATGGAAAACCTGAGGGAGGAGATTGGTGTGCAGATAAGCCTGACGGGGACATTTGTGAGATGCCGGCTGAGGTGGGCTGGACATTTGGTGCGGATAGGGGAATAGAGAATGGCAAAGAGAGCGGGTAGCTTGAGGGAACAAGGTAGGAGAAAAAGAGGTATACCAGGGTTGTGATGGGAGGATTGTGTGAGGATGGATAACAGTGGAGATTGTTAAATGGACAGGTGGAGAAAGTTGGCTAAGGGCAGAGGGGAGTGGAGGAGTATGGTGGTCAGGGTAGGGCAGGAGCTTGATGTCATCGGACCCCTTATAAAGGGAAGAGGAGGAGAACAACACCAATTCTGTCAAAAGCACAAGCAGTGGGGCAACTTAGCATAACAATTGTGCATTTTGTGAGGAAAGCACCAAATTTGGCACACTAGTAGACTATCCTATTATGAACAGATTTGGATATTGGGCCATCTCAAATTCAGCCCCTGATGGCTGTGGCAGCCATTTTCCAAAATGACACCTTCAGCTTGTTCTGACGAATTGCATCATCAATTGGCTTGGTCCTTTCCACCAGGCATTCTCTGGTGAAAGCCTGGAACTGCTCTTGGCCAATCTTCTTCACATTCCTGACAGTCTCAACTGCAGCAGGACCTGCAATTTCCTTTGTGTCAAGGACAACCAGATCCATGCTCTCTTCCTCAAAGGGGTTGCCAAGCTCTTCTATGACGCTGACAAGGGCGCGGACATCCTTGGCGAAAGAGGTCTGCACACTTGGTGTCTGGTCGTGATGACGTGTGTCCTCTCGCCTCCCCCAGTGTTGATGGCCATCTTGAAATTCTTATATGGCCCTGGCAACTTCTGGCCCGGCAATCATCCAACGCTGCAGGGCACTTGGGTTGTCAGTGAGACCGACTGCTCCACCATCTCCTTTGATGCAGGCGTTATTCTGTTCATGCGCCTGGTCGATTGGGATCGAAGAGAACACCTTCTTCGTCTTCTGTACAGTGAAGTTGCCAGCCCTGAATTCTCTGGCTACATCTGGGTGCTTCATTGGGAGTGCAACCATGTCCCTCAGGTGAACAGGGACCCACCTGGCATAGTGTGTGTGGTCTAAGGCATGGAACCATGGGACCAGTTCCGTCAGGGCATCAAGGTACATCGTGAATGAAGCCTGCCGCAGAGAACGCACGTAAACCAGTACCAACATCTCTAGTTCCAGCACAGTTGCCCAGTACTGAAAGTTGGGAATGTCTTCTCCTCTCTGGTGACACCAGTCTTCGAACTCAGGCAGGTCTTCTGCATCATCAGCATATGTCATACAGTGGCGTTCATACGCATGGTGTTGCAGGATGTGCAGTGCCGCTGCAGTGATTTGATGAGCTCTTCTTGTGCGGGTGACGTGGGCAGCTCGCAGGAAGGAGTCGGCCGTCCCTGGCGTTGCAATCTCAGCTTGCAAATCTGTAAAATCTGCAAATCTTGCAAAAATCAAATCTCTGAATCTGAGATGGCCCAATATCCAGATCTTTTCATAATATGATAGTCTACTAGTGTGCCAAATTTGGTGCTTTCCTCACAAAATGCACAATTGTTATGCTATATTTAGCTTAGCTGCCGGACTAAAGCTGATTGTTAAATAACGTTTCTCATCATTAACTAAGTCTACGAACAAACATCTTTGACCTGTCCTTTAACTTCAGTTTATGGCCTCATTTTTTCTTCGTATGATTTGTTGAACTGAAACACTTCTGAAGATATTTATCACTTGACAGATAAAAAGATGGTTACTTTTCAATCTACCTTTGAAGGTGGTAGCCCATATTGCTGAAATGTAGGGGAGAGACAGAGAATGTATGAAATTGAAAACGGGTGGGGAAGGACGGTACATTATTGGATTTGCGGTTGATTATCTTGTTGCAAATCTACGATCTGCAATCTACGATTCTACGAACGTACGAATCTACGATCTACGATTGAATCTACGATTTTTTAAATTTTTTTTTATCTTGTTGCAAATGTCAATGGAATGTTGACACTGGTATTTTTATTTCGTCAAAAAGTGAACATACAGGTTATTGGGTAGTTGATTGACTGAAAGCAAAGGTAATGTTTATTGTTATCCTTCCTAGGATAGAAAAGGGAATATAATTTGAAGTGATCTATTGATGTCAACTTATGATAGGAATAATGGTGTATTCAGCAAGGGTTTTAATTCAGGAAACGATGGAAATGATTTCAGAGGAGAGGGAGTGTTTTCTTTTCTTTCCTTTTTTTTGTACACAGAGTCAAGGCTCTTGGAAGAGCTATAACAGAATGGTCGCAACATAACAAAAGGAACAGCAGAGAGAGAAGTGGGAAATGACAACAGCACAGCCGAGGGAGAAATTAAACGGAGATGACAAACAGGGAATATGCAGGTAGGTTTGCTGGTGCACCACATACGTCCTGCAGATTGTGTGTGTGTGTGTGTGTATGTGTGTGTGTGTTTATCAGGATTAAATGACATGTTGCAAGTGCTTGACCAGCTTGTTATCTTGTCATTATCTGAAGAGAGGGAAGAAGCTGCAACCTGCCTGTCTATCTGAAGGACTGGTACATTACTCATAGGGGGATTGCACCCCTTACTCCTCCCCTTCCTCCCCCCAGTGTTTGTTTCAGTGACACACACGACCAATTCCATTGTTGTTGTGAATAAACTTACCCATGCAATTCTGACAACTCCTCAACACCTTCGCCCCCCCAACAAAAAGTCCCCCTCCCCCCAAAGCCTCAACCTCCCCCTTCCAACTGTCTCATATTTGCTCCCTCCCCTCAACCCTCAAACCCAAAGTCTTCACCCTCCCCTTATCAACCATAAGGCACAAGTCCCCTCCCCACTTCAAGCTTTAAAACCTCACCCCCTCCTACCCACAACCACAACTACCCAAATCTTCCACTGAAAGTCCTTAACGTAATCCCTAACCCCCCCCCCCCCCCAAAGCCTCAACCTCCCCCTTCCAAATCTTTCCCATGTTTACTCTTCCCCATCCTCACCATCTTGCTCATAAAAGCAAACCGGCTTTAACTGTCACTATGGCCATTTTGTCATTTTACACTGAAGGGAAAACTTATAGGGAAGGTATGGCGATTGTGAATATGACACTTTAAAGATGCCTTTGACTTCGCATCGCAGTAAGCACCAACATGGTGGCAGTAGTCTAAAAATTGTGGGTGGAGTCAGGCGAACTGTCCAACCAATGAGTGGAACAAGGACGCACGCATGGCTCATTTTTTATACAGGATGATTTTTTTGTTCGAGAATCCTAAATAATTTCCATACACTAAAAACGTCAGAAAGACATAACATGATCCCAAGAGTTATCAGGTAACATGATCCTGAGAGATTTATCACGTGACCCGGCAGTGATATTTAACTTTTTTCACTCGGTCTGGAAGCTAGAAGTTGTTATTACGTGAAGAAGAAGAGTCTTCTAAAGTGGGCATGGAATTAATTATCACACTGCACATGACGAGCAGGTAAAGTACGGAGCGACCTCACCCGCTCATTTTGACATCAAATAAAATTCTGATTTCAGATTTGTCAACCACTGAGGTATATTAACACATGACCAAAACAGATTTGGCGAAATTCCGACGATTTTTGACGAAAATATAACATTTGTGTCTGCATTTCAGTCAAGTGAAGTGTGTGCCGTGTCAGCATTTTAAAAATTGAAACGTGGTTCATTGTAAAGAACTCCATATGGGGAATAGGTGTTGTTAATGATGACGCCATTGGTGCCATAAATATGATGTCATAATTTGACAGGGACAACCCTTAGTCTGATCAGTTTGAAGTTTATTGAGCATGATCTATGCAACAATTATTTAGAGAATATAAATTTATGATGTCATCGCTCACGTGGTCTGGCAGCCATATTGGATCAAAAAAAAGAAACGATCAAAAATAGAAGAGTTGGCTCACACCAAGTTGACTGCGCAGGGTAAGTATTCTATGAATACCATCTAGTTTTCAATGAAATGCCTGAAAAACACGGGTAATGTTTTATCCAACGTATGTGTAAATATGTTTGTTGGGGTCCATTGGACCCAAAACCACAGGTTACTTATTGAGGGCTAAGACACTTCAGACCCCTTAGGTTTAGAAAATATAAAAGCCTGTCAAAAATAGTTTTTAACAACCTTTTACGTGCACCATTCGTGTCGCATCACAAGTTGCAATGACAAATCGAAATTTGTATCCCAAAGCAAAACTGGTGTTGAAAAGTGAAACTGAAACTACTGATCTACGGATCATCGAATGGGAAACCAGAATGAAATGCTGTGAGAAATACCAAATGGAAATTGCTGAAAGCAAAGCTGGTGGGGAGTATGGAGAGAGGGGGTGGGTTGGGGCTGAATAAGTGATGTGAAGAGGGAAAGGCGCCTGGAAGTGGTCAGTTCCCATCGAAAGAACCTTGGTGATCTTTGGTCAGGCGTTAGGCCCTAAACGTGCCTAAATCTGTTTCCCAGCTGAGCTTCCATAATATCACTCTCACTACCAAGCAGTACTTGGAGGTACAAAAAGCATGGATTGGCATTTTAGCTGGTAGAATGGAATGAGGTTGCTAAGGTTACTGGCTCCACCCACTGCGATATCTGCTGACTGAATATTTATGTTAAATTCCCATTTCTACCAATACGCACTCCAAAAAATTTCTCATTTGAAGTGAGACATTTACGAACCCGTCAGAGACATGTACCCTGCTAGTTTATTAAGTACGCTTGGGAAGATGAGGGGAGGTTAAAAATGATATGAATAATTGAGAAAAGGAAGATGGGGGTGAGAATGGGAGGTTTTGGTGTGTGGAAGAAGTGATGAAGTTGGGGAGGTTTGGAAGAGAAAGGAGGAAGGGAATGGAGTGAAGTCAAACATATTGTTACGAATTTGGTAGAGCAGAGTAGATCTGAGTAGGTAACATGCTTCGAGATGTCGCGATAGGGATCTACCTGTAATAAGTCATGTGTAGGCGTTTGTCGGGTTAAGATATATGATTGTGAATCTACCAGGAGATTCGTGTGTTAGTTAGTGGAGGGGTTAATCAGTAGAGCCCTTATATGTCTCACCTAGTAGTCAAACCTTTGTCCATTTTGGCACTGCACACCACTTAAACATTAGTTAGGACCTTTAGTACAACACTAAATGACGCCTTCTCCCCTGACATGACTTAGGAAGAAATCAGGCTGGAACACCGCCACAATTGGCCGCCGCCATTTACACCTCCGAGAGGCCTACCCACCTCGCATAGCACGTGCTGTGACCAAGGAGCAGGAACGGGAGTGAGAGTGACGCAGTGGGCGTGACCTGGATGAGCCGGGGGAGGCTCTGATTGGCTGAGGAGTGCGCCAATGCTGACGTCATCGGCCGGAGATATTAACGGGGGCCGGACGCCATTTTGAAGGAGTTCAGTTGAGCAGGAGATGAGACGGGAGTTCGAGTTGAGCGCAGAGAGCAGATCTGATCCCGAGTTGAGCGCAGAGAGCCCAAGCGGAGTTGGCAGTTCGCGGTTCGACAGTTGAGCCCGAGCAGTCGCCGAACGCCACTGCGCAGTTCAGTGGTTGATCCCAAGCAGTTGGATTCCTGGCTGCGCAGTTCAGAGACCCCGACCCGAGTTGGGCTGAGGTGTAGCCTGAGTGGAGCTCGCTGTCCTGCTGTGGGACCTCGTGGTGCTTTGGAGCTTGGTGCACGGACCTCGTGTGCAGCAGCGAGGGCGTTGGCTCAGGCCTAGCGGGGCGTGCGAGGCGGGCGGAGGATTCTTCCAGGCCGGGAATTGAAGACGACAAGACAGCTAAGTACACGACAAGCTCCGCGTACCCAATTACATAACGGACGTTTTTATTTTCGTAATTCATAATCCCTCGTTTTGTTTCTGAAGTCGGTGTGCGGGATCCCGATTTAGTACCTCATTTTATTACCGGCGCGTGCTTTTCACTGTCTTTGCATTTCCCGAATAAACCCTTGCATTATTTTCTGTACATACTTGAACGCAGTTTACCGCCTGATTGAATTGATAGTTAAGGCTGCGGGGGCTTGCGCTGCTTCCCTCCATTCCGCGCGCTTAAGGGTTTTATATTTTGGAATCCGCTATTGAGCTTCTGCCTTGGAGTTAAAGCCTTCGTAATCGGCAATCCGCGACCGCCAGATATTAATTTCGGCGGTTGCGCGACAATATCATGTTCTGTTTGGAAGGGAAGTGGAAAAGTTTCTGCTACGTTTGTGTACATAAATATACTGAACAAAATTATAAACGCAACATCCGACATTTTGAAATAATTTATGAACGCTATCTACCGTCGGCCCGGAAGAGTAGGAAATGGGATTCGTCCGTGAAGAGGACTCTTCTCCAGTGTGCCAAGGGCCATCGAAAATGTGCTTTCACCCACTGTAGTCGGTTCCGACGGCGAACATCTGTCAGGTCAAGACCCTGGTGAGGACGACGGGCGTGGAGATTGATTTCTCTGAGACGATTTCGTACGGTCTGTCCTGTGATTCGTCTGTTATTCAGACCAACAGTCTCCTGTGCTGTCTGTGTCGCTGGTCGCAGACGATCACGCAGGTGGATGAGCCGGATGTACCGATCCTGAGCTGGTGTGGTAACACATGGTCTGCGGGCAAGTGGTTGATTGTCTGTCACGCCAAACTGTCTGAAATGGCGCCGCAAGCAGTTGATGGTGGAGAAATGCACATTGCACTGTGCAGCAACAGCTCTGACGGACATCCCATCGTTCAGCATGCCAATGGCGCGCTCCCTCATGAATTGTGGCATCTGTGGCATTGTGACGTCTGACAAATCTTGTCATTTTTGGGTGGCCTTTTATTGTCCCCAGTACAAGGAGTGTCTAAGCAATGCTCATGCTCTTTGAAACGCGACAGTACATGCCACACCCGTCTGGTGGGAGCAATATCTCATAACGGGATTGCCACAACATTGAAAACGTTTAAACACCCTTATGCACTCAAATTCAAGACTCATCAACCTTTTGTACATACCGAAAAATATAGGTGATATTTTACTGTAACGTTCATAAATTATTTCAAAATGTCGGATGTTGCGTTTATAATTTTGTTCAGTGTAGATGGCCCATTAGTTTCACAATGTGCAATTTACATGACCATTTAGACTTGTGAACAAGTGATGCACGTGGTCCACCAGCAACCCCCTTCTGGTGAACCTCCCAAAATCCAGAATCACTGCTCACATTCACTCATCTGTTCCTCCTTTTTCCCTGCCTGTGGAACCAACTTCCACACTCTCTCTTCAATCTCATTTTTCCTTCCAGGTCTTCATGGCAGCTGTTCACCACCATCTCAGGTCATCCCTCACCCAAAACCAAGATCTCTTCTACCTCCCCTTCTCCCCACACGTTAACTGTCCCCCAATATCCAAGCCCACCTCCTTCCAAATTTCCAGTTTTTCCTTCCAGAGAGTTATCTTCCTTCTGTATCCAACTTGTCCACCCCGTACATCCCTCCCTTCCCCTCATTCCTCATTTGTCAAAATCTCCCTATATTTTTCGATTTTGTCCTTCAATCCTGATGTTGGTTTCTTCCCCCCTCCCTTTCCCCTTCGCCTCTTTCTGGTGTTCCTTTTGTTCTGTTGCATCCTGATCCATTGTGTGCTCTGGCTCTTCCACAAACCTTGACTTTGTATAGAAAAAAAGTAATCAATGGAAATATAGGGCAGATTAATGGTATGGAGACAAACAAAGGGACTGCAGAGAAGTGCACATTATGCGCATATGTCTTCTGGCCATTAAAGCATATGTTTTGGGACAAGCGCAATAATGTGGGGCATATGGGGGTGTGATCACATCTCACCTAAATGTGACAAAACACGTTTGACATGTTGCATGAGGAGGCACCCCTATTGTTGCATCGCGAACTAGAACGGCACTCGGTAGAGAACATACCTCCACCAGAACATACCTCCAAACTATCAAAGTACACCTTCGTACAGAGGAGTAATTCCCCAGGAATTACAGACGGGTCCATTTTCCCAGAATTGGAGTATTTTTGTATGATTTGAAATAGCTCCTCCAACCGGGAGCGGAGCGATGCCGTACATAGAGGGTGTCCATAAAGTCGTTGTGCATAACTTATGATGTACACAGGATCATCATAATGTAATACACAATTTGATATCAGTCTGTCTGTCTGTCTGTCTCTCAGACCGCGATACATTCAGTCGTTACTTATCCAACCTCAACCAAACTTTACAGGAGGACTAAAGGTCACACGATTCTGGTTGTAGTGACTTCATTTGCCCCTTCCCCCAAGGGGGACGTCCCTGTTAAGGTGTATCCGTGTTAAAATAGCTTATTGTGGTGTGTTCCCAAGGTTGCTTCTAATAACAAAAGTAACTAGAACTGTACTCGGTAGAGCGCATACCTCCGCCAGGCTGAACTGTTTATGTTTTGGATCCCACTGATAGGCCGGATCATGATTTGGACCTGAACCAAAATCTAATCGGCTTGTTATTGTCACCTATCCAACTCAACCACCACGCTTTGCCATAATCCGTCCACAACTTTTTGAAATATCATGCTATATATCGTTTTGGCCCTATATCCCAACAATGAAGAATTACTTACAAATATGGGAAAAATCTCGTGTGCGGATCAGGATCTGGATTTTGACAAAAATCGAATAACTGCGTCCTTGTCACACATGCAACCTTTCCACCAAGTTTCGTCTGAATCCGTCAATAGGTTTTTGAGATATATTGCTCACAGACAAACAAACAAACAGACAGCCCGACAGGGGTGAAAACATAACCTAACCTCTGTACACCTCCGGTGGTTGCTAATGCAAAGGCATCAAAAGAGAATCATAGGCCATGAGGTTATTGCGTGTTTGGTCACGTCAGAAAGCAAACAAAGTGACAAAGCGCACACGCCTGCAGTTTGACATTTCATTTGTGACAAACACTGAACTTTTGATTTTTTCGAACTTTAGCTTTCCTTAAATTTTGCTGTACAGCAATTATTTATTCCACTTTTGATTGGTTGAACGTGCGAACTTTTTTTTTTCATTATCATTTTTGCTTAACTATAACACGACCTTATGAGAGCATGGGCAGGTAGACATTACAAAAGCATTTTACCTGTTAAAATATCTTGCATGTGACGTTATTCCCTGGGCTGGGTGAGGGGGTTAGTCTACTACCCGCACTTGATTTTCCATGTTAGAACTGTTGTTTACACCTCTCTAAACCATGATTCAGAAACTTTTTATCAGCTGCATGACGTTCGGAATGGCAAAGCCGATGTGTCGAGGTTGCTTTGTCCAGTATCTCACAATGCACAAAGTATAGTCAGCCAACTTAAGATGTTTGCATGAAATATCTTGAATTCAGCAAACGGTGTCACAATTCCTAACAAAGTTGCTTAATAATCTTAAGTGATATCGTCAAAGCGAATAAGGGGCATTGAGAGAGAGTTTATATCAACAACCATTTTGGAAAGTCTTATCAGAAAGAGAGTGATGGCTGAATCTTATGCTTCTTCTTCGTTCGTATGCAGCACAAGGCTGCGGGGTAGCATCATTGGCTGAGGGTGAAGCTGTGTTGCTAATGCAATGCCCTCTGCCAGTTATTAAAGGAATTTGGCCAGGGTGCTGGCAATAGCTCACCTACTCTTCCCGAAGGACACTACAGGATCTTTAACTCCCACCAATGTATCCTGTCAGATGGGACGCCCGTTTAAAATCCATTTGAGGGATGGCACTCACATTGATGAATCAGTTTATAATCAGAATCGGGATTCGAGCTCAGGCAAGACAGCTTAGAGGCGAGTGTGCGTACCTCTAGGCCTACCTGTCATCCAAATTTGACACGAAGCAGCATTGATTGCATTCAGTTTAAATGCACGAGGAAAACATAGAAAACTCTTTTGCACCTTTATGTTTCCATGATTTTTTTCCTTATGTTTAAGGCTGCAGTCACGAACTATATAGTCCTCATCGAGGCCAGGCCTTAAATATAAGAGCCGCTTAAAGAGAGATAAAAGAGAGAGAATGTGAAGGTGAGGAGTGAAAATGAGGATGAAAAGTGTATGATGTTTGTTTGCGAGAGTTTGTTTTGCACTCTCGCCTCTGAGCTGGTCTAGGCATTTGGCCAGAGTGCCGGCGATACTCTTCCTGAAAGACATTAGGGGATCTTTAACGTCCACCAAAGAATGCCGGCAGACAGGATTCCCATATAACGTCCACCTGAGGGACAGCACACACGTTGATGAACCACCCTGCCTGTAAAACCCCAGGTAGGCAGTTTATAGCTGGGACGGGATTCAAACCCAGGCTAAACAGCTTTGAGGCGAGTGTGCGTACCTGAAGGCCATCCTCCCAGCCCTTCAGCAGCACTGATGCTTTGTAAAGAGTATATAGTACGTACATTTATTACGATGAAATTAAGAATATGAGTTGTCCCCAAATTGCTCTGGAGAGCTTTAGCAGAAACAATAGATGAGGAAGAGTGATCCAAATCTTGCCTTCCTTTCCATCAAAGTTTTATGCTGATATGAAATGTTAAATATGGCTTGGCGCCTTCTTAAAAATCCAAATCGCATATTTTGAAGAAAAATCATTGGGATGACACCCAAGATCCACTTTTTTTGAAATACCGACTTCTTTCTTTCCTGGAAGTTCTAGCAGTGTCCATGTGTTTTATACCTCTCACACCACCAGCCCCCCCCCCTCCCGCCTTCCCATGCCTCCTCCCCACAAGGCCTCTCCCTCCCACAGATCTTCCGATGTCCCTGTTCTCTGCTGTTGTACTTGTATGCTTCCCTCTCTCTCCCCATCTTGTCTCCCGCTCCCTTTATTGTATGTTTTGTTTGTCCGTTTGTTGTTGTTTTTTGTGATTGATGTTAGCTCTTACACGAGCCTCGATCTTGTATACAAAAAAAAGTAACAATAAGAGATGAAGAATAATGAGTAGCCTTTATGCACCACATTCGTAAAAGTACCTTGGAGTATTTGGACAATCGGAAGTTAATGGTTCCACCATTTGGAATAATTAATATGTAGAATATCCCTCAATAATATATCTGCCAAACTGTTGAACAAATATCTATACTGTTAACTCAAGGATATTGTGTTAAGAAAGAGATGTGCAATTCTACAGGAAACAAGGCAGCTTTTTTGAAAAGTGAAACATGTGCAATCCATCAGACATTGAAACAGGATAAGAATAACCGGATCCAAAATACACAATCTTTTACTAAAAGGGAAAGCGTCCATTCTAAAAAGTTCCTGCTGTCTTAGAATAACAAGAATAACGGCATTGTGGTCACAAGCTGCCGTCCAGTAAAGGGCCGATTGGGAAACGTGCATTTAAAACACTCTTAAAAGATGAGCAGTGCGATTGGGAAACATATTTAATGCGCTATTAAAAAGTTAACTCGACGCCTCCTTTATCCTTGTCACCCTCTCCACGGTTATATCAGAATGAGCTGATTCATCACGGTCACGGATTGCTTAACCCCAATATAGGGCTATTCAAAAATTATGTAATGCTATTTTATTTTAGTAATTTGTGTAACATAAGGCTTGATTACATAACGTAACACTTGATTACCGTGCATTCTGATTGGCTTGATTACATTTTACTATTAATCGACATACAGTCGTGGCCAAAAATATTGGCACCCTTGCACTTTTTTCAAATAACTTACAATTTTCTTCTTTCAAAACTTCTTTCAAAAAGAAGTTGAAATTGACAAAAGTATTTGGTCTCCACAATTCTTTATTTCACTGTTAATATTACAGAACCTTTGTTTTTGATTCACAACTTCATATATCCTTTAAAATCAGAAAATAAAAAAAAATGGCATTGACAAAATTATTGACACCCGAGACTTAATATTTGGTAGCACAGCCTTTGGACAAAATAACTGCAGTCAAGTGCTTCCTATAGCCATGAATGAGCTTCCTACAGCTCTCTACTGGCAGTTCGGCCCACTCTTCTTGTGCAGAGTGCTCCAGTTCTCCCAGATTTGAAGGGTGCTTTCTCACAACTAGTTTTCAGATCTCCCCACAGATGTTCAATGGGATTTAGATCTGGACTCATTGCTGGCCACTTCAGAACAGTCCAGCATTTTGTCTTAAACCATTCCTGGGTGCTTTTTGAAGTGTGTTTGGGGTCATTGTCCTGCTGCAAGACCCATGACCTTTGACGGAGACCCAGCTTTCTAACACTGGGTTGAACATTTCGCTCCAAAATGCCTTGGTAATGTCCTGATTTCATGATGCCATGCAAACATTCCAGGCACCCAGTGCCAGAGGCAGCATAGCAACCCCAAAACATCACTAAACCTCCTCCATGTTTGACTGTAGGGAAGGTGTTCTTTTCTTTGAAGGCTTCATTTTGTTTTCTGTAAACATAGAGATGATGCACTTTCCAAAAAAAGCTCTAATTTGGTCTCATCTGTCCACAGGACATTCTCCCAGAAGGATTTTGGCATGTTCAGGTGTGTTTTGGCAAACTCCAGTCGGGCTTTGTTATGTCTCTCTCCGCAGCAGTGGGGTCCTCCTGGGTCTCCTTTCATTGAGGTGGTGATGGATGGTGTGAGTTGTGTCTGAAGGTCAGCTTGAATTTGTTTAGCAGTTGATCGAGGTGCTTTCTCCACCATTTGAACAATCCTTCGCTGCAATCTACGATCAAGTTTTTTTCTTGCGGCCACGTCCAGGGAGGTTGGCTACAGTGCCATGGGCCTTAAACTTCCTGATAACATTGTGTACGGTGGACACATTAACATCAAGGTCTCTGGAGATGGACCTGTCGCCTTGAGATTGTCCATGCTTGGCTACAATCATGTGTCTGACCTCCTCAGACAATTCTATGGTTTTCTTTCTTTTCTCCATGCTCATTACGGTAAACACAGTGACACAAAACAGCAGAATGACTCCTTTTCTCTATTGAAACTGGTTGAATGAGTGATTTTTATATTGCAGGCACCTGCAACTCACCACAGGTGAGTTCAATTCCAAAGTAAAGGAGAATCACCTCCTTGAAATCCAATTATTTCAAACAACTTCTAAAAGGTACCAATAATATTGTCTGGACCATTTTAGGATTTCTGTGTGGAATAAGCTAAGATTTCGTATTTTTTTTCCAGCTTTTTTAGTTTTGCTCCACTGCAAACTAAAGAAATACATATGTGGATACCAAAATATTTTTTAGATCAATAATTTTCTGGAAGAAATGGTGAATTATTTGAAAAAAGTGCAAACTCAGGACCTGCAGTTCAACAGGTGTGCGAATTAACTAGTGAGCGATATGGTCAAATGCCACCATGTGTGAAGACAAAGTACGAGTATATACACAAAATGTATATCACATAATGTTATCTGCACGAAAGCAAAATGTCTGTCCATAAGGGTTGGAATAGATGTTTTTGCTAGAAAACACCCCTGTAGCGAAGGTTTACAAAAGTCAAAGTACCTACTGCAAATGACGAATATGCAATGGTGGGTTTGCGGTCAAAGAAACGCGCACGCCGTTGCAGATGGAGAAGAAGCGCGGACAAAGCCGGTCTGGTCCTAATAATGTATTTACTTGTTTGGAAAGGTAATAATCGATTTACTCAGTTGGAAAGCTAATAATCGATTTACTCTGTTGGAAAGGTAATAAATCGATTTACTTAGTTGGGAAGCTAATAATCTATTTACTTGGGTGGAAGGCTAATAATCGATTCACTTGTTTGGAAAGCTAATCGATTTACTTGTTTGGAAAGCTAATAATCGATTTACTTGTTTGGAAAGCTAATAATCGATGTACTTGGTTGGAAAGATAATCATGGATTTACTTGTTTGGAAAGATAATCATGGATTTACTTGTTTGGAAAGGTAATAATCGATTTACTTGGTTGGAAAGCTAATTATTGATGTACTTTTTTGGAAAGCTAATAATCGATTTACTTGGTTGGAAAGATAATCATGGATTTACTTGTTTGGAAAGATAATCATGGATTTACTTGTTTGGAAAGGTAATAATCGATTTACTCGGTTGGAAAGCTAATTATTGATGCACTTTTTTGGAAAGCTAATAATCGATTTACTCGGTTGGAAAGCTAATTATTGATGCACTTTTTTGGAAAGCTAATAATCGATTTACTTGGTTGGAAAGCTAATTATTGATGCACTTTTTTGGAAAGCTAATAATCGATTTACTCGGTTGGAAAGCTAATTATTGATGCACTTTTTTGGAAAGGTAATAATCTATTTACTTGGTCGGAAAGCTAATAATCGATTTACTTGGTTGGAAAGATAATCATGGATTTACTTGTTTGGAAAGATAATCATGGATTTACTTGTTTGGAAAGATAATCATGGATTTACTTGTTTGGAAAGGTAATAATCGATTTACTTGTTTGGAAAGGTAATAATCGATTTACTTGTTTGGAAAGGTAATAATCGATTTACTTGGTTGAAAAGCTAATAATCGATTGACTTGGTTGGAAAACTAATAATGTATTTACTTGTTTGGAAAGGTAATAATCGATTTACTTGGTTGGAAAGCTAATTATTGATGCACTTTTTTGGAAAGCTAATAACTGATGTACTTGGTTGGAAAGCAAATAATCGATTTACTTGTTTTGAAAGCTAATAATCGATTTACCTTGGTTGAAAAGCTAATAATCGATTTACTTGGTTGGAAAGCTTACAGTCTATTTTGTTTGTACAAAAATTTGTGTCCGTTGAATCAAAAGAATTCCTGTTTTAAAAGCCCGTCTTTTGGAGATTGAAGAAGAAACAGAAATGATAGCTGGATGCAACAGTTCCAACAGTAACTTTTCTCTTTCTACGACAGGGGGAACCCTTTCTAATGATATGGAAGGAGCAAACAAAATTATATGTTGTTATACTTCTTGAAGCAATAGAAAAATATATTATAGTCCATGGAAGGTGCACACAAACAACAACAGTCAAAGCCACCACAACAGCAGCAACAACAATAACAATGCATCAACATCCTAAATGTGAGGGATATCTGGGTCGCTCCCAGAAGATTGATTGGCTATCTCACTGCCACTGGCCTATTCAAGAAGAATTGACCAGGTCTAATCAACAAAAACAACTCGGTGTTATAAAATATCTTTTTCCTTATGTTTCACTTCATTTTCTATCCTCATTGGGATTCACAGATAGATATGCAATATGTATGTGAAGTGCATGTTTTAAAAAATCAAACCTGTCAGTGAAGCGATGGGTAGGCACACCTAGTATGGTATCCAAAATACAGAATGGGTTGGCGAAGTTGAAAGAAAAAATAGATGCATGGAGGATTGGCCAATGAAAAGTTCAGCTTTCCAAGGGGAAAACGCAAACTCGGGCTAAGAAAATGATTGTTTTTTTGACCTTTTTGAAAAATAGCAACATGACTCGAGAAATAGCCAGTTGAGGAGAGGTTTTTAGTAAGGTCACGTTTTTTTTCCTTTCTGAAGATTTCAGCTTTCTAAAGATCTCTCTTTGGTGGTCTTGCCCGAGTACAGTTTCCGTACTGTCGAAGTCGACTCGCGGTAAGGGTTGCACTGGGTGGCTTGCCATTGCATTAACCAAGGCAGTAATTTGTCAAGTGTTCTGACGATGACTCACCACAACTTCATCAAAATCCAACATGGTATCTTTAATGTCCACCTACCAATTATAACAGACAGGTTCCCAGCTTAATGTCCATCCGAGGGCCGGCGCATACATTGATGCATCATCCGACCTGCGAAGCACGAGTTTTTAGTGCGGCTGATAATGGACTCTATTTGACAGCTTAAACCAACCTTGGCATCATAATGGTTAAAGCATCTACTTTGAGTCTGGGAGGTCGATGGTTCAAACCCCGGCCGAGTCATACGAAAGACTTTAAAATGGTACTTGCTGTTACCTTGCTTGACGCTCAGCATTTACAAGCATGGAGCATGTACAAACAAGGCTGGGAAGGCATTTGCAAACCACCCAGTATAACCCTTGCCAATAAACTGCTTCGCAATGCCAACACTCTCTAAAGTGTATGGTACATAAAATTGAATCAAAAGACAGCTCAGACGGAAGTATGTTTGCTGTTGGACTCTTCAAAAGATATGGCTTATAACATGAGCGTTAAGCCACATTTAACATATTGTTAGGGCAGTTGCATCGGCCAGTTGGCCTCGACGCAACGAGCCGGATAGAGGGCCTTGGTGCACCTTTACCTAGCTCAATTTGGCGCTGTGCAGTAGGAGAGAGACTTTGGGGTCTAAAGGGTATTGGAGGCCATGTGGGTCTTAAGGGTTATGGAGGTATTTATGGTCTTGGGTGCTCTTAAGGTTCTTGGAATCTTAAGGGTCTTATGGACCTTCATGGTATTGTGGGTCCTAAGGGTATTGGGGGTCTTAAGGATCATAATGGTCTTGGTTGTTTTGGGGGTCTTAAGGTTCAAGAGCGTCTTAAGGGTCTTGAGCATCTTAAAGGTCTTGGGTGATCCTAAAGGTATTGGTAGGTCTTAAGTGTCTTTGATGTGATTGGGGTCTGAAGGATCTAGGTGGTCTTATTGATGTTGGAGGTCTTGAGGGTCTTAGGATGTCTTGTAATCTTTGGGGTTTTAAGGATCTTTGGGGTTTTAAGGATCTTTGGGGTCTTGAGGGTTTTGGGGGATCTTACAGTTCTTGGGAATCTTGAAGGTCTTAATGGCTTGGGGGGTCTTAAGGGTATTGGGGGTCTTAAGGGTATTGCGGGTCTTAAAGGGCTTAAGGGTCTCAACAATGGATGGAGGTCCTCGATGTCAAACAGGAAATCAGAGCTGTCTCCCTTGATATATCACGTGACTTTAATACGGTCTGGCACCCCGCTCTGCTCACCAAACTCTCCTCCTATGGTATCCATGGAAATCTCCACGCATGGCTTGCGGACTTCCTCTCTGGTTGTAGTCAACGTGTGGCCCTGAATGGATTTCTCTCATCTCCCCTTCCTGTTCTGGCTGGAGTTCCCCAAGGTAGTGTTCTGGGCCCTGTGCTATTTCTGGTCTTCATCAATGATCTCTCCAACTCTCTGGAAAATCCTCTCTATGTCTTTACTGATGACTCCACTCTCTGCCGCTCCATACCTCATCCCTCAGATCGGCAGTCTGCAGCCTCCTCACTCTCTGCAGACCTGGACAAAATCACAGACTGGTCAAACAAGTGGAACATGTCTTTCAATCCTGACAAATCAATCCTAAGGTTATTTGGCCTCTTAAGGGTCTTTGGAGTTTTAGGGGGGTCTTCAATGGGCTTGTGGGATTTAGGGGGTCTTAAGGATATTGGGTGGTTTAGGTGTCTTAATGGTCTTGTGGGTGTTTTTTTTTTTTTTTTTTTTTTTTGTATACAAGATCGAGGCTCGTGTAAGAGCTAACATCAATCACAAAAAAAAAAAACTGACACACAAAACATACAATAAAGGGAGCGGGAGACAAGATGGAGAGAGAGAGGGAAGCACACGAGTACAACAGCAGAGAACAGGGACATCAGAAGATCTGTGGGAGGGATAGAGCTTGGGGGAAGGAGGCATGGGAAGGGGGGGGGGGGGGTGTGGTAGAGGTATAAAACACATGGACATTGCTTGAACTTCCAGGAAAGAAGTCGGTATTTCAAAAAAATTGGATCTGGGGGTGAATTAACGGGGGTAGAAGAGATCAAGGTTTTCGATGGGGAAAGATAAAAGATGGTGGGTAACAGCTGTTTTAAAAACCTGGAGGGAGGAATGGGATTGAAGAGAGTGAGGGAGTTTGTTCCAGAGGCGGGAGAAAAGAGGAATGAAGGAGTGAAGGTGAGCAGAGAGTTGATTTTGGCAATTTCACCAGAAGAGCGTTGCTGGCAGATCTTGTGCGACCTGTCGGAATATTTGGGGGACAGAGCACAGATAGAGCTTGGGGAGCTAGGCTGGATAGGATTCTGTAGAAGACAGAAATAGGGGAAATAGGGGAAGAAGTCTTAGGGGATTTATCGGGTGTCAATGGGTCTAAATGTAGAAGGGTCTAAATAATGTAAATGTCTAACTGCATTCTAAAGGGTCTTCAAAGGTCTAACTGTAAGGGGTCTCAGCAGTCTAAAGAGATTGAGAGGTTCAAAAGATACAATCCAATAGTATGTAATTAATAGATGTATGTGTAGTCAGGGTGCAACTAATGTTCAGACAGTACGTAATTAAGAGACGTATACCGAGGCTTCACGGACGGACGGACGGACGGACCGTGCTTTTCGTTTATTTTTATTTATAGATACAAATGTGGAGGAATTTTGACTGTACAACGTCTCCACCTCTGACCCTCCTCCACCTCCATTCTCGAGACATGCCCTCTCCATTCCCTCCATTCCTTTATATTATCTCCTCCCAAACCAGCTTACAATCTCTCCTCTCTCATCCCAGACACCCCCACCTTCCTTTCCACCTCTTATCATCCTCTGTTCTCTTTTATTTCCTCAATTTCAAATTTCTCAATTTACCCCACAGAGGTTTTATTCGATACCACAATAAGTCAAAGTCACAGGTTGAAAAATTAAATGTCCATAGTCCTTTGCACAAAAAATCTCGGACAAGCGAAGCATAACTAAGACTTATTGAATAGTAACCAGTAACTTACATCTCCAATTAAACCCCACACATAATAGGGGCAAAGTCATCCTAATTCAGCTCTGTTGCATGTAAAATATACACCTGATCTTTTTTAAGACAGGCAGAAGGAGGATCTCGTCTTGCTCATGAAGACAAGTGTTGATTTAAGACATATTCACAAGGCCTAATATATTTTCCCTATAAATGTGATTATCTCTTTCACATGTCAAAGTTTTGTGCTAACTTCAGTTCTCTTGCATTACTCATGCACACAAGATGAGGAAACTGACAATTATACAGACTCACCTTTCACCTGTTACGTCATATTTTGAATCTTGTCCAGACTATAAAATGTGACCTGGCCCAAGGTGAGGCATCAATGTCTGCATTGTCCATCAGGACATTAAGCCTGAGGACCTGTCGGCCACCACTAGTTATCGGTGGACGTTTGGAGATCCCCCATGGTGTTTTTGACTATGACGAGGTAAGTTGTCTCCAGCACGTTTGCTAAACTCTATATCCTGGCACCTTCTGGCGAACATCAGATCAGGCCTGGTTATCCAGTTTGTGAAGATTTGCGTCAAAAACATTCCTCAGCCGACCCCATAAGGTGGGAATAATTGGGGCCGTTAAATAAGTCGTAGTAGTAGTCGTGGTAGTGGTAGTAATAGTGGTACTGGTGTACAGACAACAAACTATGGAGTCAGACCATTTCAAAAGACTTGGTGGTTGGTGGTCATGGTTAGAGTGTCTGCACTAGGTTTGGGAGGTTGGTGGTTCAAACCTTCAACCTCACTTGAGTACCAAAGTCTTGTTAAAATGGTACTTGATGCTTGTACAATGTACATGCTGCTTCCTTCCTTGACACTCAGCATTTAAAATGATAGAGCATGGACAAACAACCATTGTCCAGGCTTGATGGACCTAATGGCCTCCTCTTGTATTGAAGTTCTTGAAGAGGAACTCTTATTCTACACGAGAACTACACTCAGTAGAGAGCATACCTCCGCCAAGCTGAACAGTTTACGTTTTTTATCCCACTGGTAGGCTGGATTTGCAACCGGACCTGAACCAAAATCTCACCAATTCGTCCTCGTCACACACCCAACATATATCCACCAAGTTTTGACCCAATCCGTCCACAACCTTTTGATATATCGTGTTCACAGACAGCCAAACAAACCGACAGGGGTAAAAACGTAACCTCCGTCCACCTTAGGTGGTGGAGGTAACAACTGGACGACAAGATTGTTCATCTTTTGTTCACACCTGTGGTGTCTTCTGTTCGTTCAGATTCGAAACCATAGACATTAAATAATTATCCACGAGCAGAAGTACCCGGCGTTGCTGGGCAGGGGAGGGGGAGTGGTGGAGGGGGGAGGGTGTAGGGGGAGGTGGGGGGCGGGGAGATTGGGGGGGGGGGAGAGGGAGGGGGGAAATGGGGGGAGAGGGAGGGGGAAAATGGGGGAAGGGGAGGAGGGAGGCAGGAGGGGAAGGGGAGTGACTCACGTTTCTGAGTGAATGTGGCTCACGTTTCTGAGTTAAGTGTGATGCCGATCAGGAAGAAGAAGAAGCCGTACTACCAAATTCGTACAGTTCCGGAATTGTTTGATTTATTTGTATTCAAATGTCTGGTGATTGTTTTGTATTTATTTATGCGAATGTGTACTTGTATATAACTGTCATTAATTTTAAAAGGCTTCGACACTATCGAGCGATTTTTTTTTTAACTCCAAAAAAACGAACTTGTTTTTTTTTTTCAATTTTTTTTTTTTTTTTTTGCCTAAAACACTGATGAACCTCTGAATGTTTGACGAAGATCCGTTCAGCCATCTCTGAATAAAACGCAGACACAAAAACTGGACACACACACAGACAACTCGTGTTTATATAGATGTAAGTAGGAGGGAGAGAATATCTGGTGTTGAGTACGATCTTAAACCTGTTCTAAAAACTTCAGAAAAATAGTCAGAAATCAGTGGCAACTGTCTGTGATATTGAAGTTGCTAAAGCAGCTAGTCTTGCTTCTCTCACCTTGATTGAGTCCAATTTGGGTGGCAAAGAGGAAAAACTGAAGAAGAATACTGCACAATAAGTTGATGATAGTGAAAGAAGAATGGTTCGCAATGTTTTTTTTGTCATTCTCTATTTTATCAAGCGTCAGTTCTAAAATTGTACTCTGCAAAATATTTTTTGGCACAGAGACCAGAACGCCAACGGAAACCGGTTATGGCTGTTCCTCGAGGCACGAAGTACGAAACAGGTGATTGATATGAAAAGCGATGTGGTGGAGGGACCTTTAGGGGTGACTTCCAACACACAATTCTGTGATGAAGTCATCGGACACTTCATCGGCTTGTGGAAACCTTCCTGTACCGTGTGATGCTACAGGTGGCACTGGAAAGCTGTACCATCTGTTGAAGATCTCTGTTCCTGGATCTGTTTTCCAAGATGGTACAAGCCTGCCCGTCACTGACCTCACAGTACTGGACCTGAATGTGCAGTTTCATGTCGCACTTTCCTGAAGGGCCAGATACAGTGGAGCTGTTCAAAAGAACAATCATGGGATGGCACACTTTCATTTTTACAGAAGTGGCGAATTTTTTTTACAGAAGAGCGCCGTTACATTGTTACGGACATCGGACAAGGAACTTACTGCAACCGAGTCTTCATAGAGATTCTTTGCTGAACATAGCACTGTTTAGCGATTAATCAGATGATTACCTCGGCCACCAAAGGTGGATGGAGGTTATGTTTTCACCCCTGTCTGCTTGTTTGTTTGTTTGTTTGTCTGCCTGTGAACAAGATATCTCAAAAAGTTGTGGATCGATTCGGACGAAATTCGGCAGACATGTAGCGTATGTGACAAGGACGAAATGATTAGATTTTGATGAAGATCCGGATTCGGATCCGGCTAGTAAAATGTTTTAAGTGATTCTTCACCATTGAATGATGGGGCTAAAACGATACATAGCAGGATATCTCAAAAAGTTTTCGACGGATTTGGACGAAACTTGGTGGAGAGGTTGAGTGTCTGACAAGGAAGAATCGTGTCAATTTTGGTGAAAATCTCAATATGGGTTCGGATACGATAATTATTTAATTTTTTAAGGGATTCTTCACCATTGAGAGATCGGGTGAAAATCGATATATAACGTGATATTTAAAAAAAGTTATGGACGAGTTATGACTAAACTAGGTTGCTGAGTTTGTTAGGTGACAAGAACAAGCAATTCGATTTTGGTTCAGGTCCGAATCCAGATCCGGCCCATCATTGGGATTCAAAACAAACTGTTCAGCCTGGCGGAGGTATGCGTTCTACCGAGTGCGGTTCTAGTTTGTCTTTGTTCTAGTTTGTCCCTTCTCGGTTCTCAGTAACCCTGTAATAAATATACATTTTTTCCAAATCACCACTTTTTCTTGAAACCTTGTCGCCCAGTGAAATTTCCTTAAACATGCTCTGAAACGGAGGTATTATAAATAGGAGAAAGTGTTATCTGGTCTCCCTTATCGTAATACTTTTCCTTAATGTGAATATAAGAATTCTGGATAATTGTGAGTTTAATCCGAGCTGTCTTGTTCATCTTTTATATCCTGTACAATTCTGCGGGGTAGCATCATTGGCTGAGGGCACGAATGCTGCTGATGCAAGGCAAAATTTGTTCAGGGGATAGCTCGCCTACTCTTCCTGAAGGACACGGTGGGATATTTAACGTCCAGCAACTAATGCTTGTAGATGGGATACCCAGTTTAACGTCTATCCAAAGGATGACACACTCATTGATACCTCGCCCGGCCTGCCAGACACCAGGATGTCCGTTTTTAAGCTGGACCGAGATTCAAATCCAGACGAGACAGCTCGAACTTGTGCACAATACAAAATAACGCAATTCTCTGTACGTCTGATAATTATTGGAAAAACAACGGCTGGGACAATCTCCACCAGATTTTGCATATGTACTCGAGGTACCCGTGGTCAGGTTATGGTTGC
This sequence comes from Myxine glutinosa, assembly GCF_964187855.1. NCBI lineage: Eukaryota > Metazoa > Chordata > Myxini > Myxiniformes > Myxinidae > Myxine > Myxine glutinosa. The sequence goes on along the minus strand of NC_136264.1, from coordinate 126,381,648 downwards.
AAAATACCATGCCTCTCCACCCTCCGCTTCTCATGAGGGTGAGGAGACGACTTGCAATTTTCTCTTGGACATGTGGAATAGTGCAAGTGGTTTAAACACTGATCCCTGCCTGAGGGAGGAGGTATCAACATCAAATTTTGCTCCAGAAGGAAGCAGGTATCAGCAGCTTAAAAAAATAGCAACACACGATCCAAAGAGCATGAAATAGACACAAATAGCATTAATTTATTTGTATGTTTGTTTGTTATTATACCCTGTTTGGACCATCCATTTAGACTTCCCACATTGTATAAGAGGCAGCCTATTTGAATATGAAATTTTGAATGTCATGACTGTAGAACGGCATTGCTTGGGTGAAACTAGATGGTATTCATGGAATACTTACCCTGCGGAGTCAACTTGTTGCGAGCCAACTCTTCTGTTTTAGAACATTTTCTTCCTTTGATCCAATATGGCTGCCAGACCACGCGAGCGATGACATCATAAATTTATATTCTCTAATATAATTGTTGCATAGATCACGCTTAATACATTTCAAAGTGATCAGACTAAGCGTTGTCCCTGTCGAATTATGACGTCATAATTATGGCACCAATAACGTCATCGTAAACATCACCTATTCCCCATATGGAGTTCTTTACCATGAGTCATGTTTCAATTTTTTTTGCAGCGGTTTTGGAGATATAGAGGTGCAACATTTTTCGATTTTTCCAAGATGCCGCCTGTACCACATGACCAAACACGTCATGATTATCATTAAAATATTCTACAGGAGGAGGCGCTCCGATGGTGAAAATTACGTGCCCATCACCTGAAAAGGGATTCTTCACCATGGCTAGCGATTGGTCTAAAAATGATACATAGAATGATATTTCAAAAAGTTGTGGACGGATTCGGACGAACCTTGAGTTGCATGAGATAGGTAGGTCACAAGAACAAGCTGATTCGATCTCGGTTAAGGTCCGGATGCAGATCCGGCCTATAAGGGGGATGCAAAACGTAAACTGTTGAGCCTGGTGGATCTATGCGCTCTATCGAGTGCATTCTAGTTAGGCTCCCTCCGAAGTGGTTGAAACTAATGTAACACCCTCTTAAGACAGGCCTCCCGTCTGTCTATCTGTGTGTCCACGTCTATATATTTTTGCTAAAAATGTTTTCCGATACAACCATTTCTCCGATCAATGCAAAACTTTAAACATAGGACCCCTCATGAAGAATATTTTATTCAATAGTGGGGTCACCCATGGGAATCCCACGGGCATGCACGTGTGTGCATTTGACATCATGAGTTTGATGCTGCACATTCAGTTTTACAAACTGGTTCCTGGCAATTTATCAGATCCACAAATGATGTAATCTACACAATGTATTTGTCGTGAAAATCAAGCTCAGACACGACTTGACCTCTGGGTAGGTTTAATATCATTTAGATCTGTAGTACATCCTGTAAGATACATGCATGCAACAGGCATTAAAATCAGAGTATTTCATGAGCAGCAATGGTTGATTCAATATAACAATGGTCCTACAGAGAGGACAGTCAGCGCAGCATTTAGGGGCGTACATACCATTCAACTACAGGACTATGTCACAGTGAGTTCCGCTGGAGTGTCCGCGCGCCCCGGTTGTCCCGGGTCTTATAGACGCCCCTTCCGTAGCGAGCACACCCTGGGTTCACCTTGGTATAATTTCACTACATTCTCCCCGCCGTTAGAACTATACTGCCGCTCGGCAGGTTGCAAGCAAGCATCAGCAATAAACGAATGGGTCACGTCAATCCACGTCAGTCGGTCCACCCGTAGCGGTCGGGGCGGCGAACCTCCCTGCCAGTTCGTGTTCGGAATCTACCGGGCACGGCGTCCCCAAGCCCGGAGCTACCGGGCACGGCGTCCCCAAGCCCGGAGTCCCCCGCGACGGAATAGCCGCTGGAGGTGGGAGTCGGAGGGGGCGCCCCTGCGCCTTCGGGCACGGGAGTGGGGGACGACGGGAGTAACAGTGGTAGTTCCATAGGGGAAGCTTCGATAGAGTCCATAGACTCGTAGATGGGTTCGTCGATATCCCTGTCGTCGTCCCCACATGGGGCGAGATGGCGTACGGAGACAGTAGACTCGCGGCCATCCGCCGTTAACACGCGAGCATGCTCGGGATTAGCCTGGAGGACCTGCACCTTGTCAACAAGGGGGTCGTACTTGCTAGTGCGAACCGCTCGTTTGAGATAGGCGGGCCCCGGTTCAGCGAGCCAGCTGGGTAAAGATTGGATACTGCCGGAGCTTCTAGGGTGGTGGAACAGTCGTTCGTGAGGAGTCTGGTTGGTGGCAGTACATAGGAGAGCCCGGATCGAGTTTAGAGCGGCAGGTAGTGACCACGCCCATTTATCGAGGCCTCGGCCGAGGGTCCGAAGGCTTAGCATGACGGCCCGCCATATAATCCCATTAAAGCGTTCGATCTGTCCATTCGCTTGGGGCAGGTACGGGGTGGTGTAGCTCGAAGCGACATTATGCTGGAGCAAGTAGCCCCTCAACTCCTGGGACAGGAACACCACACCCCGATCGGTATGCACGTAGGCCGGATACCCGAACATAGAAAACAAATTCTGCAGGCACCGAATAACCGTGGCAGCCGACATATCCCCGCACGTGTAAGCAAAGGGGAATCGGGAATACTCATCGACGATAGTGAGCAGATAGCGAGAGTTGCTCGACATTGGCAGCGGCCCTTTGAAGTCCATCGCCAAGCTCTCCCACGGTCTAGTAGCCCTAACGAGTGTCCCCATAGGGGGGTTATAAAAACGCGGTTTGAGTTCCGCACAGATCGCGCAATCACGGCAGATGCGGCGGATGTCCTCAATCGAGTACGGCAGATTGCCCTCGCGCACAAAATGCGCGAAGCGCGTTACCCCGGGATGACACATAGTGCCGTGCAAAGTGCGCAGCCCCTCCAAAGTTACAACCCCCGCGCAAGTGGCCGGCCTCGATAAGGCGTCAGTGACCAGGTTATCCTTCCCCGGGCGGTATTTGATGGTGTAGCAGAAGTCGGCGAGTTCGATACGCCAACGGGTGATTTTCTCATTCTTAATGCGCTGAGCATGTAAGGTGTCGTACATAAACGCAACACTCTGTTGGTCCGTGACGATTTGGAAACTCCGCCCAAGTAGATACGGCCGCCATCGCTGAATTGATTCGACGATCGCGTACGCTTCCTTTTCTACAGACGAATGCCTCCGCTCGGCGGAGGTGAGAGTCCGCGAGAAGAAAGCCACAGGGCGGCCTCCTTGGGAGAGAGTCGCCGCTATCGCATGATCCGAGGCATCACTCTCCAAAACGAAAGAGGCACTCTCGTCAATCGTCGCGACAGCGGCGCCAGCGATGTCGACTTTAAGGCCCTCAAAGGCCGCCAGGGCAGCCGGGCCCATGGGGAAAGTGTCGCAGGCCATGAGGGGGCGGAGCTTCGTGGAGAAATTTTGCACCCACTTTGAGTAGTGGGCGAACAGCCCTAGAGCGCGTTTCAGCAAAGCCCGATCGCTAGGCGGAGCCATATCGAGCAAAGGGCGCAGACGCTCCTTATCCGGAGAGACGGAGCCATGGGTCACGGTGTACCCCAAAAGGTCTACCGTGCATAGAGAGTATCGACACTTAGCCGCATTCATGGTTAGGCGATATTTCCGCGCGACCTCGAGGAAGCGTTTCAGATTAGCGTCGTGATGCTCCTGGTCATACCCACAAACCGTAAGATTGTCCAGATAGACAAAGACATCGGTCAAATTCTCCTTCGCAACGAGGTCATCCATAGCCCTCTGAAAACAAGCGACGCCGTTCGTTACCCCAAAGGGAAGTCTCGTGAACTGGTACAACCGCTGACCCGATTCAAAGGCTGTAAAGACGCGATCAGCCCTAGAGATGGGGACTTGATGATACGCACTACGCAGATCGAGAGTGCTATAAACGGAATACAGGGCCACCTGGCGTACCAGGGCGTCCATCCCCGGTAAGGGGTAGGCATCTAGCTGTGTAAAACGATTAATCGTCTGCGAATAGTCGATTACTATACGCCGGCGGTGGGCCTCACTCCGCACCACTAAGACTTGGGCCCGCCACGGTGACCTACTGTGTTCTATGATACCGTCCTTTAAGAGCAGGGCCGTTTCTTCCGCAATGAATTGCGCGTCCGCGCGAGAGTAGCGCCGCGATTTGACGGCTACAGGGGTACAATCAGTGGTCAGGTTGGGGAACAGTGAGAGTGGCTCCATGTCCATTTGAGCGAGGGCGCACACAGCGAGCGTGTCCGGCCCTCCGAAGTCTATTTCCAAACGTCCATGCCGCTTAAGGAAATCAAGTCCTAACAGAACGTCAGCGCATAAAGCCGGTAATACCATGAGATACACGTCCGGGAACGTGCGTCCCTTTATCACAAGTTTCAATCGACACGCCCCTTTTGTGCTCAACCGAAGTCCCTGAGAGGCCATGAAGATCCGGCAGGTTGTCCCGAGAACCGGCCACCCATGTTGATGCACGAGTCGCTGATCGATAAAACTATCCGTGGACCCCGTGTCAATCAAAGCTTGCGCAAAAACGCCCGCGACCGTGAGCGGAATGATGGCCTGCGCAAGGCCGGCAGACCCGGCAGGTATAGTACCGGCCGGGCGAGAAGATCGCGCCTCGCGGGTGGATCCCACGCCGGCTGCAATCCTTCGGGCAGCGTCGGCAGGTTGGGCCTCAGCAGGAGCATTGAAGTCAGTTGGCTCATCAGCAGTTTCATTTGCCAGAGTGGGTGTGTGTTGGTCGTAAGAGCAGCTGCCAGATGGCGCTCGAGCCACGTGAGAAAGATCTCTGCCATCTGCAGCTTCTTATGCCAAAGTGGGTGCATGTAATTCGTAAGAGCCGCCGCCAGATGGCGCTCACGTCACGTGAGAAAGATCTCTGCCGTCTGCAGATTCATATGCCAAAGTGGGTGCATGTAATTCGTAAAAGCCGCCGTCAGATGGGGCTCGAGTCACGTGCTGCGTTTGCCGCACTTCGAGAGGAGTTTCCAAAGCAGGAGCATGTCGCTTGTTTGAAGTAGGCGTTCGAACGCCAGTCAAGGTCGGTCGCGCTGTGGCCGGTCGCGTTCGCGCCATTTGTTTCGGCGGCCCGGTGTATCTCACCAAGGTCGGGCGTGTAGCCAGAGGCCAGCGAGAAGGAGAGCGGCTCTTCAAAGCCGAGTGAGGCGCCCCGTCCGGCGCTCGATCCGTTGGCTCCGCGATGAGCCCATTCAAGGTCGCGCGGGGACGCGTGCCCCGAGCGGCCTTCCTGCAGACCTTTGCAAAATGGCCCTTGGTGGAGCACAGGTGGCATGTCGCCTCCCGGGCCGGGCATTCAGAGCGAGGGTGCTGCCGATTCCCACAAAAATAACATTTTGCATACCGGTCAGGCCGTGGCCGGGCAGCGGCGGCAGCAGTGAGGCCGGAAGCGGAGTCCGCTTCAGTAGCTCCCAGAGACTCAGCCGTAGTGGTCGGGTCCCCCTCCGTATCCTCGGCGGTAGCCCTCTCCGGTCGCGCGAGTTGCGAGGTCCCCGCCACGACTCGTGGGTGATCATATGCGGTCAATTGTTCTCGGGCATCTGTGTATACGCGTGCCAGCCGTAGTGCTTCTGTAAATGTCAGATCCGCGACCTCCAAGAGTCGGAGCCGCAAGACTCCAGAATTAATTCCGGAGATGAATGAATCTCGGAGCAAGTCGTCCTGCACTTGCTCGTGGGTCCGGACGTCCTGCACGCAGTCTGCCAACAGGTAGCGCAACTCCTGCGCGAAGCGATTGATCGATTCAGATGGTTGCTGTCGCCGCTGAGAGAGTTGATGCCGGCCGTGCACAGCGCTCCGTGTCTTTACGTAGAGGCGCTTCAGCTCGGCTAGAGCCGTAGCGTACGTCCCAAATCGAGAAATGTTCCGGAAAACGGTGTGATAGACCTTCGACTGTAACACGGACAGCTTTATCGCAGCGGTGGGCTCTGTTTCGTGAGCAGCAAAGTAATTCTCCAGCGTGTTGAGCCAGTGAGCGAACTCCGATGCTGATCCCTCAGCTTGAGGGTCGGCTCCGAGAATCGGTACCACGATCATCTTGTGGTCAGCCATTCCGGCGATCTAAATGATATTAAATGTCGTGAAAATCAAGCTCAGACACGACTTGACCTCTGGGTAGGTTTAATATCATTTAGATCTGTAGTACATCCTGTAAGATACATGCATGCAACAGGCATTAAAATCAGAGTATTTCATGAGCAGCAATGGTTGATTCAATATAACAATGGTCCTACAGAGAGGACAGTCAGCGCAGCATTTAGGGGCATACATACCATTCAACTACAGGACTATGTCACAGTGAGTTCCGCTGGAGTGTCCGCGCGCCCCGGTTGTCCCGGGTCTTATAGACGCCCCTTCCGTAGCGAGCACACCCTGGGTTCACCTTGGTATAATTTCACTACAGTATTTACTTCTGATAACATGTGAATGCATGTGCGGGCACGTGGAAAATACAGTTTGAAATGTGTGATTACATCTCATGTAAAATGTGACTTCAAGAGCTCAAATCCTCTCCCTCCCTGCCCCCTTCCCTCCCACATCACACACACTGCACTAGGGAGTCGATCACCCACAGGGGAGTGGGTCACACGCACACACGGGGGAGTGGGTCTCACACACACACACACACACACACACACACACACACACACACACACACACACACACACACACACACCTGGGGGAGTGAGTCACATACACAGGGGGGTGGGAGGGAGGAGTGGGTCTCACACACACACACACACACACACACACACACACACACACACACACACCTGGGGGAGTGAGTCACACACACATGGGGGGAGGAGTGGGTCACACACACACACACACACACACACACACACACACACACACACACACACACACAAGTGAGTCACACGCATCTCGTTTTTTATTTCTGTTCCTCACAATTCTGTCTCTCTTATTAACACACACACATACACACACACACACACACATATATATATATATATATATTAAAAAAAAAAAAAATGCAAATGTATACACCTTCATACATACACACACACTGAGGAGTGGGTCTCACACACACACACATATACACACACATGGGGGAGTGGGTCACACACACACATGGGGGTGGGGAGGGGGTGTGGGGAGGAGTGGGTCACACACACACACACACACACACACACACACACACACACACAAACACACACGGGGGAGTGGGTACACACACACACACACACACACACACACACAAACACACACACACACACACACACACACAAACACACACACACAGACACACAGACACACACACCTGGGAGTGGGTCACACACATCTCGTTTTTTCATTTCTGTTCCTCACAATTCTGTGTCTCTCTTATTCACACACACACATACACACACACACACACACACACACACACACACACACACACACACACACACACACATATATATATATATATATATATATGCAAATATATACATCTTTATATACAGACTTGGCATTTAATATGGAATATTTTTTTTGTGGGGGTGAACTTACATTTCAAGATGACTTAGGACCAAAAGTTCATTGGAATTATGTTGAAATTATTCTAGATTTTGTTAATGTGACCTTTAAAAGAAAGAAAAACCACATTTGACATTTCGAAACAAATAAATTGATCCTTGAAAGTGATGTAAACTGATATCGAACTCAATTCATGGACATTACTGTGTTAAACTTCTGTACGTTTTCCAGATTTATCTCTTTATTTTGCACATTAGCCAAAAAAAATTCAACAAAAACAAAAGCTAAATTATGACTGGGATTACGGACAGTAAAATTACAGTTCAGTACTTCGTGTAACCCCCACGAGCATTCAGGAGAGCACGTACACGTTGAGGCATGCTGTTCATGAGATTTGCCAAGGTTTGGACAGGAATTGCTTGCCATGCAGTGACAATAGCCTGCTGCAATTCACGCACTGAGGTCGGCTGCTGGTCCAAGTGGTCGATTGGATGCGTTAATTCTGCCCACATGTTCTCTATCGGATTCATATCCGGGGACATGGCAGGCCACTCCATATGCTCTACACCAAGGTCAGCAAGAAAGTGTTGGATCATGCGAGCACACATAACACATTTATTGCAGGAAACACACATAACAGAGACTTCACAGCCTGACTGGCTTCGCCTTAATACTGGGCAGTGCTTATTTCGCAATCTGTCCTCTGTTTCTGTGGGAATTGCTTTCTTGCTTCGTCCGGGGTTTGTTCCTGACTTGTAATTTTAATGAAATAGTTATAGGACATTTAGCATCCTCAGAGTTGGTCTATCAAGGATTTCACCTCACCTTACTCAATGTATATCCTCCTCGTAGCAGCTTAGCTCGTAAAGATTTTTTCACACGCCTGGTCAATTACCTTCACACAGTAGCCTTTGATCATTGTATCTGTATTGGAGGAGATTTCAATTGCACCTTTGAACCTAGTTTAGATAGAAATACACCAGAACCACATCCAGAATCTCATAAAGACTTATTGAATTGTTTTTCATCACTTGGTCTACTTGACGCATGGCGCATACAGCACCCTACAACATCTCAGTACACATGGTGCCGTTTTGCTAGTGGGTAATAACACTTGCAAGGCTTGATAGATGGTATATTAATTCCAATTTTAGAAACGTACTCGTGTCTTGTAATCATTTCCCTTCTACTTTCTCTGATCACCACCTGGTTGTGCTTGGTCTATCCTTTTCTCAGTCAATTCGTAAAAGTGCGTATTGGACTTTCAATACCAGCCTGTTGGAAGATTGCTGTTTTAAAGATGCTTTTCGTAGTTTTTGGAAAACACTCATCCAATGAAAACCTTGTTACTCTTCTGTTCAGTTATGGTGGGATAACGTGAAAGCCCAGATTCACGTCTTTTGTCAATATTTTAAGTCCTTTTCCACAAGCAAGAGTAAGATTGCTGTTTCTCTCTTAGAAACTGAAATTTTACAATTAGAGGAAGACTTGGCTAAGTCTCAAAATGGCAGGAAACTTCAGTTATTATTGGAGAAAAAAGCTTATTTAAGAAATTTGATTGATGAAAAAGTAATGGGGATGTCAGTTAGACTCAGAATCCAAAATGTGAAGTTCTCTGACACCCCAAATAAAAGTTTTTTTCCCAGCTAGAAGGGGTTAGGAAGTCCCAAAGGCAAATGTTTTCCTTGTTAGATGCTAAGGGGAATATTACACAAAATGAAAGTGATGTTAAGATGCTGTGAAAAGGTTTTTTTCTGGTTTATTTGTGGAGAAAGGTGTGTGTAAAGATATAGTTGATGATATGACGAATTACCTGCCTTCGTTGAGTTGTGACCAGTGTCAAGGTCTTGAAGAGCCATTTACTTTGGAGGAGCTAAGCACAGCTCTACGTGGCTTTGAACACGGAAAAGCCCCTGGGATCGACGGCCTTCCAGTGGAATTTTTTGCAGCATTTTGGGACATTTTAGGTCCAGAAGTACTGCTGGTGCAGACTGCAGACACCAAACTGCTGGTGCTACAAGAAAGCTTACTCTCTGACATACTACCCCTCAGCTGTAGAAGAGCAGTGGTATGCCTTCTCCCAAAAGGTGGTGATCTCCGTCGGATAGAGAACTGGCGCCCCATCTCATTACTGTGTTCTGACTACAAACTTTTTTCCAAATTGTTGGTCAATCGGCTAAAGGTTGTCATTGGCACTGTTGTTCATCCTGATCAGCGTTACAGCATTCCGGGAAGATCAATCTCTGATAATGTCTTTTTAATTAGAGACTTGATTGACTGTGGCCTTAAGGAGGTAGAGGGGCTTGGGTTGATTTTCCTAGACATTGAAAAGGCTTTTGATAGCATTGATCACACATGAATGATCACACATTGATTACATGTTTCATGTTCTGCAAAAGTTTGGTTTTGGTGAAAAGTTTATAGGCTTTGTGAAATTGTTATACAACAATATATTTAGTTTGTGCAAAGTAAACAATCGTCTTTGTTCACCCATTCAGGTTCAGAGGGGTGTTCGGCAAGGCTGTCCTTTGTCAGGGTTGCTGTTTAGCCTTTCTCTTGAGCCACTACTCATAAGTCTGAGAGCCTCTCTTTCCAGCTTTGTGCCTTCTGCAGAAGAGAACCACATCATGGTATCATCATATGCTGATGATGTCTGTGTAATCATTAAGAATAAGGACCTAACTATTCTTGTTGAGTCCTTACACAGGTTTTATCTTGCTTCACGTTTGCGGTGCAATTGGCAAAAGAGCAAAGGTCTGTGGGTGTCCTCAGCTCACGGTACATCCGGTAGGCTTCCCTTCACTCCCCCTCAGTCTCTTCCAAAAGACATAAGTTGGACAAGAGAAGGGGTTAAATACCTAGGTGTTTATCTTGGACCCAATCAGTACTCCCATATTAACTGGGAAGGAGTGGGAGAACAGGCAACCAAGCGGCTCAACAAATGGAAAAGGTTCCTTCCACAAATGTCCTTTAGAGGCCGAATACTGATTATTAACACCTTGGTCGCCTCTGTCCTGTGGCATAAATTTACTTGTTTGCAGCCACCAGAGGGCTTGCTTAAGGCTATTCAACAGACACTGGTAAATTTCTTTTGGGGAGGTTACCACTGGTTGCGGATGGACGTACTTTGCCACCCCTTGTCTCTTGGTGGCCAAGGGCTCATTGACCTAAAGTGTCAGCTGATGGCGTTTCGGCTGAAGTCAATACAACATCTGCTCAATGTTGAAAAACTGCCCTGGCGCCCTGTAGCACAACGAATATTGAGGCAAGCTGGAATGCTCGGCTATGGCCTTGAGACATTTTTGATCGTATCCCAAAAGGTTGATGTGTCCCACCTTCCTCTGTTCTACCAGAGCTTGTTGAATGCTT